>NC_132905.1:68588422-68910954 GCF_047675955.1 Chlorocebus sabaeus | reverse complement strand
CTGATGTACAGAAAACAGAAGTGAGATACAGAAATAGCTGGATTGGTCACAGCTGCTTTGTTGCCTTATTAAAGCTGGCTTAAACAGCTGGCCACCTGTGACTGGCCAAAACTCAGTTGCTGTTCTGGCCAACAGGCTGAGATGCTGCTACTTGTTACAAGAGCAAGTTACAGTCTGTTTACACATCTAGGTAGGCTACAGTTCATAATGCACAAGGAAGCCTTTAGACCAAACTTAAAATATGTAAAGAGGCAGCTTAGGCTAAATTTAATTTAACAAGAAGAAAAGTAGATCAATAGAAACAGTACACAGAATTAGTAGATTGGGACATTAAAACAGTTATTGAAACCATATTTCATATGTTCAAGGAGATGGAGGAAAGTATTAGTATATTAAAGAGAGACATGAAATATATTTTAAATATATTTTTAAAAGACCAAATCCAACTTCTAGAGATACAATGTCTGAGATGAAAAAATACTGAATTCAGATTAATAGCTGATTAGACACTGTAGAAGAAAAGAGCAGTGCGACTGAAGGCATAGTGATAGAAACTATTCAAAATGAAAGACATGGGAGAAAGGACAAGAAAAAATGAAAGAATAGCATCAAATACAACTTTAAGGAGTCTAATATATGTATATTCTGAAGGAGAGTAAAGAGAGGATAAGAAAAAAATTGAAAGAATGGCCAATAGTTTTCCAAACTTGATGAAAACTATAAACCCATTGATCCAAGAAGCTGACCAAACCCCAGCCACAGAAATAATACAGGAAAATTTTCTTCAGCTAGAGAGACACGAGTCCTCAAATAGAAAGAGTCCACCGAATGGTGTCAAGCAATCAAGTATCCAGGTAGTATTTAGGACAATGAGCTGAACTGAAAATAACAATCAAGCCTTTATTCACTAACTGCAAGCAAGGAGCAAAAAGAGGCACCAGCACCCCAGTGTTCCCTTTTCCCCTACAGAATGGCTAGGAATGCAGATATGCTTATGAGCACGGCTGGCCAGAGGTGGTGTGGGAGGTGGGAAAGCTGAGTCCTTAACCACAAATCCTTCTAGAAAAATGCAGTGCACTGTAGTGCACATGCAAGTCTGGTATGGGGAGGGCAGTTTCTCCCCATGAGGCTTGGCAGACAAAGCTTTGTAATTTCTGTGGTCAGGACTGAAAGACCACACACAAGATTCTGGGATGGAGCCAGACTCCTCAAATGAGGAGCAGAATCATTAGGGGAATAAAAGCTCCTCCTCCTCTTTCCAATACTCTGATATGGATGAAATCTGGAGGCCAGTCATGGTGGCTCACACCTGTAATCCCAGCACTTTGGGAGACTGAGGTGGGCGGATCACGAGGTCAGGAGGTCGAGACCATCCTGGCTAACCTGGTGAAACCCCGTCTCTACTAAAACTAAAAAAAATTGGCTGGGCGTGATGGTGGGCACCTGTAGTCCCAGCTACTCGGGAGGCTGAGGCAGGAGAATGGCTTGAACCCGGGAGGCGGAGCTTGCAGTGAGCCAAGATGGCACCACTGCACTCCAGCCTGGACGACAGAGTGAGACTCTGTCTCAAAAAATAAATAAATAAATAAATAAATAAAAATTTAAAAAAGATGTAAAATCTGGATATCAGGAAAGAAATCTAGGCTGAAGACCAATTTGGGAGCCATGAGCATAAATGACAGTCAGTGAACTCACAGAAAGGAAAGAGACCATTACGGGAGATGAGAAGAGAAGGTGAGTTAGGACAAAGCAGTGAGGCACACTAATATTTAAGTCACAAGCAGTGGAGTGGGTTGTACTGGAGACTGAGAAGAATGGCCAGAAAGGCAGATGCAACAGCAAACATGTATGCAACCATGAGAAGAAGACCATGGGGAATGACAGATGCCAAATGCTATGGAGAAGTCAAGTAAAATCAAGGCTATAAAATATCTGGTAGATCTGAATACTAGAAATTAACTGATGACCTTGGTGAGAACAGAGTAAGCAAAATGATTGGGACAGAAAGATAAACGTAGTGGGCTGAGGAATACATAAGAAGTGAGAAAACAAAGATAGTTGTGGACAAATGTAGATAGATTTGGCTACAAATAATAACAGGAAAGACAGCTTCTGGAGTGAATGCAGCATATATGCCTTTTTAAATTGGGAGAGACTTGAGAATGTTTAACTGTTAATGAGAAGAAACTAAAGAGAGGAGATAAAGTCATGAAAAAAGGTAAAAATAATCAATGGAAAGCCATCCCTATGAAGGAGTGGCTTACAGAACCAGACAGAGAGCTTTTCATTTGACTGAAAGAAGGATGTCTTCCCAGTGACAGGGAAAGACAGAAAGGAGGCAGGTGCAGGTGAGTTTGAAGTTGTGGTGATGGAGACCTGAAACCTGATCTGTTGACTGTATTTTCCAAGAAAGTAGGAGTTGAGTGGAGGAACATCTGTTGAAAATGAGAAGAAAAGTTGTAGGGTAGAGATTTGAAGTGAGTGCAGGTTTTTAATTTCAGCTTAATTGAGGTTGCAGACTATGAAGTTTTGATCACTGGGGCTATTTGATCCTTCAGGTTTTCTCCAGAAAAACTAGATTTTCCCCCTAAGCCCTCCTGAAGTAGGAAAAACAACAACCACAATGGTCAGGGAAAAATACCCAAAATTATTGAGCACAGTGTGCCAGACACTAAACTAAGCTCTTGATGTGCATTAACTGATTAAAAATTAATCACAGCACTATGATATAGATATTGTTATAGTCCCAACAAGGAAACAGGAAAAAAGATTAAGTAACTCGCCCAAGATCCCAGAGTGATGGAGCTGGGATATCAACCTAAGTCAACTTCAGAACTCAGACTCTTAACCAGTAGGCTAGTCTCTGTTTAAGAGATATTTAGTTAGCATTTGAAAAGGCATATGGTTGTATGGCTGTCTTCCATGTTACTGCTTAAAAACAGACATCTTTCTTTCTCAGTATGCAGTGAGCATGCAGCCACACTCAATCTTTCCTCAAGCTATGTGAACACAGATGAGACCTTCAAATATGCTGTTCCCGTTGTTTAGAATGATGTATCCCTCTTCTCTTCCTATCTCCTACTTATACTCTGCCTCCCCTTGAACATCTCTTACTCCAGGTTACCTGCTGCAATCTATATCCCTCGCCACTAAACTAGTTTAGTATTCCCACTGTTTGCTTCATCATCATCATTATTACTATTTTGAAATAGCATCTCCCTCTCTCACCCACGCTGGAGTGCAGTGGTGTGATCATGGCTCATTGTAGCCTTGACTTCCCGGGGTTCAAGCAATTCTCCCGGCTCAGCCTCCTGAGTAGCTAGGACCACAGGCTTCTGCCACCTCATCCAGCTAATTGTTTGTATTTTTTGCAGATATAGGGGTCTCACTTTGTTGTCCAGGCTGGTCTCAAACTCCTGGGCTCAAGTGATCCTCTTGCTGCAGCCTCTCAAAGTGCTGGGATTACAGGTGTGAGCCACTGTGCCAGCTTCACTACTATCTTTTACTGAATTGCCTGCCTACTGGGATGAGGAAAGGTGTTGGATCATAAAGCACCAAGGAGAAAAACATTCTGGAGATTCCAGAGTAGAACTGCTCAGATTCCTTCCTAAGCATCCCTGAGCTAGTGTTTGTACACCCTCAAAGTCTGTGCCACTGGGCTGCTACTCAGCTAGGACTCTTCTCGTTTCATCTACCAACCTCTCCTACCAGAAAGAAGTGAATTTATTCTTCTGGAAAGTTCTAAAGCAGTGATTTCTAATCCAGGGTGCACCTACCCTGGGGTTTGTGTTGGAATACAAGGTCCACTGAAGTGCAATGAAATTCTATTTACATTTTTAAAATAATAAATAAATTAAGCTTTTGATATTTGATATATAATCTAGCACGAGCACCTTCACTTGGTCCAAATGCCAAAGGATCACATGTCACATTCAGTGATATGTGACACATTTGAGAACACAGTAAAACTCACAAGGTGGAAACGTGCAGCAATGCTTCTACTTGTACGCTTTTGGAGTTGGTGACTATGTCTAGCCATTTACTTGGCCTGATGTGTGTTTACAAGTTGTTAGCTAGTTTTAACTAAATTAATGCTCACAAAATAAATGTGACAATGTTCTTGCAAATAAATTGGAAATTAAAGATAGTATTATTAATACACAAGTCAATAAGGTAACAGCAGCCTTGACATACTAGCTAATCACAGTATGAAGCCATCACATTAGGAAGACATTTTCCAGAAAAGCAAACCCCCACAATTTCTTTTCAAAAGTGTTTAAAGTCATATGATACTCATTCGTTTTGGTTCTTTACAAAATTTCATAGTTGGTGACAGTGTTTAGAAACTGCTTTGGGGATTCTTAATAGCAAAAGACAAAAAGCCACATGCCCCTTGTTCTTCTTTTTACAATATGATGACAAACTAAAATACATTCCTCAGTCAGCAATAGTGTTGGACCATGTATAGCAAATATGGCTGAAGATGTGAAGAAACAAGAGTTCAATTTCAGTGTGGGAAATCTGCCGTGTAATCATATGGAAACATGCTCTAAAGCACAGATGTTTCTAACATGTCTTTTTCCAAAAAGTGAAACACATAAGGAATTTTTCCTTTGTTAGCCAAAAAGGGAAAGATAAAATATATACTCAACAGTAATTTACTTCCTTAAGTAATACAAAAAGTTTTAGTGCCTATATAATGGTTTCTAAATACCATTCCCCAATAAAAAACAAAACAAACAAGCAACAACAAAAAAACAGAGCCCCTTGAAGAAATGGCTTATTTTAGAGCTGAGCAGGAAAAACGTAAGAGGAACTGGGACTATCTTGTGCTAGAAAGTAAAGAAGAGTTAGAAAAAATTACGAGTGTATTAGCAAAAGGAACAAGAGTCAGCTTGAAGTGACTGCCACTGGCCAAATCTGGGACAATTTGAGCATTAAAATAAATAAGGAGGGTGAATTGGTAGAGCACAGGAGCTATCTAGGGCAGCGAAATGCCTCTGTATGATGCTGTAATGGTAGATACATGACATTATGTTGCAGGTGGTTAGGCATGAGAGAGGCAGGAGAGGGCTCTTCCCCCACCCACCAGGAATGTCAGGCGATGGTTCAACAATCACAATGCCTCTGTAAAAATAATTCAGCACCCAGTGCCAAATTATCTCCTGATGGTCCACAGCTATTATATTAGAGTGTTAATTGAACGTAGGCGCCAGGGAGAAGCAAAAAGAGCTTCCACTAGTATCTCCGGTATTTGGTGAGTGATCCTGTGCAGTCACATTAAGAAACAAAATGGCGGAGTATGACCTTCCGGGGGCACTCCATCGGAAAAGGGAAGAAATCCTCAGATGGGCATGCGCACGACTTCCTAAACACAACGTACGTGTTCACCTCTGAAGCGTAAGAAGGGCACTGCGCATGCGGACAGCCCACCCTAAGGGAAGAATCGTGGGAAAGGGGGGCAAAACCACATAGGTGGGCGAGCCTGTGAGTCCTAGAATCACAGTTATACACTGCACTTGTCCTTCAAGTTGCCCGCTTGGGTCTCTTCTAAGCGTACTTTCCTTTCTTTCCTGTTCTAAAGTCTTTTTAAATAAACTTCCACTCCTGCTCTGAAATTTGCCTCAGTCTCTTTTTCTGCCTTTATGCCCCTCAGTTGAATTCGCTGTGCAGGTAACTGGGATGTCTTCTACCAGTAACAATTATACATTGTAAAAACCCACAGAATGTACAACACCAAGAGAGAACTCTTACCTAAACTCTGGACTTTAGTTAATAATAATGTATCAGTATAGGTTCATCAGCTGTAAGAAATGTACCACCCCGATGCAAAATGTTAACAACGGGAAACTGAAAGCAGGCTTGGGATGAGGGGGGTATATAAGAACTCTCCACACTGTAAACCTAACACTCCTCTAAAAGTTGTATATTAATTTTAAAAATTTAAATCAAGATAGCAATGAACTATAACCAACTAAATAAAATAAGAATCTTTGAGTCTATACTAATAATAAATGGAGAGCGGGCGCAGTGGCTCACGCCTGTCATCCCAGCACTTTGGGAGGCCAAGGCGGGCCAATCACTTGAGGTCAGGAGTTTGAAACCAGCCTGCCCAATATGGCGAAACCCCGTCTCTACTAAAAAATTAGCTAGGCATGGTGGCAGGCACCTGTAATCCCAGCTACTCAGAAGGCTGAGGCAGGAGAAATGCTTGAACCCGGGAGGCAGTTGCAGTGAGTCGAGATCGCACCACTGCCCTCCAGCCTGGGCGACGAGCAAAACTCCGTCTCAAAAAATAATAATAATAACAATAATAAATGGAGGTCAGGCGCAGCGGCTCACACCTGTAATCCCAGCACTGTGGGAGGTCGAGGCGGGCGGATCACCTGAGTCCAGGAGTTCGAGACCAGCCTAACCAACATGGAGAAACCCCGTCTCTACTAAAAATACACAATTAGCCTGGCGTGGTGGCCCATGCCTGTAATCCCAGCTACTCAGGAGGCTGAGGCAGGAGAATTGCTTGAACCCAGGAGGCAAAGGTTGAGGTGAGCCGAGATGGCACCATTGCACTCCAGCCTGGGCAACAAGAGTGAAGCTCCGTCTCAAAAAAATAAATAAATAAAAATAAAAATAAATGGAAAGAAAGAAAAGCTCTTTCTTAAAATGTGTCAACTAGTATTTGTAGTGAGAGGGTCAGGGTTGAAAAGTTACCATTTTGTAACTGTCACAGGTAGGACAGTTCAGGCAAGGATGATTAATGAATGTTAATTCCAGAAGAAAAGTTTGATGAACAGCAGAATATTTGCAGGATCTCTGAGTGTCTTCCCACCAATTAGCTGCAGGAGGTAGGGTGGTGGGGACTTATGGGGGGCAGAATAGTAACTATACAATGGGGACTATAATACTTTGATACATAATCAAAATTAACATCACAGATGAGGGACCAATAAACTTAATGTGCCTGTGAATGGACTGAGGACATCACACAATTTATGTAGAATTACAGCCAGGTATGCATAATCTGAACTTAATCAGGAGAAACCATCAGACAAGTACAAATTGGAGAAGCATTCTATAAAATAGTTGGCCTGTGTTTTTCAAAAAAGAAAAAAAAAAAATCCCCAAATCAAAAAAATGCCCAAGACATGAAACACAATGGCCAGGGAATTACTCTGGATTAAAGAAAGCTAAAGAAGTTCAGGAAAATAAGTAACATACATATATGACTTTGTATGTGTATTTAAAGAGGGAGTGCAGATACGGCAAAATATTAATGATTTGCTGAATCTGGGCAAAGGGTATGTGGGAGTTATCTTACTATTTTTGCAACTTGTCTATAATTTGAAATTATTTCCAAGCAAAAAGTAAAAAGGGGGCTGGGTGTGGTGGCTCACTCCTGTAATCCCAGCACTTTGGGAATCTGAGGTGGGCGGATTACTTGAGGCCAGGAGCTCAAGACTAGCCTAGTCAACATGGCAAAACCCCATCTCTACTAAAAATACAAAAATTAGCCAGGCTCAGTGGCGCACACCTGTAGGCCCAGCTGCTTGGGAGGCTAAGGCAGAAGAATCGCTTGAACTGGGGAGGCAGAGGTTGCAGGGAGCCGAGATCATGCCATTACACTTCAGCCTGGGCAACGGAGCAAGACTCTCTCACCCCTCCCCGCCAAAAAAAAAAGTAAAAAAGAACATGCTGTATGGAAAAACTCTAATGGACCGTTTTGACTAGAATTAAGGAGAGAAAGGAGGTTCTGGGTTAAGGTTATAGAGCTAGCACCACAGGGGAAATTAATTCATGTCTTATCCTTAAGTTATTATAACAAAGAAGCTGAAACTAAAGTACACAAAGTGCTTACCACAGGGTGTTACAGCTGTGACAAATTTTATTAAAGCACAATCCAATTTTATTAAAATACAATTCAATGTTCGTAACAGGTTGTATTAAGATGGAGAAGACTACGAAAATCTTAGGAAAGGAAAGGAGGAAGAAATGGAGGGGAGGAAATTGCCAATGTGTTTAAAAATCTAATGAAACGTTTCAGTCATTTTGAGCTCACTGTTCTAAATATAAAAATGCATCCTATTCCAACTAGTTTGCCAGAACTTTTGGGCAGCAGGAAATGGACATTTTAATTTAAACATGCAGAGTCGTTTGAAAGGCTTTTAAAGTAACTGTGATTTTGTAATCGCGACCACGAATTTTTCCTCTTCCATTTGGCCTGTCTTCATGGGGTGCTTTTCCACCTTTGATGTTGTTAAAATGAAGTACTGACACACTCAGAATCAAACCCCCAAATCGATGAATCATAAAGTAATAATTCAAGGTTTTTAAAACGATACCTACAACTGGATAGATTGCCTAAAAATCATTATTCACTCAAACTGGGTTACTTTAATGATACGTAAATTATACCTCTTTAAAACAGGCATATTTTCCCTGGGCGTGGTGGCTCACGCCTGCAATCCCAGCACTTTGGGAGGCGGAGGCGGACGCGGACGGATGACTTGAGGTCAGGAGTTCCAGACCAGCCTGGGTAACACAGCAGAAACCCCATCTCTACTAAATACAAAAACCAGCCAGGCGTAATAGCGCACCGCTGTAATCTCAGCTACTCAGGAGGCTGAGGCAGGAGAATCGCTTGAACCCGGAAGGCAGAGGTTGCAGTGAGCCGAGATAGCGTCACTGCACTCCAGCCCGGGCGAGACAGCAAGACTCCGACTCAAAAAAAAAAAAAAAGCAAAAAAAAAAAAAAAAAATTCCATTGTATTGTTCTTTACAAACATTCATTTAATTATGTAACCGCTAATTAATTGCTTGGTTGTTATAATAACCAATTATTTGATTATCTCATCATTTAAATTTTATTTTGCATATTTTCACAATGTACTTGATCTATTACTGAGTAATTTAATTAAATAATCATTCGAACGGTGGGCTGAATTGTTTACGGATAAAGCTCGACGACCAAAGCCTAGCGACCGCTGTTCTGGAGCCCCTCGGCCCAGGGCCCGTGGCGGTTCTCTCCAAGGGACCATCTCGCCCCTCAGCCAAGTCGCCCCGAAAACGAGTGCCTCTTCCCCGCTGTCGCTCTGCACAGAGGAACAGTCTGGTCGCTCAGCCACTTCCACCTTCCAGCCTCATCTGGTTCCCAGGCCGCTGGGGACTCCCAACGCCACTATCCAAGGCTCTAGGGTCAGCAAGCGCTCCGGGCGGAGAAGGGCAAGGACGAAGAGCGCACGGCCACGACCCGGAACCCACCCACGCCCTCCGACTGCAGACATGGGGAAGACACGCAGGAACTCCAAGGTCGCTGGGTCTACGCACGTGTGTGCCGCGATCCTGTGAAGGTCAAGGCCTCCCGTGAGGCGGGGTCTTCCTGGAATGCGATGGTGAACTGCGCCAGATCGGCCACTGCACGGAAAGAGTTTGGAAGAAGACAAGGCAGGAGGCCTACCATTTCTAAGGCGCTCGTGCACAGGCGTGGTGCAACTAGAGGGGGCAATGGGAGCTTGGAGAGGAGGTGCTAGCTAGGAGGAATGGCGCGTGCGCGGAGGAATGGCGCGTGCGCGGAGGAATGGCGCGTGCGCGGAGGAATGGCGCGTGCGCGGAGGAATGGCGCGTGCGCGGAGGAATGGCGCGTGCGCGGAGGAATGGCGCGTGCGCGGAGGAATGGCGCGTGCGCGGAGAGGCGGTGCGAGCCATGGGGAAAGGCGCGTGCGCAGAGGGGCGATGAGCGCTAGGAGGGGCAGCGCGTGCGCAGAGGGGCGGTGTGGCTTAGGACGGGGCAATGTAAGCTAAGAGGAGTGTTGGCGTTCGCGGAGATGTGACTGGTGGGACCTGCGGCGGCTCCCATATGATGGTCACCCTCCTGGGCGCGACGACCCTAGTGCTCGTCACCTTGGCGCCATGGGTGTTGTCCGCAGCCGCAGGTGAGAGGCCGGAAGGAGAGTCTCGGCGCAGGGCCGGAGGTAGGGTGCGCAGCTGGGCTACCGGGGCGGCGATGGTGTTGGGGGCGACAGGCCCCCAACCCTCGATCCTCTTTGCCGCGGCAAAGATTAAACCCGACTTGGGCTCGAAAATCAATCAGGAGAAAGTGGTGTTCTGGGTCCTCTGTCGTCGCTTGTCTGTGACGCGTGTACCGGTCCTTGGGCGCGCCCGGGTCCCCATCCCCGTGAAGTGGCAGTGCCAGAGCCTTGTGTCGAGTTTGCTTCTTTCCGGGAAAGTACTGCGGCTCAGCTGGCCTGTTTGATAATAAACAAAACATTTCCCGAAATGCATTTCCTCAATCTGGTAGATAGGCGGCCAGTCCCACGGGGGAGTGAGCTAAGTGTGACGAGGATTTCTCTGCCCTCAGGATTCATACAGGCCAATAAGAAATGACAATCGGAGTGACTGAGGCATAATTCTCAGTCCTCGAGGTTTACTAATCCTGCTTCAGGGCGCATCCGGGAAAAACATGAGCCACAGACACATCTGTGACTGGTTTTCCAGAGGTTTTCAGGTGGTGGGGCAGTGAGGCAGTAAGGCAGATAGTTCTGTGACATTTAAGTTAGTGCCCAAGAAATCTGTATTTTAAGATACCATGAGTGTGTAGAAGAGAAAAAGAGTAAAGGGTGTCAGTTATGCAGATGCCTCTGAGTAGGTGGAGTCTTGACTTTGTTTTGCACCTGAGAAGATAAGCTTGTAATTGACATTGTCAGTGTGGAAGGCCTCAATTAGTTTTTCAGGTTAACTTTGGAATGCCACTTGTTGAGAGGAGGGGTCCGTTCAGATGGTTGGGGGGCTTAGAATTTTATTTTTGGTTTACATAACTACCTACTTTTTTCCCAAAGAGATAATCATGTTCAAAACTCAATGAAATGTTTTCTCAATGAGATAGTAATGTTGCTCAGTCTTTCAGAAGTCATAAAAATATTCACACTTTTTAAACTAGTAAATGCAATTCTAGGACCCAGGACTAAGAAAACTGTTCAAAATATGGGAAGACGTTTTTATTTATACTTTTTTTTGTTTTGTTTTGAGAAGACAGCCTGTTGCCCAGGCTGGTGTGCAGAGATGTGATCTCAGCTCACTGCAACCTCTGCCTCCCGGGTTCAGGTGATTCTCCTGCCTCAGCCTCTTGAGTAGCTGGAATTACAGGTGTACACCACCACATCTGGCTATTTTTTGTATTTTTAGTAGAGATGGGGTTTTGCCATGTTGGCCAGGCTGGTTTCGAACTCCTGACCTCAAACGATCCACTTCAGCCTCCCAAAGTGCTGGGATTACAGGCGTGAGCCACCGCACCCGGTCTGTTTATACTTTAGACTTTAGTTTTAGGAACTAGACTTAGGTTGTAGACTTGAAGTTACAGTTGGCATCCCCTTGTTTATGGGAAACCAGCAAAGAATTGACTCACGAATGATCTGTGGGGGTAGTCCTTCGAAGATGGCTGAGTCTTTTTATCTTTCCTTGGGGATTTGGCTGAAGCATTGTGCTAGTAACAGCCATTCATTTGGAAGAGGGTGTTGCAGTCACTTGGCCTCTGGGCTTAACTATCATCCCTTTTGTGTAAGAAAGTTGGGAGAGGGCCTGAGTTGTTTTTTTTTTTTTTTTCTTTTACAAAAATAGTAAAAGAAAAATACAAAGGCAAGGCGTCACCAGGCTAATTTGCTGAAATTCTTCATACTTACCTGGGATGCATGGGGAAATGGCAACTATTATAAGGTTGATAAGAGACTGAGAGGTAATTTTGTAGTGAGGAGGGGTACCCAAAGAGAATCAGGGCTAGCATCCCAGTGCAGGAGTCCAGGTGGTCTGTGAGCCTGTGAGTGAGTTCAAAATACTTACCTGCTGTCTTAGGAAACCATATACCTGTGTGGTACATGATATACTATTTCTCAAACTTTTCCACAAATATGTAGTATATTTTTCCTAGGATGTGGGTACTAGGGGCCTGGTGCATCCTGTAGTAATTTCTTTGAAGTCTTTTGTTTATGAAAAATTTGCATTAAACTCATGTTTGATGTGAAAAGAGCTTTCCCAGAATTTTCATATAAAATTGACATTCCAGGAGGGTATGCATTAAGAAATTAATTTAAAATTAGAGGACAGGTGGCAAGATATAATTTATAGGCATTTAGCATTTCTTAAGCTCTTAACTGTGTGCCAGGCACCAATCTAAGTGTTTTAACAGTATAAACTCATTAAGCTTTCAGAGCCACACAGATACTGTTATCCTTATTTAACAGACAAGGAAACTGAGCAACTCAGAGATCAAGTGACTTGCCTGAGGCTGTATAGGCCAGTCCGTGGCTGAGTGGGGAAGTCAACCCTGGGTCTGGCCTAAGAGCCCTGGGGCTTAACCAGACTAGACTGTTTTCCTAAAAGCCAAACAATTTAAATTCCTGATTGTCCACTTGTATGTTAAGGGCCTAATTATCAGTATCTTTCAGTTAACTGTGAGCCCAAAAATATCTGAGACAGGTCTCAAATCAACTTAGAAAATTTATTTTGCCAAGGTTAAGGATGCATCCATGACACAGCCTCAAGAAGTCCTGGCCGCATGTGCCCAAGGCCCAACTTGCTTTTATACATTTTAGGGAGACATAATATATCAATCAGAACATCGAAGATGTGCATTTGATTGGTTCGATCTGGAAAGGCAGGACAAAAAGCAAGGCTTGCAGGTCATAGATTTAAAGATTTTCTGATTGATAATTGCTTGAAAGAGTTATTATCTAAAAACCTGGAATCAATAAAAAGGAATGTCTGGGATGTCCCAAGGGGTTGTGGAGACCAAAATTTTATCATGCAGATCAAGCTTGTCCAACTCACAGCCCACTGGCTGCATGCAGCCTGTGACGGCTTTGAATCCATCCCAACACAAATTTGTAAAACTTTCCTAAAATATGAGGGGTTTTGTCTGTTTGTTTTCTTTTCCTTTTTTTTTTTTTTTTTTTTTCTTTTTTCTTTTCTTTTTTTAGCTCATCAGATAGTGTATTTTATGTTTGGCCCAAGACAATTGTTCTTCCATTGTGGCCCAAGGAAGCCAAAAGAGTGAACACCCTTGATGCAGATGAGGCCTGCAGATAGCAGGCTTCAGAGAGAATAGATTGTAACTGTTTCTTGTGAAACTTAAGGTCTGTGTTGATGTTAATGGTGGTTGGCTTTTTCTGAATTCCAGAAGAGAGGAGGGTATAATGAAGCATAGCCAAACCTGCTTTCCCATCTTGGCCTGAAGTAGTTTTTCAGGTTAATTTTGAAATGCCCTTGGTCAAGAGAAGGGGTCCATTCTGATGGTTAAGGGACTTAGAATTTTATTTTTGGTTTACACAACTACCTACTTTTTCCCCAAAGAAATAATCATGTTCAAAACGGAATGTTCAAAACTGAAGACCTTAAGTTTACAGCTCAAGCTGATCCTGAAAGTTAACTCAGTGAGATTATAATATTGCTCATTCTTTCAGAAGTTGTATAAATATACCTTTTAGCCTAGTAAATGCAATTCTAGGACCCTAGATTAAGAAAACTATAAAAAATATGGGAAGACATTTACTTACATATTTGTACAGATACCTATATTTGGATTTATGTCAGACTTAAAAATATAGTACACCA
Organism: Chlorocebus sabaeus; assembly: GCF_047675955.1. Lineage (NCBI taxonomy): Eukaryota > Metazoa > Chordata > Mammalia > Primates > Cercopithecidae > Chlorocebus > Chlorocebus sabaeus. The sequence continues at coordinate 68,897,355 of NC_132905.1, read as the reverse complement.
TTTTGGTCATCAAGATAAATGTGAAAAGTTGAAAGCAACCAAAATTATAAATACGTTTATATATATTAGATTAAATGTCCATTTATACATTTACATGTGGGGTAATAATTGTTAATATGCTAATATAAAACATTAATATACTAGTAAATTAATATATTGCATGTTAATGTTACATAACAATAATTTTATGAAAAAATTATTAAAAGGAGATTGCCAATACTAACAGGGCAAAATCTGTGAAAACTAAAATCCTGTTTAATAACTTTATTTCCAAGCCCCTGTCCATTTATCAGTCAGTTATTTGTTGGTCTTCCAAATGCCAACATGCCTTCACGAAGTTACCCATGTAACTTCAGGGTCTCCTTCCTTTAGCAGTAAAGCATTTTTTTTCTCCCTGAGGAAATCGCTCGCTGTACCCTATAATATTTTCTATTCTTGTGTCAAGGCCTAAAATTACTAGAATTATAATATTCTGCACAAGATATTGTAAATACTACAGATGCCATCAGATCTTTTGTTAAAGTCTGTAAACCCAGTTGCTACCCTTTGGCTGAAAAGAATCTATAAATTCTAACAAATGGATGAGAAGCAAGTTAAGAATTCTAGAGTGGGATAAGGGGATGTGATGTATTCTATTCAGGGATGAAGTTTTAGAGACTCCAAGTATGAAACAGAAAATTGAAGATGGGGAGACCTGATAGGTATCACCTTAAATTAAAAAAAAAAAAAAATCAGAAAGTGTTTTCTCAGATGTCTACCCTTTTGACCCCATACTATAAGATCTAACTGGAAAGTGTAAGAAGCTGTCTCAATTAAGAAAGTTCTATACGGGAGCCCCTGTGGTAGAGCAAGTCTACCATGAGATAACATGATTGTCCCAAGGCAGAAGTAAAAGAAATATTGTAGGAACCATAAATAAATTTAAAAGCTGGTCTTTTAAAAAATATATAGCTTATCAAATTGAAAGATCAGTCCTTTGTGATATTAAAGGAGTTCCTGTGAGCCCACCATTATACTGGATACTCTGAAAAAATGCAAATCAACTATGAAATGATATAGATTCTGCCCCTAAGGAACTTGCAATCTAGTTTGAGATTTGTGTTTAACACAAAGAAGCAGTTTTTGTTTTGTTTTGTTTTGGTTTTTTTTTTTTTTTTTTTTTTTTTGAGACGGAGTCTGGCTCTGTCGCCCAGGCTGGAGTGCAGTGGCCGGATCTCAGCTCACTGCAAGCTCCGCCTCCCGGGTTTACGCCATTCTCCTGCCTCAGCCTCCCGAGTAGCTGGGACTACAGGCGCCGCCACCACGCCCGGCTAGTTTTTTGTATTTTTTTAGTAGAGACGGGGTTTCACCGTGTTAGCCAGGATGGTCTCGATCTCCTGACCTCGTGATCCGCCCGTCTCGGCCTCCCAAAGTGCTGGGATTACAGGCTTGAGCCACCGCGCCCGGCCACAAAGAAGCAGTTTTTACAAATACTTCTTTTGAGGATTCTGGAAAGATGGCAGGGTAGAAAGCACCAGGAATCTGTCTCCTCACCTAGACAAGAACCGTACTGGCAGAATCTGATATAACTATTTTGGAACTCTGGAGTCTATTGAAGGCTTGCAACTTCCAGGGGGCAGGGCAGGCTTAGATGGTAAGTTGCAGTTAATTTTGGTCTATTTGAGCTCTTAGTACAGTAGCAGCTACCCATCTTCCACCACTCAACCCTTGGCAGACAGCTATGCACGTTATTAGAGCAACCTGCACACAACTTACAGGAATCAGGTGAGCAAAAAGAAACCCACCATCCAGATCTCTGGGATCTGTGCTCTGATTACTCATTGCTCCTTCTCATCACAAAAATGCAAAGAGATGGGCGGTTGTTGTTGTTGCACCTTACTCATTGTTACAACCCCCTCCCCACTCACTCCCCTGCCCCATGGATTTAAAGGGCTAGAAATCTCCCTCTGCTTCATTTTTCTCTTTCACTTTTGGGAGTCAGATACTAAAGACTAGGACATACAAAAACAACTGCATTTATGGAGAAAATTAGAAAGTCACTGTACATACCTAGGGAAAGGCTCAGGAGAGACCTCAAGTTTATAGTTCAAGCTGATCCTTGGCACAGGATTAACAACAATTAAACAGCAATTAAAGCAAAACACACAGACACACATACACACACAATGTAGTCTGGGAGAGTGATGTTAGCAAGATGGCCAACTAGAAGCCTCTACTGCTCATCCCCTCATAAGACAGCCAAAACAACAAATAAACAACTACATTTTAGCAAACTTAACTAAGAGTGCTAGAGTACATCAAAGAAGTAACAGAAATCCTAGTGAGCAGAGGAAAGTGGGATGGCCACATGGAGAATGGGAGAAAATACCAGGATTCCTAGGATCATCTGGGAACCAGGAGGAGCTTCTTCCTATGGCACGGAGATAAGAAGATCCCAGTAACCCCCAGCTACACCATGGGCACCAACAGATCTCACCACTGGGGTTCCTTAGAGTCTGGACAGCAACTAAGCCAAGCTGAGGAAGCTGCCTAGAGTCTGCATAGCTGCGTTCCCTCCAGAGAAGGAACCAACACTGTGCTCTGCCTGCTGTGGCCCTCACGGCTACTGTGCCACTCCGTCTTGGAACTGGAACTACTTCTGGAGTGTGTCTTGCTTCGGAGACTTGTAGACATGGCTTCCTTTCATCTGAACCACCCCAGGCTGATGGCTTAACATCCCTAAGCTAAACTTTAAGCAGCTATTACACCCTTCCCTGTGGGGCCAAGTAGAGGTGGAACTACTCCACCTACTTCTACCCCACCTCCCTTGGGCTAGAGCTGAAGCAGCATCCTATTTCCTAGGAACACAGTACCTTGGCTACCTGGAGCAGTCATGCCACCCCCATGCCTAAGCTGAAGTGGTGTACTGCATTCCAAGGAAACAGGGCCTGAACCACCCAGAACAGTCACATTCCCCGGGCCTCAGCTGAAGGAGCACATCGCTCCCTGCAGAATCAGTGTCCTGTCCAAGCCAAGCAGCTATGCATCCCAGGGCTGAGCTGATGTAGTACGCTATGTCCCAGGGAAACAGAGCAGTGTCTCAGCTGAGACACCCTGTTCTACAGGCCAAACAACTGTAGTACCCGGCTTGCCTGGAACAGACTAGTCTAGAGTCTGAGCTGGTGAGTGAGAGTCATCACTGTGCTGTTCCCTAACCCCCATTCCCAGCCCAAATAATAGCTATGCTCTACCATTTTGTAGTACTTGCTCCTGCAGCTACACCTGGTCTCACAGTCTGGGGTACCACTCATCCCCAGCTAGTCCAAGATTTAAAGTCATGACTTCATGGTGCCTCATACTTTGGGACCTGTGTTGCCACTGAGACCTATTAGCTCATGTTCCCAAATTAAAACCATACCCTGTTCCCCAGGCCCAAACCTCCAGGGAACCCCTTCTTTATAGTCAGGCCATTGCTATGCCCTGACCTCCAGAGGGGTAGAATCAAAGCTATAACCCATTCTCTGGGCCTGAGCTGCTAGGAAGCACCTCCAGGTCACAAATCCTGGCTCTGTGAGCAACCTACGTCCAACCCCTGCCACAGAGAGCAAACCCACCTCAGGAACCGAGTGTCTCAATAGGTTTTTGAGATCCTGAGCCTAGGACCTTTGCCCAGTAGCCACTCTGAGCACGTTCACCTGGAATCACGAGCTGCTGCAGCTGCATATATATAGCCCCTGTCAGACCTGATACCAAGAAGTATACCCTTGGCTAAGTCTCCCCATTGTGGGGAAGACAAAAGAATAGGAGGATCCTAAAAGCCTTTAACACTGAGGACATTAACAACCTATACTACCACTGCCACAAATTTCTGCAGCCTAGGCCCCTGAGGCACCCATTTACTACTGACATTGAACACAGGTACAGCAGCTGCATGCAGACCATATCACTGCATCTGTCAGGAAACAGTCACCACACCTATCGAAACTAGCATACTGAAACCCAACTGCTAATAAAAGACTTTGTCTTTGAAAGCCATTGTTTGTAGAGTTTGGAAGAGGTAATTATCTTATCAATGCAGAGACACAAAAACATGAAAAAGCAAGGAAATACGACACCACCAAAGGAAAGTAAGAACTCTCTAATGGTGGCCCAATGAAAAGAAGATCAACAGATTGCTGGAAAAGGAATTAAAACTAATGATCTTAAGGAAACTCAACAAGATACAAGAAAATACAGGCCGAGTGCGGTGGCTCAAGCCTGTAATCCCAGCACTTTGGGAGGCCGAGACAGGCGGATCACGAGGTCAGGAGATCAAGACCATCCTGGCTAACACGGTGAAACTCCATCTCTACTAAAAAATACAAAAAAACTAGCCAGGCGAGGTGGCGGGCGCCTGTAGTCCCAGCTACTCGGGAGGCTGAGGCAGGAGAATGGTGTAAACCCGGGAGGCGGAGCTTGCAGTGAGCTGAGATTCGGCCACTGCACTCCAGCCTGGGCGACAGAGCGAGACTCCATCTCAAAAAGAAAAAAAAAAGAGAAAGAAAATACAGATAGTTCAACAAATCAGGAAAACAATTCACAATACAAAAAATTCAACCAAAAAAAACAAAACATTGCCAGGCGCGGTGGCTCAAGCCTGTAATCCCAGCACTTTGGGAGGCCGAGACGGGCGGATCACGAGGTCAGTAGATCAAGACCATCCTGGCTAACACAGTGAAACCCCGTCTCTACTAAAAAATACAAAAAAAATAGCCGGGCGAGGTGGCGGGCGCCTGTAGTCCCAGCTACTCGGGAGGCTGAGGCAGGAGAATGGCGAAAACCCGGGAGGCGGAGCTTGCAGTGAGCTGAGATCCGGCCACTGCACTCCAGCCTGGGCGACAGAGCGACACTCCGTCTCAAAAAAAAAAAAAAAAAACATGATGAAGAAGAACCAAACAAATCCTGCAGTTGAAGAATTCAGTGAATTACATTTAAAAAATACAATAAACAGCTTCAACAACAAACTTGGTAAAGCAGAAGAAAGAATCTCTGAACTTGAAGATATATCATTTGATATTACTCAGTTATAGAAAAAACAAGTGAAACCCTACGAGACTTATGGGATATTAAAGGAACAAATGTTCATACTATGTAAGTTACAGAAAGAGGAGAAAAGGTAAAAGACATATACAAACTATTTAATGAAATAATAGCTGAAAACTTCCCAAGTCTGGAGAGACAGACATCCAGATCCAGAAAGCTCAATGATTCCCAAATAGATTTAACCCAAAAAGGTTCTCTCGAAAGCACATTATTGTCTGTTGTCAAAAGTCAAAGACAGAGAGAATTCTAAAAATAGCGAGAGAAAGGCATCAAGTCACATTTAAGAAAATCCCTGTTCAGCTAACAGAAGATTTCTTCACAGAAACCTTACAGTACAGGAGAGGATGGGATGATATACTCAAACAGCCAAGAATGCTATTCCCAGCCAAACTATCCTTCAGAAATGAGGGAGAAATACAGTTTTTTCCAGACAAGCAAAGACTGAGGGAATTCATCACTGCTAGACCAGCCTTATGAGAAATGTTCCAGGGAGTCCTACATCTGGAAGTGAAAAGAGAGTAGTCAGTATAATTAAAACATGGAAAAGTATAAAACTCACTGATAGAGCAGATACACAAAGGAGAAAGAGAAAAGAATTAAACCTTATCACTAGAGAAAACCATCAAACCACAATGATAAATAATAAGAGAGGAAGAAAGGAGCAAAGGATATTATTAGAACACTATTAACAAAATGACAAAAGTAAGTGCTCAAATATCAATAATAATCTTGAATGTAAATGGATTAAATTCTGTACTTAAAGAGACTGGCTAAATGAATATTTTTTAAATGACTCAATTATATGCTTTCTATAAGAAACCCACTTCACCTATAAAGACACATATAAACTGAAATTGAAGGGATGGAAAAAGTTATTCCAAGCAAATGGAAACCAAAAGCTGTCAGGAATTGCTATACTTATGTCAGATTAAAAAGACATTAAGTTAAAAACTGTAAAAACAGATGAAGAAGGTTATTATATAATGATAAAGGGACCAATTCAGCAAGAGGATATAACAATTCTAAACATACATGTACCCAACACCAAAGCACCCAGATATATAAAGTAAATATTACTCTACGTAAAAGGAAAGATAGACTCCGATATGATAGTAGTTGGTGACTTGAACACCTCACTCTGGTGTTCAAATATGCACTGGACAGATCAACAAACTCCGAGTACAGTGATCTCAAAGAGACCACACTAAGAAACGTAGTCAAACTTTTGAAAGCCAAAGACAGAGGAGTGACTTGTCATACACAAGGGATCTTTGATAACATAATCAGCAGATTTCTTATCTGATACTTTGGAGACCAGTGTATTCAAAGTGCTAAAAAAAAAAAAGCAAAACAAAACTTAAAACCCTGTATACGACAAAATTGCCCTCCAAAAGCATAAGGAAATTAAGATGTTCCTAGATAGACAAAAGCTGAAGGAGTTCATTACCACTAGACCTCCCCTGCAAGAAATGCTTAAGGAAGTCCTGAAAGGTGAAATGAAAGGGCACTAGACAGAGGGGACAGTGAAGATTCCGGCACGTGCAATGGCTACTGGGGAAGACCCAGCCAATGGGGCTATTGCCAGCATCCAGTCAGCTGCCACCTTCCTTGACCCCAGTGTCAAGTGATGCGCAGGGTGATCCAGGTGTGTGAGGGGCAGCTGGATGTCCAGACTGAGGGCACTGGTGCCATCAGTGGCTATCCTGCCACTCAATCCATGACCCAGGTGGTGATCCAGGGTGCTTACACCAGTTATGATGCAGTTAACACAGAGGGGACAGCTGCTGAGATACACTATACTTTCCCACCCCTGCAGTGGGAGATGGGGCAGGGGTACGACATCAGGAAGTACAGCTGCTGTTGGTACTACCCAGGGCTCAGAGGCACTGCTTGGGCAGGTGACTCCTGCTGGCACTGGTCAATTATTTGTGATGATGTTACCACAAGGAGTACTGCAGGGAGGAAGCCAGCACTTGATTGCCCGTAGGACTCACCCTTATTTATCAGGACATAACACCATTGTAAATCAAGAAGCATCTCTATCTGTCTCTGAACATACAATGTGAAATCAAACTGAGGCCATAAAACAGTTGAACCTCATCATAAGAGTGACTCATCAGTGTCACTTCTAAGGCCAAGAAAAATTCTATTTTTATGCGGAGACCATTCGTTTTTTAATTAAAAGACAACTCTTTTTCAAAAAGGAAAAAAAAATCAACTCTTTTTTCAGCTCTCTCAGATGCAGAAATGTAATTACCAGCATCCCTGTGCTGGGAGCGATCATTAGATTTTTTTAGATTTTTAAAATATACTTCATTATATTTTACTGTATTCATTCTTTAATCAGGGATGCGGGGGATAGAATAACATTTAGAATATCTGTACAGTTTATATAATGTTCTTATTTCTTGTTGCCTTTATAGGTGGAAAAAATCTAAAATCGCCTCAAAAAGTAGAGGTTGACATCATAGATGACAACTTTATCCTGAGGTGGAACAGGAGTGATGAATCTGTCGGGAATGTAACTTTTTCATTCGATTATCAAAAGTATGTGACTCTACTTACTGATTTGTCAGAATGACCTGAATAATTTTTACAAGTTTAGCACCTTAATTTTCAGATTTGGAAAGTATTTGGTTTTTCTATTTTTTAGAAATGTTATGCCTATTTTACATAATATTTTTAACTTTGTTTCTGTAGAGACTTAGTCAAATACATCTTTGGGTGTTGAAGCAAAAAAATTGGGGATGAGGGTGGTAGACAGCATCTCTAACCCATAGCCATTTCTTCTTTCCTCTGGGTGTTCCAGCTTCTTTCAATATAAGTTGGGATCTGAACTAGGGTGTATCTTGAGGATATGGCATAGTACTCCAAAAGGCCCATCCAAGACCTTGGAATAGGCCACGAGGTTTCCTGTGATCAGGCTTTCCTATTATCTCCATGATATATTTAGTAGAGATGGGGTTTCTCCATGTTTTCCAGACTGGTCTCAAACTCCTGACCTCAGATGATGCGCCCGCCTCCACCTCCCAAAGTGCTGGGATTACAGGTGTGAGCCACTGTACCCAGCCAATAATGATTTTTTTAAGAAACTATAAAAGTAGCTTCTGCTGCAATATCTTGATTAGATGTGAAACAGTTTTAATGGAGCATGCATCAGCATCTCCTGAAATAGGAAAGACAGATGTGAACAGTGAGGTTGGGTTGAAATTATATTAAGTTTCAAATTTTTGATAAGGTTTTCTGTTTATAACAAGAGTTTCTGGATTCTTAGAAATAGTTTCTGATGTGGAACCTTTTCAAGAATGTTTAAGATATTTTTAATGCCAGCTCTAATCTCAGGCCTCAGATATGTAAAGTGGAAGTGAAAACTGGCCAAGAATGAAGTATTTTATATTTTTGGTAATTTCTTTAAAATGTTTCCATTTTGAAAAATAAGGTAGACTTGTATTTGGTTCAGCAGCAAAATTATTTTGGTATTATTTCTGGTTTCTAGTATCTAAATCATCTTTAAAATGGCATCTGTGGTATTATTAAAAATAAATAAATCAGCTAATGAATTAGGCTTGACAAAAATGCCTTCCCAGAAGATAGTTTCCCTGCTACTTTTACAGTCGATGGGCTTAACATAGGTAAAAGCTTTGAAATCTGCTAAATTGGCCAGGCATGGTGGCCCATGCCTGTAATCCCAGCACTTTGGGAAGCTGAGGTGGGCAGGTCACCTGAGGTGAGGAGTTTAAGATCAGTCTAGCCAACATGGCAAAACCCCATCTCTACTAAAAAAAAAAAAAAAAAAAATACAAAAATTAGCCAGATGTGGTGGCACACACCTGTAATCACAGCTACTCGAGAGGCTGAGGCAGGAGAATTGCTTGAACCTAGGAAGTGGAGTTTGCAGTGGGCCGAGATTGCTCCACTGCACTCCAGTCTGGGCAGCAGAGTGAGACTCTGTCTCAAAAAAAAAAAAAAAATGAAATCTAAGTTCATTTCTATCCCTCACTTTTCCTGCAAGTTCTTCTTCCCCTTTCTGGGCAATATGTCCTTTTCTGCTTTAGGCACCCCCTGCCCACTTGATTTCTTCATGTTTGCCCCTTTTTCAAAAGGAAGAATCTAATATCAATCACTTCAGCTTTTTGATTGGCTAGTTCCACTTCCAAAAATTAATTTGTTTATGTAAACATTTTAAGTGGTTTCTGATGATGTAATAGAAGAAATTACGGAGACAGGCAAGCAGAAGGAGGGATGGTTTTTGGAGAGGGCTGTGGAAACCCTGAAACCATACTGATTCCGAGGTCTTTCTCAGGGAAGTCTGTTCATAGGAGGAGGTCAGAAAGGAATCATCCAATCCAATTCTCCAATTTCTATTTAATTTTATTAGAGACAGGGTCTTGCTCAGTTGCTGAGGCTGGATTGCAGTGATATGATCATAGCCTATGGCAGCCTGCAGCCTTGAACCCCTGTGCTCAAATGACCCTCTCACCTCAGCCTGCCTAGTAGCTAGGACTATGAGCACATGCCACCATGCCCTGCTTTGCCTTTTTTTTTTTTTTTTCCTCATAGAGACAGGGTTTGCTATGTTGAACAGGCTCCGAACTTTCAATAAGGAAGATAAGATCCAGAAACAAAATAGTTTACCAAAAGTCACACAGCTATTTTTAACAGAGCCAACATACTAAATCCACTTTTACCTTATGGGTCATTTATTCCTCTGCTTCCTTGAAATCGTAAAGCAACCACCCACAAAATTATATAAAGAACTGTATTTTAAAATTCAATTTTATAAGTAATAACTTGGCTTATATGCATTGAAAAAGAGTGGAAGGGTGTACCCTAAAATATTTATAGGACATTAGCTCAAGTAGAAGAAATAAATCTTAAACTAAAAATAGAAATAACTCTTAAACGAGAGTTATTAAGAGTTAAGAAATAACTCTTAAACCAGTAAATAGAAAGTATTTCACACTTATATTTATACATTTGCTCTCTCATTCATTTGTTTTTTTTAACTTTAAAGACCTGGGATGGATAATTGGATAAAATTACCTGGATGTCAGAATATTACTAGTACCAAATGCAACTTTTCTTCGCTCAAGCTGAACATTTATGAAGAAATTAAATTGCGTATAAGAGCAGAAAAAGAAAACACTTCTTCATGGTATGAGGTTGACCCATTTACACCATTTCGCAAAGGTAAGAAAAAGTTGCTAGCTGAATTATATTCTTTAGTAAATATTGCCAGAGCAGTTCACTTTCCAAGCCATTCATTTGCATGATGCAAAATCTGACATCTTTTAAAAAGAACAAAAATTCCCTTAAACCTGTATCTTCTTCCTGCTATAACTCTATTTTTCCTCCTTTCCCTGTAGTAATGGTTCTCAAAGAGTGGTCCTCAAGGCCCTTTCAGGGGGCCGTAAAGATAAAGCTATATTTATGAAAAATCTAAGACTTACTTGCCCTTTTTATTTTGGTTCTTTCTTGTATTCACAGTGGAGTTTTCCAGAGGAGGCTGTTTGATGTGTGATGTGGTGGTATGGTCACTGATTAACATAGAACTCAATGTGAAATTTATCTGCCTTCTTTATTAATCCCAACATTCAAAAGATTTGGAAAAAAATGTAAAACAGCACCACTCTGAAGTTTTATGTTCCTTGTGGCAAATGTTTGTTACCATAAAATAGGTTTATCATTATTATTTCTTTTTCCTTTTTTTTTTTTTTGAGACAGAGTTTTGCTCTTGTTGCCCAGGCTGGAGTGCAATGGCACGATCTTGGCTCACTACAGCCTCTGCCTCCTGGGTTCAAGTGACTCTCACGCCTCAGCCTCCCGAGTAGCTGGGATTACAGGCATGTGCCACCATGCCCGGCTAATTTTGTATTTTTAGTAGAGACAAGGTTTCTCCACGTTGGTCAGGCTGACCTCGAACTCCCAACCTCAGGCGATCTGCCCACCTCAACCTCCCAAAGTGCTGGGATTGCAGGCGTGAGAAACCATGCCCAGTCCGTTGTTATTTCTTAATGGATTAATTAGTTAAAATGGATTGAAAACTTTACCAGTTTTAATGTTTAATATGCTAATATAAAAAGATACAGCCCACATAAATAACGGCTGTTTTGGATTCTCATTAATTCCTTTAAGAATGTAAAGGAGCCGAGTGTAGTGGCTCACACCTGTAATTCCAACACTTTGGGAGGCTGAGGTGGGAGGATCACTTGAGGCCAGAAGTTAAAGACCAACCTAGGCAACATAGTGAGACCCCATCTCTACAAAAAATATATAAAAATTAACCAGGCATGGTGGTGCACAGCTGTAGTCCCAGTTATTCAGGAAGCTGAAGAGGGAGGATCACTTGAGCCTGGGAGATCAAGGTTGCAGTGAGCCGTGTTTGTGCCACTGCACTCCAGCCTGAGCAACAGAGCTAGACCATATCTCAAAAAAAGATGGGGATCTTGAGACCAAAAGGCTTGAGAACCACTGTCCTTTACCAAGAATGATCTGTACTCCGTTTCTATACTACTTACCTTCCCATTCCCTCTCAGTCCGCTCCATTCAAACGCAGTTCCTCATCACTATTAAAACCACTCTTTTCGGCCGGGTGCGGTGGCTCACTCCTGTAATCTCAGCACTTGGGGAGGCCAAGGCGGGTGGATCACGACGTCAGGAGATCAAGACCATCCTGGCTAACACAGTGAAACCCTGTCTCTACTAAAAATACAAAAATAAATTTAAAAAAACTAACCGGGCTTGGTGGCAGATGCCTGTAGTCCCAGCTACTCGGAAGGCTGAGGCGGGAGAATGGCATGAACCCGGGAGGCGGAGCTTGCAGTGAGCTGAGATCGTGCCACTGCACTCCAGCCTGGGTGACAGAGCGAGACTCTATCTCAAAAAAAAAAAAAAAAAAAAAGACTGTTCTCAAGGTCACAACAGCCTCCACAATGCCAAGCAAATTCCCAGTCCTCTTCTGGCTTCATCCCTCAGTAGCACAGATGTGGTCATCACTCAGTTTTTCCTTTACTGGATCTCTAGGGCACTGCTCTTTCCTGGTTCTCCTCCTGCTCATTGATCACTTCATCTTCCCGACTTTTCAGTGTTAGACTGCTGCTGGGCTCAGTCATTGAACCTCTTCTCTTTCTGTATCACTCCACTGGTGATCTTACAGCTATCTATGCTATCTGTGTGCTCTTAACTCCCAGAAGTGGCAGGCACATAGTAAGTGCTCAGAATTATTTGTCGAATGAAGGTTTTGGCATTGTATTAATAAAGTTCCAAAGTAACTGTTTTGATTTTTTTTTGCAGCTCAAATTGGTCCTCCAGAAGTACATTTAGAAGCTGAAGATAAGGCAATAGTGATACACATCTCTCCTCCTGGAACAAAAGATAGTGTTATGTGGGCTTTGGATGGTTTAAGCTTTACATATAGCTTAGTTATCTGGAAAAACTCTTCAAGTGTAGAAGTAAGCATTGTTTTTACCTTTGTTTAATCGATGTGAGAGAAAAATTAGGTGAATTAATCCTAAAATTTGACTTTATACTTTTTTAAAGAACCAACTTATGTTTTTATTATAGGAAAGGATTGAAAATATTTATTCCAGACATAAAATTTATAAACTCTCACCAGAGACTACTTATTGTTTAAAAGTTAAAGCAGCGCTACTTACGTCACGGAAAATTGGTGTCTATAGTCCAGTGCACTGTATAAAGACCACAGGTAAGGAAGATGCTTTGTTTTCGTTTCAATAAGTATATATACAAATTATCAATTTTGGCATCTTTCCCATATTGCTAAAGTTTACATGATAGGTTAATATATGTTTAAAACATTGTAACATTTACATAAGCAAAATAAATGTTATTTGGGATTTTGGTCTCAAATAGTAATGAAAATTAATTCTACTTAAAAGTTCAGGCTGGGCGTAGTGGCCCACGCCTATAATCCCAACACTTTGGGAGACTGAGGTAGACAGATCACTTGAAGCCAGAAGTTCGAGAACAGCCTGACCAACATGGGAAAACCCCGTGTCTACTAAAAATAAAAAACTAGCTGGGCATGATGGCATCCGTCTGTCGTCGTAGCTACTTGGAGGCTGAGGTACAAGAATCCCTTGAACCTGGGAGGTGGAAGTTGCAGTGAGCCAGAATCGCGCCACTGCACTCCAGTGGGGAGCAAGTGGGACAAAGAGTAAGACTACGTCTTAGGAAAAAAAAAAAAGTTCAAATATTTCGTAATGACAAAACTTTTCGTTTGTTCAGAATCCACATAAAGCGGGAGGTAGCTGAACTATGAGTTCTGCAAATGGGAAGAAAAGTGGGGGAAGTAGTTGCTAGTAGACAAGTTATTCTTCCAGCAAGCATACCTTTGTACATGGGATATTAAAATAGGAAAGCATCCTGATATATTTAGTCAGTAACATCTTTCCAATAATTAAGGTCAAGGACAGGAGCTGGGATTTGTTTAATTGTAAATTTCATCTGCTTTATTTTTTTAATCAAACATTACAGAAGGGTTTAAAGTGAAGTCTTTTCCTCCTCCCTTCTTATCCCCAATTCCATTCACCAGAGGTAAGCATTGCTTGGCAGTTTGTGTATATCCTTTCACAACTTTTTTCAGGACCTATGTAAGCATATATACAGACCCACAGTTTCTTGGGTTTTGCTTTTTAAATTACAAAATAAAATCTTACTAGTTGTACTTTACAGCTTGCTTACTTAACCCAGTTTGTTGGGGATATCATTCTATATCAGTCAATACAGATCTGTTACATTCTTCATTTGATCTTAGCCATCTATTACATTCTTTTTTTTTTTTTTTTTTTTTTGAGATAGGGTCTCACTCTGTTGCCCAGACTGGAGTGCAGTGGCTCAATCTCGGCTCACTGCAACCACTGCCTCCCAGGTTCACGCGATTCTCCCGCCTCAGCCTCCCAGGTAGCTGGGGTGTGCCATCATGCCCGGCTAATTTTTGTATTTTTAGTAGAAACGGGGTTTCACCGTGTTGGCCAGGCAGGTCTTGAACTCCTGACCTCAGGTGATCCGTCCACCTCAGCCTCCCAAAGTGCTGGGATTACAGGCGTGAGCCACTGCGCCCGGCCTGTCGTCTTTCAAATGGCTGCGTAGTATTACACAGTGTGAATACAAACCGTCCTTAACTATTACCTTATAATGATAAAATGTGAGCCTTTATCTTCTTGCCAGTTATCTCACTTGAGTAAAAATGTATGCTTTTTTTATCTGTTCTTTGGCTTCTAGTTGAAAATGAACTACCTCCACCAGAAAATGTAGAAGTCATTGTTCAAAATCAGAACTATGTTCTTAAGTGGGATTATACATATGCAAACATGAGCTTTCAAGTTCAGTGGCTCCAGTAAGTTCTATTCTATAAATTTCCTTTTGCCCAGTTTGTTTTGATTATGCTTATTTTCACTCTGCTTCAGTCACCAGGTCCTTGCACACAGAATGACCAACTGGGAGGTGGGTACGATATATTGGAAACATGAGAAATCTCATTTCTAACCCCAGTTCAGCCAGTAACTAACTGGATGACATTGAGCTGATCGCTTAACCTCCATGGGCCTCAATTTCTTCACTTGTAAAATAGATGGGTTCTAATATCTGGGGTTCTTACTGGCTTAAGAAAAAAAAAAATGTGACTAGTTGCATGTGTTATTTCCGCAATCTGGAACACCTGACCCTTGACCCTGATGTTTTTCTTAAGAACTCTCTTCTTCCATGAGTCCTTAAAATGATCTCAGTCCACTCACTTGTTCCATTCAAAAAATTAGCCTTCCTCATTTCTTTATTACTTTAGTGGTTTTGACAAAATTTTGTAGTAGTTACTTCAGTGGGAAAGAAAGTTGGAAAGAACTGTGTTCTATGTGGTTGAGCAGAGGCTAGCTAAACACGGATGAAGTCTAGGCACTGCATAAATGAAAGAGAACTGGCCTGGTGCAGTGGCGCATGCCTATAGTCCCAGCTACTCAGTGGGCTGAGGCAGGAGGATTACTTGAGGCCAGGCATTGAGGCTGCAGTGTGCTATGATCACACCTGTAAGTAGCCGCTGCACTGCAGCCTGGGCAACATAGTGAGACCCCCATCTCTAAACATTAAAATTTTTAAAAAACTGATAAAAGAGAACTGCATGTAGTTTATACTGACTGGGAAATTGTAGGAGATGAATAGAGAGAAAAAAGAGAAGAGGAAAATTAAGTAGAAGGAAAAGTGGGTTATGGGGAGAAAAGAAATGGAAAGAAAGATATACATTGGTGGCAGAGGAGTAGAGAGCAAAGGCAAGTATAGCTAAGAGAGGAAAGGAAAAGTCAGAAGAAACTGGAAAGAAACAGAAAAAATGAGGGAGAAGGGAAGTGTGAGTACTGCTATGATCAATGTCCCTCTCTCTTTTAGTGTTCATTTTGAACCAAGGGTGACCAGTAGAATGGAAATGCATTTATGTGCATATGTGCCCCACAGTGCATATATAACCTCACAAACCAATCAGGAGACTGTTCAGTAATCTTTTGTGTATACCTCACTTTCAGAAGTGAATAAATAATAGGGTCACCAAGTAGATAATGAGCAGTATTTCTGATGGCTGATCTCTAAGCTGCTTTGGGGCACTTAGCATATTGTACAAAGCACTGAAGAAATGGGGAAAGAGTCAACAGAATCAAACATGGTTCTAGAAATCGAAAGCAGTGAGCGGACATTGCAAAGTGTTGTGTGGTTTCAGACTAAAGAGTGGTATACAAATTATAAGGGTTGCAGAAATTGAAAATGTAAAGGTGAATAGGGGCTGAAGAGACCAAAGAAGCCATAAGAAAAGAGATGAGGTAGGAACAAGGCCTTGATTGTTAATTCCAATTTTTTTCAAATAGACAAGTATTAGATGTTTTCTGTTTCTGTAACAAATTACCACAGACTTAGCAACTTAAACAGCTATTTAGTGTCTCAAAGTTTCTGTGAGTCAGGAGTCCAAGTGTGGCTTAGCTGGGTCTTCTGCCAAGCAGTCAAGCAGTCAAGGAGTCAGTCAGTCATACAAGACTTGGGGGCTGCTCCCAAGCTCACATGTTGTTGGCAGAATTTATTTCTAGAACTCATAGTGGCTCACTTCCTAAGAGACTATCAGAGAGGGTGAGTCTAACCTCTAGATCCTTTTTTTTTTTTTTTTTTTTTTTTTTTTTTTTTTTTTTTTTTGAGAGGGAGTCTCACCCTGTCGCCCAGACTGGAATGCAGGGGCACGATCTCAGCTCCCTGCAACCTCCGCCTCCCGGGTTCAAGTGATTCTTCTGTCTGCCTCAGCCTCCCGAGTAGCTGGGACTACAGGTGTGCGCCACCACACCCAGCTAATTTTTGTAGTTTTAGTAGAAACGGGGTTTTACCATGTTGGCCAGGCTGGTCTCGAACTCCTGACTTCAGGTGATCCACCCGCCTCAACCTCCCAAAATTCTGGGATTACAGGCATGAGGCACCGTGCTCAGCCAGTTTTT
Source organism: Chlorocebus sabaeus (assembly GCF_047675955.1). Lineage (NCBI taxonomy): Eukaryota > Metazoa > Chordata > Mammalia > Primates > Cercopithecidae > Chlorocebus > Chlorocebus sabaeus. The sequence continues at coordinate 68,880,817 of NC_132905.1, read as the reverse complement.
TTGTATCTTTAGTAGTGACAGGGTTTCTCCATGTTGGCCAGGCTGTTTGAAAACTCCTGGCCTCGAGTGATCCGCCCACCTCAGCCTCCCAAAGTGCCGGGATCAGAGGTGTGAGCCGCCGTGCGCACTTCAGCCTCCCAAAGTGCTGGGATCAGAGGTGTGAGCCGCTGCGCCCGGCTAAATCCTCTTTGAAGGGGCTCATCTGATTAGGTCAGGCCCACCCAGAATAGTCTCTCATTTGATTCAACTAATTTGGGACCTGAATTACATCTGTGAAATGGCTTTTCTTCTGCCACTCAGTGTAACCTCATTATGAGAGGAGGGCCTCCATCGTATTTACAGGTCCTGCCCACAGTCAAGAGGAGGGGATTATACAGGATGTGTACACCAGGGGGCAGGAATCTTGGGGGCCATCTCGGAATTTTGCCTTCTTCAGTGGGAAGGATGTCCTTCTAGAGTAGCAGAACATTTGGACACCAGGTTGCAATGGGAAGAACGCTGAATAAGTAGAATGGGACAAGATTAGGGTCAACCTCAGGTTGTCCTGCAGGCTTTTGGCGATTTTGTGTTGGGGTGATGGGTAACCTGCGCTCTGGATTTGAGGAAGGTGTGCATGGCAATGTGGTATATGGGAGAGTGGACTAAGAAGAAGACACTAGAGAGAGACAAGGAAACCAGTCAGGAGGCTGTTAGAGTTCTGGGCTTGAACTGAGGTGCTTTTAGCTCCTGGTTCCTGGGCAAGTTACTGAACCTCTTTAGTCTCGTACTTATACTTGCTCTCATAACCCTGCAGTGTGTCTCTATTTTGGTACTTATCCGCTGGTATGCTGGCGCATGTTTAGCAACTGGCTTTCCAGAAAGAAAAAGTCCTATTTTGTAGTGTTTGCTGATTTTCGTGATATAAATATTCCCACCATGGCCACTTTCGAGCCACCAGCCTGATGTCCCTGAACATGGAGTTGGGAAGATATGCACAGTAGCACACCACTGTCATACAGCTACAATAGATAAAGATAGCCCCAAGAGCTTAGACAATAAAATGTAGTAAAATAGTTAGGACAAGATGAATTTATTTATCATCTCTGTCTTTAAAACAATTTTTATTTGCAAATTTTTGTAACTTAATTTTTAATAATGGTTTTTGTTTAAAAACCAGTTTGCACTTTGGGAGGCCGAGGTAGGTGGATCACCTGAGGTCAGGAGTTCGAGACCAGCCTGGCCAACATGGCAAAACCCCATCTCTACTAAAAATACAAAAATTAGGCAGGCCTGGTGGCGTGCGCCTGTAATCCCAGCTACTCAAGGGGACAGAGGCAGGAGATTTGCTTGAACCCAGGAGGCGGAGGTTGCAGTGAGCCAAGATCCTACCACTCCACTCCAGCCTGGGTGACAGAGCGAGACTCGGTCTCAAAAAAAAAACAAAAACAAAAAAACAAAAAAACCAGCTTGCAGCATTCCTGGAAATTCTAACTAACAGATGTTCTTGCACATTGACATAAGCCACCTGCAGCAAAGCACAGCGTGATCACAGTGTGGAACAATGTTTGGCTTTCTTTTATGTTAGATGCATATCTCTGCCATTGTTTGTGAGTTTCCTCAGGGTGGCTACTATTTATTTCTGTAACCTTAGCCCCCAACACAGTGTCTGGCATATTGTACATACTTAATAAATATCTATTGAATTAATGTGTGGTTGAGTTTAAAAATTGTTTGTCTTAAAAGTGCCTTTTTAAAAAGGAATCCTGGAAACCATTTGTATAAATGGAAACAAATACCTGACTGCGAAAATGTCACAACTACCCAGTGTGTCTTTCCTCGAGACACTTTCCAAAAAGGAATTTACCTTCTCCGCGTACAAGCCTCTGATGGAAATAACACGTCTTTTTGGTCTGAAGAGATAAAGTTTGATACTGAAATACAAGGTAAGGCAGTAGTTTTTACTGGAGATTGTAATTCTCTGATTTGGTACAAGTTCTTAAAATTGTTTTTCTAATTGAACATTATTTCTTTACAAATTTTTCTAGCTTCCCTGCTTCCTCCAGTCTTTAACATTAGATCCCTTAGTGATTCATTACATATCTCTATCGGTGCTCCAAAATGGTTTGAAAACAAGCCTGTGATCCAGGATTATCCACTGATTTATGAAATTCTTTTTTGGGAAAACACTTCAAAGGCTGAGGTAAAAAGACTATAGTATAATTTTGTAGCTTAGAGTTATAACTGTGATTTAGGTAAATAAAGCTTGAATTTAAAATTTGGGGGAAATTTTTAAACTTTTATGTGGGCTGGGTGCAGTGGCCTGTAATCCTAGCACTTCAGGAGGCCAAGGCGAGAGGATCACTTGAGCCCAAGGGTTTGAGACCAGCCTGGGCAAAATGGGGAGACCCTGTCTCAAATAAAACTTTTTAAAAATTAGCCTGGTGTGATGGCGTGCACCTAATATTCCCAGCTACTTGGGGTGGGAGGATCGCTTGAGCTTCAGAGGTCAAGCTTGCAATGAGCCATGATCGTGCCACTGCACTCCAGCCTGGGTGACAGAGTGACTGACAGTCTGTCTTAAAAAAAAAAAAAAAAGGCCGGGCGCGGTAGTTCACGCCTGTAATCCCAGCACTTTGGGAGGCCGAGGCGGGCGGATCATGAGGTCAGGGGATGGAGACCATCCTGGCTAACACGTGAAACCCCATCTCTACTAAAAATGCAAAACATTAGCTGGGCGTGGCGGCGGGCGCCTGTAGTCCCAGCTGCTTGGGAGGCTGAGGCAGAGCTTGTAGTGAGCCGAGATCACGTCACTGCACTACAGCCTGGGCAACTGAGCGAGACTCCATCTCAAAAAAAAAGGAGTGATTAACTCAGACATTTACAGAATGAAGAACATGAGCATTTTTCATGTTCTGTACTATAGAGTTATGGGTGAGCTACATCTGGGCCCAGTTTGCTTTTAAAATACAGATTCCTGAGCCTGTTGTTACTGAATCATTATCTCTGGGGATGGAGCTCATGAATTTGCATTTTTTTTAACATGATTCCTATGTATTCATCTAAACCCGGGTTTCTTAGCACTACTGACGTTTGGGCTGGACAGTTCCTTGCCGGGGGGGGCGGGGCTGACCTGTGCAGTGCAAGATGCCTGGCAGCATTCTGGCTTCTGCCTGCTAGATGCCAGTAGTGTTCCTTCCTAGTTGTGACAACCAAAAATATCTCCAAATATTGTCAAATGTCCTCTGGTGGCTCCTCCAAGGGGACAAAAACTGATTCTCATGGGACAAAAGAATCTAGATAGTACAGTTGTTTTTATTCCTCCAAAACCATTGGAAAACATTCTTCCAAAGTTCAGCTTTGCCCAACAAAATGTTATTCCTTAGTCTTTAATTTTATGATGGGGGAAGGATTAGAAAAAAATTGCCCAAAAAGTAATGAAAAAACGGTTGACAAACACTGGTCTAAACCCTAAAATTCAGGTACCACTGACAAAGATAATATACACCATCAGATAATATACGTGTTTCCCAGATCACTTCTTCCTTGTGGAGTGTTAGTCAAGGATCTACCTTTAAAACTCCTGTCCAGGCAGGCTGGTGAATTCTTTCACTTCGCTTCATTTTCTATTGGAAATCTAAGCAAATTCCATTGATTTGGCTGCTTCCCTTTTTCACTGTCTAACAACACTGTAACCATAGCATAATGTAGCCCATTGAGAATTATGGTCAGTTTTCAGATGTCTGTAGATCAGACAAACCTAAATTTCTATCTCACACTACTAAATTGTGTAACGTTACTCAAGGTGCTTTATCTCTTGGAGACTTTGCTTCCTCTTCTCTGAAGTGGTGGTAATCATAACAACTAAAATTTTCAAAAGGATGTTTATAAGGTTTAAAAGGAAGTAACAGATAGCAAATACCTAGCACATTGCTGGACAAGTAGTAGAGATTCAATAGATTGTAGTTGCCATCTTATCCTATACTGGATCATATATCAGTAATTATTATTATAGAAACTCTTATTGAATACTTATATGTAAGGTACTATGCTAAGTATTGCACATGAATTGTCTGAATCATTCTTCAAAACAACGCTGCCAAATGATGTGATTGGTTAAATTGCTGTTTGCCAAATACTTGGGATGGTGCCTTCATCCCAGCATCACCAGACTGTAGATGCTGGAGCCCGAGTAGATGTGCTGAGAGCAGAGGCCTTAAGTGTGCTTGCGGGGTTTGGCTTGGCTCTTGCGCTGCTCCTGTTTGCCAGGGAGAAAGCGTATTCCACATAGTCTCTGGTCCAAGGAGGATTAAAGGCTGTTGGAGCTGACCTAAACCCGATGCGATGCACAGCCTCCATGGGAGCTCCCCAGCCAGTCTGTAGACTTGCGAGTGAGAAACTACATAATCATGTTGCGAGCCACTGAATGTTAAGGCAGTTTTGTTATATCTTTTTTTTTTTTTTTTTTTTTTTGAGACAGGTTCTCACTCTGTCACCCAGGCTGGAGTGCACTCATGTGATGTCAGCTCACTGCAGCCTTGACTTCCTGGGCTTAAGCGATCCTCCCACCTCAGCTTCCCAAGTAGCTGGGACTACAGGCACATGCCACCATGTCCAGCTAATTTTTTTGTATTTTTGCTAGAGATAGGGTTTTACCATGTTGCCCAGGCTTTGTTTGTTTGTTTGTTTGTTTTGGAAATAGGGATTTCGTCAACCTCCCAAGTAACAGAGACTACAGGCTCACACCACCATGCCTGGCTAATTTTTTTGAAATTTCTTGTAGAGACAGAGTCTTGCTATGTTGTCCAGGCTAGTCTTGAACTCCTGGGCTTCAATTATCTTCCTGCTTGGCTTCCCAGAGTGCTGGGATTACAGGTGTGAGCCACAGGCTTGTTAGACATTATTCTGGCAATAGCTGACTAATACAGATAAGAGCAATAACTGTCCCAATTTTACAGGTCAGGGAATCAGGCAGAGAGAAATTAAATAACGATTGCAAGACCATACAGCTGTAAGTGATACCTCTTCATAAGGCAGTTTGAGGCCCAAACCCGTACTCTTAACCATTCTGTCACTAATCAGAGGTAATACAATGGCAATTACCCCAGACTTGGCATGTACTTATAAATCAATTAGAATTCTCTTAGGAATAGATCATATGCTTTTTGGCAGCAGCATTTTTAACTTTCTGATTTGGATATAGTGGTTTGTCTAAAACAAATTTATATTTCTTACACATATACCCTGTAATCCCAGTGCTTTGAGAGGCCGAGGTGGGTGGATCACTTGAGGCCAGGAGTTCAAGACCAGCCTGAGCAACATGGTGAAACCCCATCTCTACCAAAAAAAAAAAAAAAATAGGCGTGGTGGCATCTGCACCTGTAATCCCAACTACTCAGGAGGGTGAGGCAGGAGAATCACTTGAACCCAGGAGGCGGAGGTTGCAGTGAGCCCAGATTGCACCACTGCACTCTAGCCTGGGTGACAGAGCGAAACTGTCTAGAAAAAAAAAACAAACACGTACCAACTACGTGGGAGAGGCCAATGTTAGACTGAACATAAAAGAATTGAGAAAGTACATATTCTCTGATTTCATGAGGTGACTAAATTTTATCAATGATTTAATTATATTTTCTAGAGAAAAATTATCGAGAAAAAAACTGATGTTACTATTCCTAATTTGAAACCACTGACTGTATATTGTGTGAAAGCCAGAGCACACAGCATGGATGAAAAGCTGAATAAAAGCAGTGTTTTTAGTGATGTTGTGTGTGAGGAAACAAAATCAGGTCAGAATCTTTTATTGTCTTTTTTAAAAATGTGACTAGACAGAATAAAAGTAATTCTATACTGAACACTGAAAATTGTAAAATATTTTCTCTTTACTGCAAAAAATATATAGAATGTTTTCTTCTTGAACTACATAAATCAAAAGTAGACTTTTTAGAAAATATTTGTAATGCATAACTCTCAAGTTAGTGTTGTTGGATGCTTTATATTTCATCCAGTATCCCTATAATTAATTTCCTTAATTTATTGCTCTTTAACATTTAATAAGACTATTAGTTTAAAATTTTAAAAATATCCTTAACATAATTATCATGTAGAAATCACTTAGTTCCATTTTGAATTTTTTTAATGTGGGAACTGGTTTAGTCTCATTTTCTATTTTACAGTTTCTAGTGTTGACTGGTAGAGGCTTAGTCACAGAATATCTATTAAATTTTGCTAGTTGTATGACGTATAAGTGCTGAAGGATACTTGCATGTTTGGCCTGTATGTCAATATTGTATTTCTCCCTGAGGATCTCTTCAGTTCCCACGCCAATCTTTAAATGTAAATGTCATTGTCTATGGTTGGTGTGGACTCAGTGCTACCAGAAATATTTTGAAGAGTATTATTTAATAGATTTTATATTTCCTTTCATATGGCTTGTCTTTCACACAGCTGTCAGCACTGTTAGGGCATTTGTATGTCACAACATATAAATATCATGTATATCTTTTTAGGAAATACATCTAAAATTTGGCTTATAATTGGAATTTTTACTGTATTACTTGCTCTCCCGTTTGTCATTTATGCTGTGAAAGTCCTCTTGAGATGCATCAATTATGTCTTCTTTCCATCACTTAAACCTTCTTCCAATATAGATGAGGTATGTTACTTTCTTTATATTTTTTTTTTGTCAACAGCTAGGAAATGAACAGGAAATGTGTTTGATTTCAACAGGATATATATAGGTTTTCTTGATACCCAGAAAATAATAGAGACTGATTTGGGTATTTTCTTCAAAGTTTTAGTCAATTAACTTTAAAAACAGCAATTTAATATAAATAATAACATAGCATGGGATAGTAATGATTGTCCTTAATTTCATATTTTTCTGGCAATTCCTAGATTCACTGTGGCATTTGTTTTACCATTTAAAGCCTGTGATTCTTGGCCAGGCGTGGTGGCTCATGCCTGTAATCCCAGAACTTTGGGAAGTTGAGGCGGGTGGGTCACTTGAGGTCAGGAGTTTGAGACCAGCCGGCCAACATGGAGAAACCTTGTCTCTACTAAAAATATAAAATTAGCTGGGCGTGTTGGCACACGCTTGTAATCCCAGCTACTTGGGAGGCTGAGGCAGGAGGATCGCTTGAACCCAGGAGGTGGAGGTTGCAGTGAGCCGAGGTCGTGCCACTGCACTTCAGCCTGGGTGACAGAGCAAGACTCTGTCTCTAAATAAGTAAATAAATAAAGTCTGTGATGTAATTCTTTTCAGTGCAGACAGTCCCCAACTTATGCTGTTGGAATTATGTCCCGCATTTGTCAGGACATAATTCCATTGTAAGTTGGGAGCATCTGTATATATCCAGAAGACTGAAATATTCTATCAGTGTAGAAAGCATATTATATAGGTGAAATCACACAAAATGAAATAAAACATGAGACTTTTTTTTTATGACACATCATAGTTTTTTGTTTGGCACTTCTGTGAAGTTAGCATATTAAATGAAAGCACTAAATGGTGAAGGCCTAAGCATAGAATCTGTTCCCGGGAAATGATGCACTCATCTAGGGTGGCTTTTATGAATTTGAGTGAGTCACTAAGGGCAGGTAAGCAAGTACCCTTGGCTGTAAACTACCCCGTAGAGGTGTGAGGAACAAAGGAGATAAACCTTAAGAGCCTTACCACTCTAAAAATGCTCAGTAAATATTAACAATTTTACTGTTACACCCCTGAGCACAAGAATGTCATTCTGTGTACTCTAATATTCATAGCTATTGTTTAAAATAGACTTAAAACTAGTTACAATAGCTAATAACTTCTCACTTGTGCTTCTTTTGGATATCTATGGGTTAGATACAAACATTTTTATTATTTCAAAAAAAAAAAATGTCATGATCCCAGAGCCGTCCCACTCCTGTCCTTTCCCGTGTTCTTCCCCGCCTACCCCTGATGGCACAGTGTACCTTTCTTAGGTACTTTTCAAAGACTCACCACAAAAGGTACTAAGATAAGAGTGACCTCACTAATGATTTTAAACATTATAAGGCAATTAGTATGTTCTTAGGTGACTTTTTAATATGCAGACCAGAAGATAGGTTTTCTCAGTAATGGACATAAGACACTAAAGCTATTATAACTAGAAAAGGAATTTTTATTATTTTAAATAATTGATTTCTACTCTTTCCCTTTTTTTTAATTAGTATTTTTCTGAACAGTCATTGAAGAATCTTCTGCTTTCAACTTCTGAGGAACAAATCGAAAAATGTCTTATAATTGAAAATATAAGCACAATTGCTATAGTAGAAGAAACTAATCAGACTGATGAAGATCATAAAAAATACAGTTCCCAAACTAGCCAAGATTCAGGAAATTATTCTAATGAAGATGAAAGTGAAAATAAAACAAGTGAAGAACTACAGCAGGACTTTATATGACCAGAAATGAACTCTGTCAAGTATAAGGTTTTTCTGTAGGAGTTACACTGGGATCCTGAGCTCCTTGCCTTCCTCTCAGTAACTACAAAGAGAACATTTCCCTGTTTCGGGGAAGAAAAAACATCTTCAGATCATAGGTCCTAAAAATACAGGCAAGCACTTTACTATTTAAAAATGAAATTACAGGCCCAGGCACGGTGGCTCATGCCTGTATCCCAGCACTTTGGGAGGCTAAGGCAGGCATATCATGAGGTCAAAAGATTGAGACCATCCTGGCCAACATGGTGAAACCCCATCTCTACTAAAAGTATAAAAATTAGCTGGGCATGGTGGCATGTGCCTGTAGTCTCAGCTACTCAGGAGACTGACGCAGGAGAATCACTTGAACCCGGGAGGTGGAGGTTGCAGTGAGCCAAGATAGCGCCACTGTACTCTAGCCTGGCAACAAAGTGAGACTCTCTTTAAAAAAAAAAAAAAAAAAAAAAAAAGCAATTGTAAGAGTTGAGACAAACATTTCCTACATTATTTTCCACGTGTAAAATCTTGAAAAAGCCTGTCATTGGACCTGCATTGGATGAGATGAGTCAGATCAAAACGATGGCCACCCGTCTGCCTCTTGGGAGCCTAAGTGCAACTGTGCTCGCTGTGCACTGTGGCTAAGGATGATGTGTGTTCCTGTCCGTCACTGATGCTGCTGGTTACTGCATGTGCCACACCTGTCTGTTCGCCATTCCTGACATTCTATTTCATTCTTCCTCTGGAGATATTTCAAACATTTGGTCTTTTAACACTGAGGTTAGGCCCTCAGGAAATTTATTTAGGAAAGTCTGAACACATTATCACCTGGTTTTCTGGAAAGTAGCTTAGCCTAGAAAATAGCTGCAGATGCCAGAAAGATGATCCCTAAAATTGTTCAGGGACTTCTGTTCATTTATCCCGAGAACATTGGCTTCCACATCACAGTATCTACCCTTACATGGTTTAGGATTAAAGCCAGGCAATTTTTTACTATACAGTAAGACTTCTGATTCAAAACTTACTAGAACAATAGCTTCTGGCTGGAATTTGCAATCCCTGAAGTCATAGAAAATAGGTAACTATCTAATTAGAGAAATAATTGTTGTATTTTAAGATCTGAGAGTGCATGCAAGTTTTAACATACATGCCATGCCAGAAGATAGTGTATGCAAGAAGTCTTGGGACCAGAAAATGGCCATGATGGGAGACTGACACAGAAGAAGAATGCTTCCATAGGAAAGAGGTCGCTGGCCTTTGTGCAAGAGGAAGAAGAATGTTCCACTGGGAGCCTGAGCAACTCATCAGCTGTCATGATTAACCCGCTCTGTTGTTCGGGGTGGTCTCTGTCACTTTAAACACCAGGCTGGCTTCTCTGCACTGTCCAGCAGTACTCAGATCCCCCTTCTGCTCAGCCTGCTTGGCCTTAAAATACAAATCATTGAACTGAGGGGGAAAAAATGTAACTAGGAGGAAAAACCTAATTTAAGAAATCACATAATGCTTTCCAAAGGCACCTACAACTTATTTTTAAATTACTTGCTACTGGGGATTACCCATGGATATCCTTAATAGACAGGAAGTCTGGGAATTCTGGTGGCCTCTAGGGCAGAGTTCTCAGAGCACCATTCCGGCAAGGACCAGTGAAAGAGAAAAGCGATAAAGTTAGAGCGTGCTGGGAAGCGGCCATTGCTAAGGCCAGTCTGATTTAAGTAGTCATTTCTGCTGAAAAAACAGATAATCCTGTTGGAAGAAGAGGTTGAAGGCAGCTGCCCTCGGGAGGGCTGTGGTGCTTAGCACATCCTGGGCACGTAATGTGTCTGCAGGCCACACCATGCGTGTCCCCGGACCTGCCACCTGGCTTCTGGAGTGGTTCAAGCAGAGCATAGTGAGCCATTGAGGAGACCCAGGAATCTCCTCTGAGACCCAGCTCTCTGCTGGAGAACCCCACACTGACACATTCTCATCTTTCAGACCAGAGGCTGTGTTTTTGAGAGTGTCTCTCTCTGTTGCCCAGACTGGAGTGCAGTGGCTTGATCTCGGCTCACTGCAACCTCCGCCTCCCAGGTTCAAGTGATTCTCTGCCGCAGCCTCCCGAGTAGCTGGGATTACAGGTATCTGCCAACACACCCCGTTAGTTTTTGTATTTTAGTAGAGACAGGGTTTCACCATGTTGGCCAGGCTAGTCTTGGACTCCTGACCTCGTGCTCCACCCACCTTGGCCTCCCAAAGTGCTGGGATTACAGGTGTGAGCCACCATGCATGGCTGGCCTGACCTTTGGAAAAGCCCTGTCACTTTGGAAGTTTGCGTCTTTGAAGAGGCGATTGGGAACATATCGTGACTGCCTGCCACCATTGCTTATCAGACTACTGCAATTCAGTGATCCTGCCCAGGACTTCTGGCCCTGGGTTCACCACTGGGAAAACGTGCTTCAGACTGGATAGCCTAAAAAGGAGTAATAATGCCCTTGTAGGATGTGGAGAAGGGAAAATATGGACATTAATATTAAAAGACACCAGTGAAATTGTTAGATCTCTAGGAAGTTGGAGCACAAGGCTTCACGTTTTGAGACCATCGTGGTTTTCAGTGAACAAACACTGAGCACCAGCAGCAAAAAACAACAATAAAAAACCCTCGTTTTTACCTCGTCTTCTAGACATTAAAAGGCAGTTGCATTCCACTCTTCATTATGTTCTACATGTTGCTTCATCAGCATATGCTTAGCTGTGACAAGTATATTTTCTGAACAGAAATTTACTTAGAAGTACCATGTACTTGGGGGTACCAATTAACTGCCTTAAAATTAGCATATTGATAGTTCTTGGAGAGACCAAGTATAATCTAAGAATTTATATGAAAGATTTGTATCATTAGAGCCAGAAATAATTTTGTATTAATATCTAATACAGATTAACATATTTGTACCTGTGTAACTTTTGACATGAGCCTGTAAACATATATGTACCTGCACATGTATGCATGTGGTGTGGGTGTTATTCCTTTAGTATGGACTTAAAGTACTTATTCGTATAGCTTGTAACTAAAAATTAGAACAGCTCCCTAGAATTCCGAAGTTTAAGAGTCTGACCAGAAATTTGCAACTTACAAAAAAGTTACTTTTAAAAATATGAGTTAGGGCTAGGCACTGTGGCTCATGCCTATAATCTCAGCCCTTTTGGGAGGCAAAGACGGGAGGATCACCTCAGGCCAGGAGTTCAAGACCAACCAACCTGGGTAACATGGCCAGACCCCATCTCTAAAATATATATATATTAGAGTTATATCTAGAGAGAGTTAGATAGATAGATAGATAGATAGATAGATATAAAACTTAGAGGTTGTATCTTCCCCCAAAAGAGGCTGTAATATTTACAGCAGCCTCAAATTGCTCTTAAGGGGTTTGGGTGTGCAGAAGCTTTCCTTTCCCTACCCAGGGCCCTGTGACTACCTAACATGTTGTGTACTGATTTGTTCTGTTTGCTGGCTATCTCCCCGCCCCACTGCTACAACAGAGGCTCCAAGAGAGCAGGGACTTTATTATTCATTACTGCATCCCCAGTAATGAAGGTACTTAGAAAATAATTATTGAATGAATGAAACCTAAACTGAATCTGAGGGTGTTTGTGGCACTGTGTGTTTTATTGAATTGTAGAAGGACATAACCGTGTTTTCAGTGTTTTTGTGCAACAAACTTGTACGTTTTATTTCACTTGTGTTTTGTCTTAAACCCTACTGCTGGAAACAATTTTATATAATAAGCAATGGGCCCAAAAGTCTGGGGTTTGTTTTTTTTTGTACTTAGTGCATTTGTATGCAACAGAGATGCTGCAGCTGATGCCTTTAAACGGTATTCATCATGGAAGGGCTGAGGCCTGTGCTTGGTGTTCCACAGCCCAGGGTTGAGCATCCTGAAGGAGCCAGTGCAGCCGTCACTGTCCCCAGAGCCTGTGGAGATAGAGCCCGTTTGCTGCTTTTTCTTCCCGCTCTCGAGACATGGCTGGAGCACAGTCTTCATTGAATGAGAGTCTGCTGTGGCTAGCCTTGCTTTCTTGAACTAATCTGTTTGCCCTTCACAAGTATTTCTTCTGTCAGGATTAGTTCGTTCCAAGGAGGCTCGTCAGTCTCACAGGTAAGTAGATCTCTCCTGCCGTCTGGACACATTTCACTCGGAAGTTGAATACAGTTTGTATTCAGGCTGGGAACCTGAACACACACTTGTGTTTTTAAGCTTCCCTTTTTTACAGTGGACAAGGACACAAACAATACATAAATCATCCCTAATGCCCAAGAAATGCCCTGTTACTTAGTAATGACAAAATACCGGTAACTTCCAGTTGTTTCTGACTACCTTTTTTCTTGAGTAGGATGATAACAGAATTACAACTCTTGAGGGCAACATATAGGTGGATATTTGTGGTGTGATATTGATGGAAAAATAGCGATCTTTTCTTTACCTGAGGGAAACAGGCAAGAGGGGAATTCGATAGTGCCTCGTAACAAAGGATTTCTGAGTTTTCCTCCCCTTTCTGTGATCTGTCTCCACCTGGAACTCATGTTCTAGCAAAAGACATTTTGTAGGTGAAGAAGTGATTGATGATGAGCATGAAGAAAATGTTGGCAGTTCCAGCCTGGCCAACATGGTGAAACCCCGTCTCTACTGAGAATACAAAATCTAGCCAGGCATGGTGGCACGTGCCTATAATCCCAGCTACTTGGGAGGCTGAAGCAGGAAAATCGCTTGAACCTGGGAGGTGGAGGTTTCAGTGAACTGAGATCGTGCCACTGCACTCCAGGCTGGGCGACAGAGGGAGACTCCATCTCAAAAGAAAAAAAAAATGTTGGCAGAGAAGATATTCTGTTGGTTTTTTTTTTGTTAAGGTCTTGGGAAAAGGGAGGAAGTTGAAAAAGTATACCACTCAATAGCTGGATTAAATTAAACATTACTTCTCACAGTGACTCACCACCCTTGGGCCTCCCTCCCAGATTTTCTGAATCCATAAAGTTAAGAAGAAAAACCTATTTTCCTATCTTTCCAGTAAAAGGACCCTTTTTTCTAAGCATAGTCCTTAAATATATAATAGGCTTTTTGTGTACTTGACTCTGTCTATTCCCAAATTTTATAATATTTTTAGTATTCTGGAATTGTACTTAGAGGAAGAGATGATTCTGAATGTTGTAGTATAAAAGTACATCATCCACTCTGAAATCTCCCTGAAAGACCTCCCCTGCATACATGTGTAGAATTCATGCCCCGTCTGTGCCTGCACCTGCGGGTGTGTCTAGCGTGCTCCCTAGGGAAGAGATTTTTATACCATTTGCCTATATTTGGCAAGCTCCATGAAAGCAAGGACTGTTTTTTAACTTTGTGACTGACACTTGGTTACCTAAGTGTTTCACAGTGATTGAGTGGGGACGTTGACGGTACAGACACTGAGTACCACTAGGGGGCAACAAGTCACCCTGTTGAGGCTGACAATCGGTTACTGTTCAATAATTCGATTCCCCGAAAATGTTTATACAGGTGGTTTCTTAAAGTTCTGTTTGTGATTATCTCGAGCAAATGAGGAAAGGAAGCTAGATGTGAAGAATCTTGTGTCCCCATGCTCTCACCCAGAAATGGTTTGGTAGTTACAAAGCAAGATAGAGCAGTTGAGCAAATAGCCCACCAGGTCCTCTACCACTACCACCTTCGCCTTTGAATGAGCAGGACTGTAGTAAGCGAGTTGTTGAAAAGGAGCTCCACAACCTTAGTACCAGCCTTGGAGCGGGTGGGAAGAAGTAGGCATTGCTGCAGAGCTGAGATGAACCTGCAAGGAGATCATTTCCCCTGGGAATGATCACTGCACTGCGCCTGGCTGAGATGACTCATTAGCTGTGATTCCCTTCCTTAGTCTCACCTGTTGAAAATGGCGCGGAACAGTTAGAGCCATGCTCAAAAAAGATAATACTTTAGGGTCTCCTGTCCTATGCGTCCCCAGGGAGAGGCCAGACCATTCAGGGTACCAGCTGGAGGGTATAACTAGGGTGGAGTGTGAAGACAGTGTTTTGTATCACTACTACCTTTTTTTTTTTTTTAGGCAGTTTCGCTCTTGTCACCCAGGCTGGAGTGCCGTGGGGGGATCTTGGCTCACTGGCTCACTCCAACTTTCACCTCCCAGGTTCAAGCAATTCTCCTGCCTCGGCCTGCTGAGTAGCTGGGATTACAGGCACCTGCCACCACGCTCAATTAATTTTTGTATTTTTAGTAGAGAGGGGGTATTCACCAGTTTGGCCAGGCAGGTCTCCTAACCTCAGGTGATCCACCCTCCTTGGCCTCCCAAAGTGCTGGGATTACAGGCATGAACCACCGCGCGCCCGGCCACTGCTTCCTTTGTCCACTGTACCCAAGAAATAGCCTGTTATAAATGGCCTATGCATTTTCCTCTTTCTACAGGGCATTGTGTAAAATGTTTAGTTCAATTAACTCATATGGGAAGGACGGACTAGAATGCTTTCCTTTCATCTTAATTCAACTAGTTAACTCAGGGCCATATAAAATGATAGTTAATCGCTTTTAGAAAATGCAAGGGAGCAAATACAACTTTTCCCAAAATGATAAGCAAATTAGTTTGTTAGGTATACTCTGAAATTCTCTCCCAAATTTCTCTACAAACCATGAAACAGTATCTTCATACATTTTACTCAGAGGGTTCATCTTAAGAGCAACTTTTGTATTACTGAAAATTACTTGCATCTCACTGAAAATCTGTTCCGAGTTATATTGACTTTTTGCAATATTTACAATCTTTTTGACTGCATGCATGATAGGAGGAACATGGAATGGCTTTCTAATAAAGGAAGAACAGGTGTCAGGTCCTTAATTTCACCATCTGGCACTTCTTCCTCCCAGTCACACATCTATAGTTCAGACACTCCCCAAAGGGCTCCACTGAGAAGAACTGCTCTCCATCTTGTCTATGGTTGAAAAAGTATGGCGGAGTTGGAGAGAGCTCACTTAACTTGCCGCTTCTCTGAATGTAGAAAGTAGCACAGCACACTGGCCTCGATATGCCCGATGACTGTTCTATTGCTAAACTGTTAGGGGTGGAAGGTATTCCTACATACCTTCTAGGTAGGTAGAAGGGGTAGAAGAGTTACTGGCAGCAAATCTGTATGAGCCTGCAGCAACCTCAATTCTTGCCTCTTCAGAAGAAATAATTTGAGGGGCTTAAGGTAGAAAAAGAGACTGAGGCAAGTTTCAGAGCAGGAGTGGAAATTTATTTAAAAAGGCTTTAGAACAGGAAAGAAAGGAAAGTACACTTGAAAGAGACTCAAGCTGGCGACTTGAAGGACAAGCTCAGTGTTTAACCTTAGACTAAACCTAGGGCTTTATAGGGTGGCCCACCTCCGGCATCTTCCACCCCTTTCCCCTCATTCTTCCCTTAGGGTGGGCTGCCCGCATGCACAGCGCCCTCCTTAGGCTTGGGAGGTGAGTATGTGCAGTGTGATTAGGAAGTTGTGCGCATGCCCATCTGAGACTTTCTTCGTTTTCCAGTGGAGTGCCCCCAGAAGGTCATACTCCACCATTTTGTCTCTTACTGCACATGCCCGGGGTCACTCATCCAATTCCTTGAGATTTTGTTAGAAGTCGATTACCAATCTCAAGGGTTTCTTATCTGTTTGGGGAGTTGCCTCTCCCTGGCGCCTGCATTCAGTTAACCCTTCAGTGTGACAGCTGTGGACCATCAGGAGATCGTTTCTTTCTGGGACCAAATTTGCCGTTGCCAAATTATCATTTTTAGAGAGACAATGTGATAACTGCACACACATCACCTGATGATTGCCTGACATTCCTGGTGGGGCTCAGGGAGAGCCCTCTCCTGCCCGGCTCATGCGTGTCTAACTACCTGTGACAAAACTGCAATTCAATATGATTCCACAGGCTGCCCACGTGGCGTGGCCTGACCTCTACCTGCCTCTCCCACCTTCACCTCTTGCCTTTTGCCTTCTTACCTACTACACTTGAGCTATATTGGCCTCTTTTTTGTTTATTGAAATTCTTTCCCACCTCAAGGCCTTGACAGACAGGGGCCTCTCCCTCAGTGGTGGCCCCACTGCCCCTCCCCGTTCATTCTCACCTGGCAGTCTCCTTTTTGAAGTCCCAGCTTTCATGTCACCTTCCCAAAGAGATCTTTCTGTTAATCCCCGATCCCACTCCTAGATCATTTTCTTCACAGTCCTTATCACAATTTGTCATTGTTTTTCTTTGTTTGGTTACTAGTTTATTTTCTATTTCCCCCACTAGAATCTAGACTCAAAGAGACAGAGATCAAGTATGCTTTATCCACTAATATATACGCAGATCCAAGCATGGTTCCTGGAACATGTGGGTGCTTAATTCATATCTGTTAACAAAAGAGTAAGTAAAATAAATGACAACCAAAAAAGTTTCTATATTTTCTGCAGAATTGTGGTTAAGGATGTCATCTATCATATTACCCAATGATGTTCTAGCAAAGATTAATAAAATAAAATTCTTTATGAAAAAAAGTTTGTATTTCCAGAGTGCTAAATTGAAGACAAACTAACAAGTTCAGCAAAGTTAGTATCAACACAAAAATCAGTTGCATTTCTATGTACTAACAATGAACAATTTCAAAAGGAAATGTTTAAAGCAATCCCATTTATAATAGCATCAAAAAGAATAAAATGGAAATAAGCTTAACCAAGGAGATGAAGGACTTGTATGCAGAAAAGTGTAAGACATTAATGAAAGAAATTAAAGAGGAAAAAAGAAGACCCAAATAAATGGAAATATATCCCATGTTCATGCATTGGAAGACTAAATATTGGTAAAATGTCCATACTACCCAAAGGAACCTACAGATTTAATGCAATCCTATTAAATTCCTAGTGACATTTTTGCAGGAATAGAAAACTATTCTAAAATCCATGTGGAATTTGAAGGGGCCCTAAATAACCAAAACAATATTGAAAAAGAACAAAGTTGGAGGCCTCACATTTCCTGATTTTAAAACATATTATAAAGCTATAGTAATCAAAAAGGTGTCTTACTGACATAATAATAGTCATACAGTTCAATGGTACAAATTAGCCCAAAAGTAAACCTTCACCTATATGGTCAAATGATCTTTGACAAGGATGCCAAGCCACACAATGGGTAGAGAACAGCCTCTTGAGCAAATGGTATTGGAAAAACTGGGTATCCACATGCAAAAAATGAATTGGATTCTTATATTACAATATATTTAAAAATTAAACTGAAAATGTATTAAAGGCTTAAATATAGGAACTAAAACTATAAAACTCTCAGAAGAAAATTGAGAGACTGTAAAAATATATATTTGATCTTCAACCTGTTTCCTAACATACAACTCCTAAAATCTTTAAAATCTCCAAAGTGATTTTTTTGTACACTAATGAGTTTATTGGTTGTTGGCAGCCCCTGCATAGCGTCAGGGTGGGGGCTGGTCACTGGAAAGACCAAGGCATGATTAGAGGGTTGGGACTTTCAGCCCACCCCTCAACCTCGAGAGATGGGAGGGGGGCTGAAGGTTAACTTGATCACCAATGGCTAACGGTGTAATCAATCATGCCCACACAGTGAAACTCCCATAATAACCCAAAGGCTTAGGTTTGGAGAGCTTCCTGATAGCTGAACATGCAGAGGCTGCTGGAGAGGGCATAGAATCTCTGCAGTCCTTCTCACATACCTTACCCTACATATCTCTTCATCTGTATCCTTTGTAATAGTCTTCGTAATAAACCAGTAAATGGAAGTTAGTGTTTCCTCTAGTTCTGTCAGGCAATCTAGCAAATCAGTTGAACACAAGGAGGGGGCCATGGGACCCTCAGTTTATAGTCGTTCAGTCAGCACAGGTAAAACCTGGGGCTTGCAATTGGCATTGGAAGTAAGGGGGCAGTCTTGTGGGAATGAGCTCTTGACCTGTGGGATGGAAGTGGCATGGTTTGTCTGGGGTAATACATGAGGTTCGTTGCCCCACGCCAAGGAAATCAAGGATGGGGACACACAAGGAATGGATTTAAGAGTGGAAGTTTAGCAGGCAAAAGAAAGAAGAGAGCTTCCCCGTGCAGAGGAAGGGGTGCCGAGCAGGTTTCCGGGTTTATGGCGAGATGCGGTTGCTTTTATAGATGAGCTTGAGGAAGTGGTGTTTGATTTACGTAGGGCACAGAGTATTGGTTGGACCAGGTGTCCCATTTACACAGCACAGGAAGAGGCTGGCCATCCCACCCTCATCTGTTATGGCAAATGGCATCTCTACCTATCCAAGGCCATGTTGCCTGCTTTTTTACTGCACACGTGGCAACAAAGAAAAGGAAAAAGGGAACTTACATGTTGCATATACCTGACTTCCAGGTATCCCTTTTCTATTGGCACAGCTGCTGGCATTTGCCTATGCAAGCTTCCAGTTTGCATATCTGTGTTTGCAGCTTGATTTTTCAGGCTCTTTTTGTTAGAAAATAAATGATTTGGGGCTTCTTTTTATTTAAAGGGAAACCTTACTGAGGACTCTCTTATCCTCACTAAATGCCTCAGTAAATTTTGTTTAGTTCTTGTATCAGGATCTGATGCTATCTCCAGGTAGACAGTGTCAGAATTAAATAGGAGTGTCTGCTGCGGAACTGATTGCCTTCTTGTTAGTGGGGATAGATCACTACACATTTGGTCACAGAAGTCTTCTGTGTTGATTGTTGTGGCATGAGAGCAGAGGAAAAACGGTTTGAATTTTTTCCCCTCAAAAACATAGGGGAAATCTTCATGATATTGGACTTGGCAATAATTTACTGCCTATTAGACCAAAAGCACAAACAACAAAAGCAAAAGTAGACAAATGGGACTACATCAAACTTTAAAACTTCTGCATATAAAAGGAAATAATCAATGGAAAAGACAACCTTTGGAATTGGGAAAAGTGTTTGCAAAATATTTGCTTTCATAGATTAGCAGATAAAATGTGGTATTCACATCCTGTGGAATATTATTTAGCCTTTAAAAAGAAAGAAATTCTGTCATGTGCTACAACGTAGGTGAAGCTTGAGGACATCATGCTATGTGAAATAGGCCAGCAACAAAAATATAAATGCCATGTGATTCTACTTATATGAGGTGTCTAAAGCAATCAAATTTATAGAGACAGAAATTAGACCAGTGATTGCCAGGGGCTCAAGGAAGGGGAAAATGGAGAATTGTTCAATGGCTATAAAGTTTCAGTTTTGCAAGATGAAAAAGTTCTGTAAATAGGTAACACTACTGAATTGTACATGTAAAATTGTTAAGATAGTATTTTTTTTTTTTTTTTTTAAGAGACAGGGTTTCACTCTGTTGTCCAGACTGGCCTCAAACTTCTAGGCTCAAGCGATCCTTCCACCGCAGCATCTGGAGTAGCTGGGACTATAGGTGCGCACCACCACACCCAGCTTTAAAAAGGTCACTATTTTATTTATTTATTTTTAATTAGGGCAGACTTAACAGTAAGTGATTCATTCTTGGTTTCCGATACATTATTTCCTCCTTTCTCTAAAGGAAGTCTGCTGTCTACCATTATTTTATCTACCCAGAATATAAGTATAGTAATGTCTTATTACAAGCTACACAAATCCTTTTCCAAAGTGAGTGTGCAGACTGGGCGTGGCAGCTCACACTTGTAATCCCAGCAATTTGGGGGCTGAGGTGGGCGAATCACTTGAGGCCAGGAGTTTGAGACCAGCCTGGCCAACATGATGAAACTCTATCTCTACTAAAACTACAAAAAGTAGTGGGGCATGGTGGCACACACCTATAATCCTAGTTACTCAGGAGGCTGAGACAGGAGACTCAGTTGAACCCGGGAGGCAGAGGTTGCAGTGAGCCGGGATTGCACCACTGCACTCCAGCCTGGGCAACAGCGTGAGACTCTGTCGTGAGTGTGCAGTTAATCACGTAGGCTTGTGTTGATGTCAGTATAAGGCAAGTACTTCCTCATTGCTCTACATCAGTGAAAAAATGTGAACGCCAAGGTTTAGACTGAGAAGTAGGGCTGGGAGATTGGATGGAGGCAAACTTTAAATATTTCATGTCTTAATTTCTGCTGGTTTACCCCCAAGAGAATTTTATAAATCAGTTTACTTCTTTATGTTTTAATCAACATCTAAAATATTTCCTGACACATTTAAATAGTTGCAAAGGATATACCTTACAGTAGGTTGTAAATATTCACATTTTAAAATAAACTTGCTTTATAACTCTCATAAATGCATTCAATGGAATCTAATATCAAAGCAATTTGATACCCATCATTGTCTACTTTGAAATTACAGAAACTCGACCAGACCTGGTTGCTCACTCCTATAATCCCAGCACTTTGGGAGGCCGAGGCGAGAGGATCGCTTGAGTCCAAGAGTTCAAAACCATCCTGGGCAACATAGTGAGATGACCTTGTCTCTACGAAAAAATGAACAGAATTAGCCAGGTGTGGTGGCACACCAGTGGTCCCAGCTACTTAGGAATCTGAGGTAGGAGGATATCTTGAGCCCTGGAAGTCAAGGCTACAGTGAGCCAAGATTGTGCCACGGCACACCAGCCTGGGCAACAGAGTGAGACCCTGTCTCAGAAAAAATTTTTAAAAAATTTTTTACACAGAAACTCCAGAAACTCTTCTTTATGGGTTCTGAAACTTTACATCATTTCCTTTTCTCCTTGAATTCATATTCTTATCCCCACAAAAGTTTATCTTCATGCAGTAGATTTATTGATCATCTGTCGTATATCTCACGCCTATAATCCCAGCACTTTGGGAGGCTGAGGCAGGCGGATCACTTGAGGCCAGGAGTTTAAGACCAGCCTGGCCAATATGGTGAAACCCCGTCTCTACTGAAAGTACAAAAATTAGCTGGGCATGGTGGCAGGAGCCTGTAATCCCAGCTACTCAGGAGGCTGAGGCAGAAGAATCACTTGAATCCTGACGACAGAGGTTGCAGTGAGCCGAGATCGAGTCACTGCACTCTAGCCTGGGGGACAGAGTGAGACTCCATCTGGAAAAAAAAAAAGAAAAGAAAAATAGCTTTTCTGGATTATTATTGCAATTATTAGTACACAATTGATCAAAACAAATATTTCATAACCTTTGATAAATAATTTTTCAGCATAAAAAGTCCAGTTTCACTGGAAATGTGTAGCAGGACGAGCCACAGACAAAACTCTTTAGACACTGGATTAAAGAAAGAAGAGGTTTTTATTCGGCTGGGAGTGTCAGCAGACTTGCGTCTTAAGAGCCGAGCTTCTTGAAAAAGAAATTCTTGGCCTTTTTAAAGGCTTACAGCTTTAAGGGGTCCATATGAAAGCGTCATGATAAATCCAGCAAGCGTGGGAAACGTGACTGGGGGCTGCATGCCTCAGCTAACAGAGCAAAAAGTTTTACAATGCTTTTTTCATACAGTGTCTGGAATTTACATATAACACAAGTAGTTTAGGTCAGGGATTGATGTTATTATTGTTACTTTTTTTAACCCTAAGGGTCGGGTGGTTGTGCCAAAGTTGTCTGGCTATTTATCTTACTTTTGTTTCTTTCTAACTTTTTGCTTTCTCTTTTTCCTCCTGTCTTGTGAACTAGGCAAGGTCGGGGGAGGAGGGCAGCAGGAGTAGTAGTGGTCTCCTTCCTTAAATGCATCTCTTTGATTTATTTATTTACTTATTTATTTATTTTGAGACAGAGTCTCACTCTGTCACCCCGGGCTGGAGTGCAGTGGTGCTATCTCAGCCCACTGCAACCTCCACCTCCCGGGTTCATGCGATTCCCCTGCCTCAGCCTCTCAAACAGGTGGGATTACAGGTGCACGCCACCATGCCCAGCTAATTTTTTGGATTTTTAGCAGAGACAGGGTTTCACCATATTGGCCAGGCTGGTCTCGAACGCCTGGCCTCAAGTGATCCGTCTGCCTCAGCCTCCCAAAGTGCTGGGATTACAGGCATAAGCCACCACGCCCAGCCTGGAAATGCATCTGGATGGAGCTTCTTCCCTCTTCCTTTGATGACTGCAGGAGTCTGCAGATGAACATGCCTCTTGCCACGTGCAGACAGGACCTAGTGCCTCTGCTGCTCCTGTTTTCCATGCTTTGGGGTGAGGCTTTGTGATGTGCCTGGAAGGAATCCCAAAGCGTCACCTCCACTCCAGTCTTTGGATTCTTTCTGATTTATAGGTCAAAAGCTATTTAGTGAACATTTATCAAAAATTATCTCTATCTAGTTACTGAGCATGATGTGAAAGGAAAATAAAATCTTGGGACTCCAAGTCACTCTGCCAAAAGAAAAAAATTAAGCTGAAAGCTGAGTCGTGCAAGAAGCTGCCTTTCCTTTTATTCCTAAGCAGAGAGCTACAGGTAAAAGTAAGTATCCTGGGGGGATATTTAACCTACTCTGTGTTCACCTTATCTTCTGTAAAGTGCTGATTTTCTGAACATCCAAGGAATAAATAATTGACTATTCCCCTACCTGCTCCTTTTCTCTTGCACAACTTGTGGATTCAATAATGTGACCATACCCTCCTTCTTTCTGCTCCAGCCTGTTTTTTCCCTTATACTGAAGCCCTCAAAATCATCTTTGGAGAAAGGCACAGACCTGTCTCCTGGGCATTGTCCTTAACCTTGGCAAAATAAGCTTCCCAATTGAGAACTGTCTCAGATACTTTTCAGTTTATAATCAACAGTAGCTAACATTGACTGGGCATGGTGACTCACTCCTGTAATCTCAACACTTTGGGAGGCCAAGGCAGGTGGATCGCTTGAGCCCAGGAGTTTGAGACCAGACTGGGCAACATGGTAAAAAACCCTCTCTACAAAAAATACAAAAAAGTAGCTGGGCGTGGTGGTGCACACTTGAGTCCCAGCTACTCAGGAGGCTGAGGTGGGAGGATCACTTGAGCTCACGAGGTGCAGGATGCAGTGAGCCAAGATTGAGCCACTGCATTCCAGCCTGAGTGACAGATTGAGACCCCGTCTCAAAAAAGAGAAAAGAAAAGAAAAAACCCAGCCGCTAACATTATAGAAATAGAAACTGCCAAACATTATACATCTCCTGATGGACAGATCAGGAGTAGTCTTGAAAAAACCCATTGTTAGGAATGATAAATTCCTCTTCAAAGGGTTTAATTGTGTAAAGTTCTTGTTCTTTGTTCAGAAGCCCAACCTCCTTGTACTCTCTTGTTTCTAGGCTGCAAACAACTCTCCCACTCTGGTTGCGCCCTGACATGCCCAGACATGTCCAGACATGCCTTGTACTCTAACAGATGAACTATCTCTACCCCCTCCTTCTCTTAGCTGCACGTTTACCATATTTAGAGAAAGTTTAAGTCTTATCCAATAGGGTTAGTTTAGATCGTGCGGTCCAACTCTAACCAATGGGGAAAGGACACAGAAACAGAAGCTGCGTGAGGGGTAAAAACCCTTCTCTCGTTTGTTCAGTGTGCCCTTGCGAGTGGGCGGACACAGGCAGCACCGTTCTGCAGAAGTAAATGTGCCTTGCTGAGAAATTTTCTGTCTAAGTGCTGGTTTTTCTTTGTGGCACTGAGCACTTGTTTCTAACACCATACTGACCTGGCCTTAGATTGAATTGCCAACTTATAGAAAATACAGGGGACAAAGAAACAGGTTACATGACACTGTACCGATGCTAACTCCAGACTGTGAGCAAGTCTCTATGACAAAAGATCCAGTTTCATTGACAAATAAATTGCAAGGAAAGAGAGGGAGAGCTTCTGTCTTTTCTTTTCTTTTCTTTTTTCTCTTCTCTTCTTTTCTCTTGTTTTCTTTTTTGGGACAGAGTTTCACTCTGTCACCCAGGCTGGAATGCAGTGGCACAGTCTCAGCTCACTGCAATCTCTGCCTCTCAGGTTCAAGCAATTCTCCTGCCTCAGCCTCCCAAGTAGCTGGGATTACAGGTACCTGCCACCACACCTGACTAATTTTTGTATTTTAGTAGAGACTGTGTTTGCCATGTTGGCCAGGCTAATCTTGAACTCCTGACCTCAGGTGATCCTCCCACTTCAGCCTCCCAAAGTGTTTGGATTGCAGGCATGAGCCACTGCACCCAGCCGAGCTTATCTATGTTCAATTGTGTGTGTGTGTGTGTGTGTGTGTGCACATGACAGAGAAAAAGAGAGGAAATTACATTTATGAGATGGATAGTGGCAAGAGGCAGGCAAATGCCTAGGGGGATAGCAGCGGGTCCCTGGTGAAACCCCACTGCTAAGCCGAAGACAGTTTAAAGCCTGACAGTCAAGCTACAAGTCAAATCCACGGACTGGATTGAGAACCTGTCTTCCCATTTGGTGCACTTTCCTCTGATTGATCCCCACCCTTCACCTGTTTTATATATACCTCCTAATTGGTTTTCTACACTATCATGCCTTCCTTTGAGTGGTGTCTTTGCTTTAGCGTTTTTTGCATACTCACAAACCAATCAGCATGCACTCACCTATTCTGAGCCCATAAAGGGGCTCACACCTGTAATCCTAGCACTTTGGGAGGCCAAGATGGGCGGATGACGAGGTCAAGAGATTGAGACCATCCTAGCCAACATGGTGAAACCCCGTCTCTACTAAAAATACAAAAATTAGCTGGACATGGTGGCACACACCTGTAGTCCCAGCTACTTGGGAACCTGAGGCAGAATTGCTTGAATCTGGGAGGCGGAGGTTGCAGTGAGCCGAGATCACGCCACTGCACTCCAGCCTGCCAATAGAGTGAGGCTCGGTTAAAAAAAAAAAAAAAAAAAAAAAAAAAAAAAAAAAAAAAGTCCTCCTGGGAAGCAATGAACTTCAGGTCGGGAAATGAAGACTTGAAGGAATTCATAACCCCTGATTCAGGGAGGTGCCTCTCCCTCCCTCTGATCTCAAGGCACGTGGGCACCTACCAGGGTGAGAGATTTGCCTGAGGGCACCGTGATTCTGAAGAGGTTGGCCTGGCTCCTTAGCAGACAGGAGGCCCTTTGAGGCCCTGAGTTCATTCCTGTGGGTTCCAAGCACGGCCCCAGCATGGCAGCGTTAACAAGTGACTGCCTGGGTAGGAATTCCCTTCCTTTACCCGTAAACCTTCAGGGAAGTCACATTAAAGCTGTAATCTTGTCACCACTATCTCTTTGCAAAATGAAGGGAGGAAGTGCCCAGAGTTGACTGAACCAGTAGAGAGAAAAGCAAAAGGCAGGAGGTGCCAGTGTGGTGAGCAGAGCCCTTGGGGAGTAGCCAGCAGGCTCTGCTGCCAGGTGACCAGTTGCTTCGAAACTAGGATAGTTCATCTGAAATGATTATTTATGAAGTTCAAGTATATATTCACCCTGAGCAAGAAGAGTTTATCTGATTTCATTAAAATCATAACTGCATGGAAAACAGTACATGACTTTGTTTTTCTTTTTAAAGAGATAAGTTGGTAAAATAAGGCATTTCTGTTGCACGTATGTGTTTTCCCCTGAAATTAAACTGGAGTTGTACCCAAAAGCTTCCTTCTGCAACCAGCTCTGTACCAGCTTTGGCTGGTATCTACTTCCTGTGACTCACATCTTTATGACAATAATCATCAAGAATAAATACATGGGCCGGGCACGGTGGATCACGCCTGTAATCCCAGCACTTTGGGAGGCCGAGACGGGCGGATCACGAGGTCAGGAGATCGAGACCATCCTGGCTAACACGGTGAAACCCCATCTCTACTAAAAAAAAAATACAAAAAACTAGCCGGTCGAGGTGGCGGGCACCTGTAGTCCCAGCTACTCGGGAGGCTGAGGCAGGAGAATGGTATGAACCTGGGAGATGGAGCTTTCAGGGAGCCGAGATCGCACCACTGCACTCCAGTCTGGGCAACAGAGCGAGACTCCATCTCAAAAAGAAAAAAAAAAAAAAGAATAAATACATGAACCAAAGCTGGGTCTTCAGTTCTGTTGCTGTTTGTCACTTTAGGGAAAGGAAGCTGAAAGAAAGAAGAACGAGTGCATTTGTTCATCCTACAAACTGTGCACATGTATTGTATACCCTATACGGTGCACATCTACTCATTGCCAGGTTCAAGGATCTTTGACTTAGACAAAGTAGAAATTTAGAATGTGTACTGCTTTGGGGACTTTCCTTCAATTGTAAACAATTATTACGGAGAAGCATACATTTCTCTGATTCTTTGTTGGCCTTTTGGCTTCTTGACCTACTTCCTCAAATGTATAGTGGTTTCTATATTAAATTTTCCCCTTGACTAAGCAAAGCATGTAGTGTCTAGTTACACTTCCTCTTCAATAGGGAAATGCTTATTTTTTCTATTTGTAGAACTTAAAAGCAAACAGTTCCCATATGAAAAAAATTACTTAGTTCACCCTCCTAGAGTGTGGAAATAGATGATTCCAAATTATTATCAAGTATTTCTTTTGGAGGTTGTACAAAGTTCAGATTCGCCATTAGGCACAAAACAATATCTTGAAGCGATAGGGACTCCAGGGTACAGTAACCCAGTTTGAATCCCAACCCTGCCACCTACTGACCGTGTGACTTTGGGCAAATAACTTTATGTCTGTACCTAAAACCCCAAGAAGTGCTTGGCGAGTATTATATAATAATTACAGTAATAAACATAAAATTGCCATGCTCATGCTCACATCGGTGTCACGGGGACGTTGTAAAGAGAAGTGATGATGAGCATACAGCTTCTAGCAAGTTCATAGTTGCAGTATTATCTAGATAATAGGTCATGTGCTTCAGTAATATATATATTTTTTCCATAGAGACAGGTTCTTGCTATGTTGCCCAGATTGGTCTTGAACTCCCGGGTTCAAGCAATCCTCCTGTCTCAGCTTCCCAAAGTGCTGGGATTACAGGCATGAGCCACTGCACTCAACCAAGACACATTTTCTTTCACACATACACAAAAGTCTTCCATTATAAAATGGGAGGTACTGATGCTGATTTCAAACTAAATCGAACAGTCCCACTCTTCAGTCTTTTCTCATCAACATAAGTAGCCGCTCCTTTCTTCCAGTTGCTAACATCAAAAACCTTATGCCACGCCTGACTCCTGCCTGTCTTATGACCCGAGTTCTATCTGTCAGGAAATTGCACCCATGCTACCAAAATACCTCCAATCTGACCACTTTTACCACCTCCACTGCTACTACCCTGGTCCAAGCCACCATTCAGAAAAATTAGGACACATCTAAAGAACACCTTCACAGAAACATCTAGAATAATGTCTGACCGAATGCCTGGGTACCGTAACCTAGTCAAATTGACACATAACATTAACTATCACACGATGTTCAGTAAATGATCAAATAGTTGATCCATTAAAATAAGAGTTCAAATGGCTTAGTTTAAGCTAGTGTCATTGAAAGAAAAAGACACACCATTTAAAAAATATATTCAGGCTGGGCGTGGTGGCTCACGCTTGTAATCCCAACACTTTGAGGGGCTGAGGTGAGTGGATCACCTGAGGTCAGGAGTTCGAAACCAGCCTGGCCAACATGGTGAAACCATCTCTACTAAAAATACAAAAATTAGGGAGGCTGAGGCAGGAGAATCGCTTAAACCCAGAAGGCAGAGGTTGCAGTGAGCTGAGATCGTGCCACTGCACTCCAGTCTGGAAAACAGAGCAAGACTCCATCAAAAAAAAAAAAAAGGTTCAAATTTTAGAGTTTTTAAAATAGATATATTTTTTCTCTAATGCTAATTGTATTTAATGTGTTTTTGAAAAGTTAAACAAAAATTTTTCTAAAACTAGATTGTGGTAGTATTTCTATAACTCTGTGAAGTTAATAAGAATTATTGATGTATACACTTAAGATGGATGAGTTTGTGGCAGGTAAATTATATTGAGATAAGGCTTTTGTTTTAATTGGGCAACAAATGAGCTGTTAATTATGTAAAAACATTCTATTTTAGGAAGAACATTTAAACAGAAAATTCCAGGACTGAGACAAAACTACACTTGATAGTATGCAATTATAAGTAGGATAAAATCGGGAAGCACTTGAAAAATAGTATTACAGACAAAATCTTGAGTAGACACAAGAAAATAATCTTTTGAAAATAATCTTTGGCCAAGTGCGGTGGCTCACGCCTGTAATCTCAACTCTTTGGGAGGCTGAGGCGGGTGGATCACCTGAGGTCAGGAATTCAAGACCAGCCTGTCCAACAAGGTGAAATACCAGCTCTCCTAAAATTACAAAAATTAGCCAGGCATGGTGGCACGTGCTGGTAATTCCAGCTATTTGGGAGGCTGAGGCAGGAGAATGGCTTGAACCCAGAAGGTGGAGGATACAGTGAACCGAGACTGTGCCACTGCAATCCAGCCTGGGTGACAGAGCGAGACTCTGTCTCAAAACAATAATAATAATTAATGATGTTTTTAAAGGGTAGTAAGTTTTTTTCTTATAAATTTGAATGACACTGAAAATATTAACTGCTTTTGAAAAGAAAGGGCTAAAATGCACCCTTTGGATTTAGCCACAAAGAAGCCACTGGTGCCATGACAGTGACACTGTCCCCTCATGTTCAGCAGCATCCGCACTGGGCTTCCGGAGACAACTGGAGGAGGGAGCTTCCTTCCTGCCTTGTCTTCCTCCAGCCCCACTCATCCCGCGTAGGGAACAAACAAAACCTTCCAGAGGTGGGCATTGCTCACCTCCGGGTTCCTCATTTTCTCCCACCAAATACACTGTGCTCAGCCTGCCCTTTTCTTTCTTTACTCTCCTTCTTTTTTTTTTTTTTTTTTTTGAGACGGAGTCTCGCACTCTCGCCCAGGCTGGAGTGCAGTGGCGCGATCTCGGCTCACTGCAACCTCCACTCCCGGGTTCACGCCATTCTCCTGCCTCAGCCTCCCGAGTAGCTGGGACTACAGGCGCCCACCACCACGCCCAGCTGATTTTTTGTATTTTTAGTAGAGATGGGGTTTCACTGTGTTAGCCAGGATGGTCTCGAACTCCCAGACTCAGGTGATCTGCCCGCCTCGGCCTCCCAAAGTGCTGGGATTACAGGTGTGAGCCACTGCACCCGGCCTTTTTTTAAATATATACTTCAAGTTCTAGGGTACAGGTGCACAACGTGCAGGTTTGTTACATATGTATACATGTGCCATGTTGGTGTGCTGCACCCATTAACTCGTCATTTATATTAGGTATATCTCCTAATGCTATCCCTCCCCCGTTCCCCTGTACTCTCCTTCCTTCTATCTAGCACAGTCGCCTTCTTTACTTTCTCCAATTTGCCAGTTTTTCTGGGATTTTTTTTTTCCATGCTCTTAAAAATTTCCCATCCTCGTGGCAGTGACAACAGTCACCGCAGCATTTTGACAGGTATTAAATGAGACTCACAGTTAGCCACTGTGTGCTTACCCGCCCTGAATGTGGTGCCCTTCTGAAAGTCCCTGGACTGTGTGAGTTCACAGACACAGATGACCAGTCACCTCCTGATTCACACGAGGTCCAGAAACCCATCCGTACAGCTCCCTTCTTGCAAGGGAGGAAGAGAAAACACAGCCCCTTTTGATAAAGGTCTTATGAATGTAAAGGCTGGCTGGTGATAGAAAGGGTGGCAGAATTTGAAGACACACCCCACCTAATTACCCCTTGGCCCAACCTCTATCATTCCCTTGCTTCTCCAGTGCCCAGGAGCGATGGGACTATCCAGGCAGTGCTGAAAGAACTGTGGGGACTGTGTCTGAAAGGCCTGGCAAGAGAGCCAGAGCAGTCAGCAGCAGTGTCAGCAGCACAGAGAAGGCTTAGCCAACAGCATCATAGCAGAGAAGGCATGGCACAGCCAACAGTAGGGCTGCTTGCAGCAGGTGCCATCTCTGAGAATATGTAGGAGCCCTTCTTCTCTGCCTAGGCTTCCCATCTGCTCTTCTCTCCCCACCCAGGAGCCCTTTGAAGAAATGGCTGAAGAGAAGGAGCCCTTCAAAAGCCTGGACTCCCAGCAACATATGCTAAGAGACATCTGTATTGTTGAGATTTGAGATTCTCTATAAAGGCGATACAGTATACACACACACTGAGTGGAGCCTGGGACATTCCAGAAATGTTGGTATATGGTAAAGCAATTCATTTGCATACATTTGACATGTATCCAGTCACTTTCCCAAGCTCATGGATACTGGCAAAGTTGTCTTGTTTGTTTGTTTGTGTGTTTGTTTTGAGACAGAGTCTTGCTCTGTTGCCCAGGCTGGAGTGCAGTGACACCATTCTGGCTCACTGCAACCTGTGCCTCCCAGATTCAAGCGATTTAGAGCCTCAGCCTCTTTAGTAGCTGTAATTACAGGTGCGCCATCACACCCGGCTAGTTTTTGTACTTTTAATAAAGATGGAGTGCTGCCATGTTGGCCAGGCTGGTCTTGAACTCCTGGCCTCAGGTGACCCGCCCACCTCGGCCTCCCAAAGTGCTGGGATTACAGGCGTGAGCCACCACGCCTGGCCATGGCAAAGCTTTTGATTGCATCTAAGTGTTTGAGAACAGTAGTTCTCAAAGTCTCTGGAACTCCTTTCAGGGGGTATACAAGGTCAAAACTGTTTTCATAACTAAACAAGAGATGAATTGTCTTTTTTGCTCTCATTCTTTCAGTGGGATATGTGATGGGATTTTCTAGAGGCTGCATATGTGATATTGCACCTGTGCAGAGCAGAGCAGATGTAAGAACCCAGCTTCCTTCTATTAGGACAGAAACTAAAGAGCTTTTAAAAAATCTCTTTTTAAAGAATAGCAATTTTGGCCAGGCACGTTTGCTCCCTCCTGTATTCCCAGCACTTTGGGAGGCCAAGGTGGGTGGATCACTTAAGGTCAGGAGCTTGTGACCAGCCTGACCAACATGGAGAAACCCCATCTATACTAAAAATACAAAAAAATTAGCCGGGCATAGTGGCATATGCTTGTAATCCCAGCTACTTGGGAGGCTGAGGCAGGAGAATCGCTTGAACCCCGGAGGCAGAGGTTGTACTGAGCCAAGATCGCACCACTGCACTCCAGCCTGGGTGACAAGAGCGAAACTCTGTCTCAAAATAAATAAATAAAAGAATAGCAATTTTATCAAAGAGTACTTTTTTGTTTTGGAAAATATATTTTTCATGAGAAATATGTGGTTTGTTTTAATGTGTAATTGGTATGTTACTTTTTTTTTTTTTTTTTGAGATGGAGTCTTACTCTGTTGCCCAGGCTGGAGTGCAATGGTGTAATCTCGGCTCACTGCAACCTCAGCCTCCTGGGTTCAAGCGATTCTCCTGCCTCAGCCTCCTGAGTAGGTGGAATTACAAGCAGGAGCAACCACATCCAGCTAATTTTTTGTATTTTCAGTAGAAACGGGGTTTCACCATGTTGGCCAGGTTGGTGTCCAAACTCCTGACCTCAGGTGACCCACCTGCCTCGGCTCAGGACAAACCACCCAAAATATGGCCATAGGAGATCAGAACATGCCAAAATATACTTCCTTGGCATATTTTGAGCTGGTTATTTTGAGAAACTGCAGGCACAGGAGCAGCTGAAAAGCTGTCCTTTTGTAAAGAACATTTACATCTACAAAGGAAATCTACATCAGTAAATTGTATCAGGCAGAGTGTCTGGGATACCTCTTTTTTTTTTTTTTTTTTTTTTTAATACCTCTATTAGCTGAGAGACTGTTTCTCTGCAGAGCAGGACAGGGTTTGCTCACCAAGCACTTACTCCCCTTTCCCTGCCGTGACTTGCTGTTGCTTAATCCCTGGAAGCCTCAAGCCTCTACTCCTTTCTGTAGAGCAGAATTCTGTATAAGGCCCGACATGGTGGCTCACACCTGCAATCCTAGCACTTTGGGGGGCAGAGGCAGCTGGATCACTTGAGGTCAGGAGTTTGGGACCAACCTGGCAAATATGGTGCAACCCTGTCTCCACTAAAAATGCAAAACAAATTAGCCAGGTGTGGTGGCACATGCCTGTAATCCCAGCTGCTCAGGAGGCTGAGACAGGATAATCACTTGAACCTGGGAGGCACAGGTTGCCGTGAGCCGAGATCGCACCACTGCCCTCCACCCTGAGCGACAGAGCAAGATTCCATCTCAAACAAACAAACAAGCAACAAAAACAAAAAAAAAACCCAAACAGAATACTGCATAAACCTCAATCATCTGGCCTTTTTGAGCCTCATATTTGGTGGGACTTCCATGCATACGCACATAACTAAAATGGTTTTTCTCCTGTCATCTGTCCATGGTCAGTTTACTTCATAGGCTCAATTATCAAACCTTCAGAGAGTAGAAAGTTTTATTCTCCACCACACTCGTCTTTAAACACGCCAGGTGTCTCTAACACGCAGCCGAGCTGAGAACACTGGCTGGGCTATCTTCAGGCCTCCCACGGCCTCCACTGTGACTTGCTCTGACTCACACAACAGGATGGCAGAGGTTTGGCAAGACAGGAAGCCAACGCCCGGGGCGGCAGCCACATCTGTGCTCCCGGAAATCCACATTTGGTCAAAGGGGACACTTTGGGGTGCTGACACTTTGGGGTGCTGGGAGCATTTGGGCTGCTTGGTCCTCCCTCTGGCTGGATTGACCCCGTTGCTTCCCTGCTTGTCCCCATGCTTCAGAGACTCTTCCACACAGAGCTGGTCTTAAAGCATAAACAAAACCCACGGATGATGGGGCCACAGAGATTAAATGGCAAGACTCCAGAGGATGCTGGAGGAATGTGTGACCTCAAAATTAAGCAGAGCATCTGTGAGCCCGATGTCCCATACCCGTTAGCAGTCACGCCCCATCTCCCCTCCTGCCAGCCCCTGGCATCTATTAATGTACTTTTTGTCTCTACGAATGCGCCCATTTTGGAAATTTTATATAAAGAGGATCATACAATACATGACCTTTGTGACTGACTTCTTTCACTCAGCATCACATTTTTGAGGTTGGTCCGCATCATAGCGTGTATCAGTGCTTCTTTATTGCCAAATAATTCCCACCGTTTGGATAGGTCGCATGCGATGTATCTAATTATAAGTTGATGGACATTTGGCCTGTTGCCACTTTTGGGGGCCATTATGAGCAGAGTTTTAGGGACCCACTTTCTTTTTCTTTTTTTAACAGGGTCTCACTCTGTCACCCAGGCTGGAGTGCAGTGGTACAATCACAGCTCACTGCAGCCTCACCCTCCTGGGCTCAAGTGGTCCTCCCACCTTAGCCTCCTGAGTAGCTCGGACTACAGGCATGAGCCGCCACATCCGGCTTTTTTTTTTTTTTTCTTTTCTTTTCTTTTTTTTTTTTTTTTTTGTAAAGACGAGGTTTTGCCACATTGCCCGGGCTGATCTCAAACTCCTGGGCTCAAGTGGATCCATCGGCCTCAACCTCCCAAAGTGCTGGGTGCTGGGATTACAGGCGCCAGCCACCACTCCCAGTCTCCCAGTCTGGGGGCCCACTTTCAAATCACAAGCAGCCGCTTTCTGGAAGGCACCTCATCATGCATTGGCAGGGCTATGTCCTTCACAAGTTGACCCAGATGACACTCTTCCCAAGTGACTTCTGCTCCAGGTCCACTGTTCAGGCTCCCGTTGGTCCTAACCCCTCCAGACATCCAGCCTTGGGGGGTACCTGGTCCCCTACTGTTCTTTCCTATATCAGCTTCAACCAAGCTCTTCCCACCCCTCAATCCATCAGACATCCTCCAGTCACACTGAACTTCAAAGAAAGAGCAGAAGCTGGGTGCGGTGGCTCATGTCTAATTCCAGCACTTTGGGAGGCTGAGGCGAGTGGATCACCTGAGGTCAGGAGTTCGAGAACAGCCTGCCCAACACGGTGAAACCCCATCTCTACTAAAAATACAAAAAAAAAAAAAAAAAAAATTAGCCGAACTTGGTGGCGGGCACCTGTAATCCCAGCTGCTCAGGAGGCTGAGGCAGAAGAATTGCTTGAACCTGGGAGGTAGAGGTTGCAGTGAGCCGAGATTGTGCTACTACACTCCTGCCTGGGCAACAGGGTGAGACCCTGTCTTGACAGAGAGAGAGACAAGAAAGAAAGAAAGAAAGAAAGAAAGAAAGAAAGAAAGAAAGAAAGAAAGAAAGAAAGAAAGAAAGAAAGAAAGAAAGAAAGAAAGAAAGAAAGAAAGAAAGAAAGAAAGAAAGAAAGGAAGGAAGGAAGGAAGGAAGGAAGGAAGGAAGGAAGGAAGGAAGGAAGGAAGG
Organism: Chlorocebus sabaeus; assembly: GCF_047675955.1. Lineage (NCBI taxonomy): Eukaryota > Metazoa > Chordata > Mammalia > Primates > Cercopithecidae > Chlorocebus > Chlorocebus sabaeus. The sequence continues at coordinate 68,846,245 of NC_132905.1, read as the reverse complement.
AAGGAAGGAAGGAAGGAAGGAAGGAAAGAAAGGAAGGAAGAAAGAGAAGGAGGGAGGGAAGGAGGAAGGAAAGAAAAGAAAGAGGAGAGGAGAGGAGACGAGACGAGATGAGAAGCGAAGCGAAGAGAAGAGAAGAGAAGAGAGAGAAGAGAAGAGAAAAGAAGGAAAGAAAGAAAGAAAGAGCAGAGAGGCCCAGTCACTCTTCTGAGAGTCTCGTGGCATCTCGGTAGATTTGCTGGTCCCTTTACATAACCCAGGGTGAGGCATCCCCTAATTTCACCCACAGATGCAGCTAAGCCCAGGCCCTTGTCCAGACAAAACAATCCTGCCAAGCTCCCACCACCCCATCAGCATCATTTTCAGGTTGTTGGTCATCACTGATTTTTGGTCATCTATGTCACCTAAGAGGCCACTCATGACGTTAGCCCTTGACCTCAAAAAGAACGTCAAAGAAAATTCCAGTTTTCACTCCAAAAGGAGAAATTGGATCAAGCTGTGATGGCTCATGCCTGTAATCCCAGCACTATGGGAGGCTGAGGCAGGTGGATCTCTTGAGCCCAGGAGTTTGAGACCATCCTGAGCAACGCTGTCTTTTAAAAACAAACAAACAAAAAAAAATTAGCTGGGCATGGTGGTGCGTGCCTGTAGTCTCAGCTACTCAGTAGGCTGAGGTGGGAGGATCACGTAAACCTGGGAGGTTGAGGCTGCAGTGAGCCGGGATGGTGCCACTGCACTCCAGCCTGGATGACAGAGCAAGACGCTGTCTCAAAAACTAGCAAACCAAACAAAAGGAGAAACCGCAGACAGCCCCTAATCTAGTACTGTCCCAGCTCCACCCACTTTCAGATCCAGCGTCCTCCCCTGGCACATGGGAGCCCGCTTCTCTGACTGTGCTGACAGTGAGGGAAGATCCCCTCCGGGGAGAACTGTAGCCTTGACCTCTGCACGCTTTACTTATCCAGAGCACAAGGCAGGGTCGCTGACTCATCCTGGTTTACCCTGGACTTTCCCAGGTTCAGCACTGAAAAGTCCCGCATCTGGAAAAGCCCCTGAGTTGCTGACAAACCAGACAGTCGGGGCCATGCAAAGCACAGTGCATGGTGCTTTAGCCACGAAGTCGATGAAAGAGTCAGAGGCAGTGAGCCACAGGAAGCGCCACGTGACCCAGACTGTGAGGAGGACACAGGAAACCAGCGCTCACTGTGTCCTGCCTGGGGGGTTAACCTATCAACAAGCATCAGCGTTGCCATTCCAGAGATCAGCAAACTGAAGAGCAGTCGTGACTTGTCCTCACTTGCAAGACAAGAGAGTAACAAATCCATGAAGGGAAGGATGCGGACTTGAGCAAAGGGGGCAGGGCCTGATGTCCTTTCGGCGTTATTTTCTTTGAATGACTCAGGTAAAATTCACATAACGTAAGTTAACCATTTTAAAGTGTACAATTCAGAGGCATTTGGTACATTCACACTGTTGTGCAAGCACCACTTGTATCTAGTCCCAAAATATTTTCACTTCCCCTAAAGGAAACTCTGTCCCCATCAAGCAGTCACACCCTACTCCCTTGCCCCTGCCCCCAGCCTCTGACAACCACCGATGTACCTTTTGTCTCTATGGATTTGCCTTTACTGAACAATTCATATTAATGGAACTATACAATATGCGGCCTTTTGCAACTGGCTCTTTTTAATCAGCATCATTTTTTTTTTTCTTTGAGACAGAGTCTTGCTCTGTCGCCCAGGCTGGAGTGCAGTGGCATGATCTGGGCTCACTACAACCTCCGTCTCCTGGGCTCAAGCAATTCACATGCCTCAGCCTCCTGAGTAGCTGAGACTGCAGGTGTGCACTACCACACTTGGCTAATTTTTTTTTTTTTTTTTGTAGAGACAAGGGGTCTCACTACATTGCCCAGACTGGTGTCGAACTCATGGCCTCAAGCAATCCTCCTGCCTCGGTTTCCCAAAGTGCTGGGATTACAGGCGTGAGCCACTGCACCCAGCCTATCATCCTAGTTTTGTTTTTTGGGGTTTTTTGTTTGTTTGTTTGTTTGTTTTTGAGACCGAGTTTCACTCTGGTCACCCAGGCTGGAGTGCAATGGTGCAATTTTGGCTCACTGTAACCTCCGCCTTCTGGGTTCAAGCGATTCTCCTGCCTCAACCTCTCAAGTAGTTCTGACTACAGGTGTAAGCCACCACCCCTGGCTAATTTTTGTATTTTTAGTAGAGACACGATTTCACCATGTTGGCCAGCCTGATCTCAAACCCCTGACCTCAAGTGATCTACCCGCTTTGGTATCTCAAAATGCTGGGATTTCAAGTGTGAGGCACCGTGCCCGGCTGCCTCATCAATTCTCTATAAACATTTATTATTCAGAAGTCAGTTGAGCTGTTTCTATGTACTTGTTTCCAGAAAGAAACAGGGTGCACCTAGACCACCCTGGATCTCAGTGAAAGGCTGTCTTCCTTTTCAATAACTGATCGAGAACTTCTAATTATTCTTCTATGAACCTTAGAAGATACCAAGAAAATCCATTCTGCAGAGTCTTATTTCTGGGCATCCTGTGCGTATAAGCTGAGAGGAATCTGATTTTTATGCAGCGCCGAATGTCATCAAAAGGCTTCGAGGAAGAGTTTCCTGAGTTTCCTTGATGTTTGCGGCGCTTGCTGTTACTTTCACACTTAGCTAAGTAACCTTTGATACTGTGTGGTTATAACATAATAACCACAGGTCCTTTGTCTTCTCTGTCAAGAGTGAAGAATTCGAAGGACTTTAACCACTGGTAAAAGTGTCTTCTCACATTAACCGCATAGCAGCAGGCTTTGTATGAACCAGCTGGTTATTCTCACTAAATGGGTCAGATACAAGTTACAAGCAGATCGCAAAGCTGCCTAGACTGGATTGAGTGTAGGTTGCCCAAAGGCATGACTGAGAAGATAAATCTCGTCTGTCCATCCTTTTCCCACTAGTTCCAAGCCAGCCTCGTGGCTGAGCCCAGCTTCCCAAGCCTCTCTGATGATGGCGTCAGTCAGTCCAAGCCAGGTTTAGCTGAGTGCTTCTGGCCATCCCAGGGTGCAATCATGCCTTCCTTTGCCATCTGGGCTTTCCCCAGGTTAGTGGAACTGCTTCCAGGAGGGTGGGTCCTGCCCTGTGGAGTGCCTGGAGCAGGGACTGGTCACCAGCAGTAAGTGTCCAGAGAGGGAGCGTGTATACATCAATCAATTTTTAGAAGAGACAATAACCCATTCAAAAAAGGGCAACAGCCAGACTGGTAGTTCATGCCTGTAATTCCAGCATTTGGGAGGCTGAGGCGGGAGATGGCTTTAGCCCAGGAGTTTGAGACCAGCCGGGGTAACTTAGTGAGACCCTCGTCTGTATAATTTTTTTTTTTTTAATTAGTTGGGCATGGTAACCCCTACCTATAGTCTCAGCTACTCGGGAGGCTGAGGTGGGAGGATGGCTTGAGTCTAGGAAGTTGAGGCTGCAGTGAGCTATGATCATGCCACTGCACCTCAAACTGGGCAACAGAGCAAGACAAAAAAAAAGAGGGGATCATAGAAAAAGTGATTCAAGTGTTGTTAAACAATGGATGGCCAACCTTATTCACAGTCAAAAAGTTCAAATCAAACAACAATGAGATATCCTGGGTGGGGCAAGGGGGGTGCAGTTTCATGGGCAAATATTACCCCATTTAATATCCTTGGTACCAGTGAGGTTGTGGGGAAAGGATGTGCTCGCTAGCGCCCCCTGAAGGAGACCTGAGCACATTTCCTGGCCTCGGGGCCTCCAAGCCAGCTTCCTGGATCTTCCAAGGATTCTGCTACCAGTGACCTCCCATAAATTTGTTTTCTGCTTAAACTAGCTAGGGTGGGTTCTGTTGTTTCCAACCTGGCATCTAACACAAGGTCTCTGAGCTTCAGTTTTCCTCCCAGGTGAGAAGGGGATACTGCTCTCTTCTTTACACGTGGATTGAGAGCGTTTCCGAGATAACATCTCAAGTACAGTTGTTCACTAGATGGGTGTGTTATCAGCCCCTGTCCACAACCCCTTATCTGGGAACCTCAGGGGCCAGAAATGTTTCATGATTTGGGTTTTTTGGTTTGTTTTTAAGACAGGAGGGGGTCTCACTATATTGCCCAGACTGGTCTCAAACCACTGGCCTCAATAAATCCTCCCACCTTGGCCTCCCAAAGTGCTGTGATTACAGGTGTGAGCACCCAGCCTAATGTGGCATTTTAGAAAGGCGATATGGTGCAGGTAATATTAGGGAGCACTCTCAGCATGTTGTGGGCAGCACTCTGTAATCAAACCATTTCTCATTTTCTAGGGAAACTGTATCCATTTCACATTTAATGGAAGAATTAAGGATTATATCTAGCTTGATATTAATTCAAGTCAGGAATTAAGATGTTTGTGATTTTTCACTCTTTGGATTTTGGAGCTGTAAGTTGGAATTTATTTTCCCATGACCTAAATATTTTATTCTGTGATACTTGATTGTTTTTGTTTTTGTTTGGTTTGGTTTTGTTTTTGAAATGGAGTCTTACTCTGCTATCCAGGCTGGAGTGCAGTGGTGGAATCTCGGCTCACGGCAACCTGAGCCTCCTGGCTTCAAGCGATTTTACAGCCTCAGCCTCCTGAGTAGCTGGGATTACAGGTGCCTGCCACCATGGCTGGCTAATTTCTGTATTTTTAGTAGAGACAGGGTTTCACCATGTTGGCCAGACTGGTTTCAAACTCCTGACCTCAAGTGATCCTCCCACCTCGGCCTCCCAAAATGCTGGGATTACAGATGTGAGCCACTGTGCCCAGCCTGATACTTGGTTTTTAAAAATCCTTCGATACAGGACTGGAGTATGACCTCTGCAGCACTCCATGGGAAGAGCTGTGGCCCCTTGGTTTATTGTTGCTTCTTAGCAGTCCCAGTGACCTTCGGCCTGAGGCAGGTGAGCCCCAGGTAGTTTATGACATCGCTGGGTTGTTGGCCTTTCCAAGCCCAAAGTGACACTAGCATTTCTCTAGGCCTTGAACTACCTGGGGAGTCAGAGCCACCAGCATTGAATGGGCATCAGTTTTTAGTTTTTGTTTGTTTGTTTGTTTTTTGAGATGGAGTCTCGCTCTGTCGCCCAGCCTGCAGTGCAGTGGCCTGGTCTCAGCTCACTGCAAGCTCCGCCTCCTGGGTTCATGCCATTCTCCTGCCTCAGCCTCCCAGGTAGCTGGGACTACAGGTGCCCGCCACCACGCCCAGCTAATTTTTTGTATTTTCAGTAGAGACGGGGTTTCACCGTGTTAGCCAGGATGGTCTCGATCTCCTGACCTTGTGATCTGCCCACCTCAGCCTCCCAAAGTGCTGGGATTACAGGTGTGAGCCACCACACCCTGCCGAATGGGCATCAGTTTTACATATGGGTCCTAAACTGATTTCCGTGAGAGGAAATTCCAGAATTCCCAATTCAGATTAAGGGTGGGGCATCCCGAGGTTAAAATTCTCTCATTAAGGTTCTCTAAGAAGTAACATTTGAGCATACAGATGGACTACCATGTAGCAATCACCAACTGAGCATTTTGCAACCCTATTTTTAAGGTGTCTATGTGTAGTTTTTTCCCCCTTTTCACAGCTTAATTGAGGTATAACTGGTATATATTATGCCGTGCATGTTTTAAATATACATTTTGATAAGTTTTTAACATACGTGAAATCTTCCCCACAATCAAAATAATAAATATCCATTACCCCGAAAATGTCCTTGTTGAACACAGTTTCAAAACTTCCTTGGGCTTTGTCCAACCTTAGAACCCTGGAAAGTTGGGCATGGATACTTGAGTAGCCATAGGTGAGAGGGACCCAGATGCCTGGGACCTCAAAAGGTTCCAGGAGTGGGGGGCCTCAAACAGCAACTCCACTCCCTTTGAATAAACTGCTGAGCTGTGCTCATAGCAGACGTCATGCGCGTCCGTGTAAAGAGACCACCAAACAGGCTTTGTGGGAGCAACAAGGCTGTTTATTTCACCTGGGTGCAGGCAGGCTGAATCCAAAAAATGAGTCAGCGAAGGGAAATGGGGTGGGGCCGTTTTATAGGACTTGGGTAGGTAGTGAAAAATTACAGTCAAAGGGGTTGTTCTCTGGCAGGCAGGGGCGGGGGTTACAAGGTGCTCAGTGGGGGAGCTTCCGAGCCAGGAGAAGGAATTTCACAAGGTAATGTCATCGGTTAAGGCAGGAACCAGCCATTTTCACTTATTCCGTGATTCTTCAGTTACTTCAGGCCATCTGGATGTATATGTGCAGGCTTGGGCTCAGAGGCCTGACAGCAGATTCAAGGCCAGCCCAGCCACCCCTCCACACCTTTCCTGGGCTTTGTGCAACCCTAGAATCCTGGAAAGTTGGGCATGGAGCCTGATTTAATTTGACTGAGACAGCAAAAGTGATATGATGGTTCTTGTTTCCGAGTGTTGTGAAGAAACACAGCAGTTCCCAGCTACTTGGTAAAAGACCCACCCTTTAGGTAGACGAAAAAACTTATGTAGGTCAGGAAGTGCATCCTGTTTTCAGTAATCAAATCTGCCCAGTGATCCACCTGGCTTCCTATTTATGCAACACATCTTACTTGTAGATAATTACCAAATTCTTGAAAGCCAGACTGGGCTGCTCGCATCTGTAGTTCTAGCTACCCGGGAGGCTAAGGTGGGAGGATTGCTTGAGCACAGTAGTTTGAGGCCAGCTTGGGCAACAAAGCAAGACTCCTGTTTTAATTTTAAAAAGAAAGAAAGAACAGAATAAAGGAAAAAAAGTCCCACAGTAGGCTGAAGTTGAAGTTTAGCGACAATGCTTTGGTCACTGATGTATCGCAAGTGTCTAGAACAATGCCTGGCATCTAAGGAGTGCTTAATAAATATTTGTTGAGGAATAAAAAAGTAAATGAGTTTGTCTCTCTTTTTTTTTTTTTTTTTTGGTGGAGGGGTGGGAAGGGTGTCACTCTATCACCCAGACTGGAATGTAGTGATGCAATCATGGCTCACTTCTGCCTCGAAATCCTGGGCTTGGGTGATTCTCCTGCCTCAGCCTCCCAAGTAGCTGGGAGTACAGGTGCACACCACCAAGCCCGGCTAAGTTTTTTTTTTTTTTTGAGATGGAGTTTCACTCTTGTTGCCCAGGTTGGGGTACAATGGAGCGATCTCAACTCACGGCAACCTCCATCCCCTGGTTCAAGCAATTCTCCTGCCTCAGCCTCCTGAGTAGCTTGGATTGCAGGCATGCACCATCATCCTCTAATTTTCTTTTCTTTTTTTTTTTTTTAGAGATGGGGCTTTGCCACATTGTCCATGCTGGTCTTGAACTCATGGGCTCAAGCAATCTTCCCGCCTCGGCCTCCCAAAGTCAAAGTGCTTGGATTACAGGTGTGAGTCACCGCACCTGGCTGAATCTCCTTTTGATACTTGGATAACTCAAAGCTTCAGCACTAGAATATCATATCTGGTAGTGTTGCCTTTATTTGAGCCAATGTTCTTTGAGGTGAGGCTGTTTCCTAGGCAACGTGAGTGATGTTCATTTGGAAAAGAGGAATGTCCCTGGGTCCTCAGTAAAGTGGGTCCTGGAGCTTCCTTTGCCTAGGTGACCCTATGCTACCTGGGGAAATGAGTTAGGAGGCATGTGTGGATGTGCCCAGGTCCCTGGGTGTTGGACTGGACAGTACTGGGAGGAATGGTGCCCTCTCCACTGCGTGAACTGGGAGGCCCAGGCAGGGTGGAGGCTCCCCCAAGCCAGGGCAGGTCATGGGACTGTGAGTTGGGGGTGCAGCCCATTGATAGATGAGAAGAAACTGCCACTCAGTGGACACCCCCCAAGTGCCTTGGGGACATTGAAAAGCTCTGTGGATTGGTGCTTGTCTAGCACAGCCAGAGGGGCCACCCCAGTTCCTGCCAGGGGCTTCCCACCTCCCACACAGAGAGTCCAGCCACTTGGGGATCTACCACTAATGCCAGAACAGAGGAAATGGAGGGGCTTTGACAGAATCTCCTACTGCAGACCCCAAGAGAATAGCCTGGGACTGGATGTAATCCAACTTGCAATCCACTCATGGTCCTCTCCATCACACGATCACCGTTGTTCCAGAGGCTAGATGCCGTGTTCAGTGATTGACCGAGCATTCTCTGTTGCTGCCACTAAAACATAAGCTCTGCAAGCTCAGAGTTTTTATCTGTTGTGCGCAGAACAGGACCTAGCACAGAGTAGATTCTCAATAAGTAAATATGTGCTAAATACATGAAAGAAGCAAGGGAGGGAGGGAAGGAAGGAGGAAGGGAGAGAAGGCAACATATTCCAGACCACCGAGTCCTTTCTGAACATGCTTCACCGCCCCTAAGTGCTCTCTGTTCTTGCCCTCACCCACAAAGGTACCCACATGAATTTGTGTTTGTTTTGCTTGGATCTATTTGGTATGAATACACCAGAAGTCACACACTATGATGTTTGAGGTTTCCAAGATAAAAAGAAAGTTCACAGTGACAATAGTTGAAGATTCTGCAAAAGAAAGGATGTTAACAATGTATTTAACACTCACCAAATGTAGCATAATCTCTACATAATGGCTTGTGCCCAGTGCCCATGACTGTACCCGGGAGTCACTATACCTGGCAGTTAGCAAGGAAGGCTGAAACCTGAGGGCTGCTGACGGTGAATGTGAGGCATTCGGCATCTCCTCCTCTCGCCGGCCAAGCCGTGTTCAGGGCTTTGCAAAGTCAAAACTACACCTGTAGAGAATGTCCTGAAACTACAGGCAACCTGATTTTCATACAATCCTGAAACACAGGAGAAGCAAAACATTCCTTCCTCTCCTGTCCTGTGTGTGGTTTCTACATGCTTCTCAGAAAGGGTGAAATAATGCTGCCTTCTGGCTGTTTTTTTGGTGCTTAAAAATTGAGGAGTTTCACGATATGAATTTTGGCCATTTCTGTATTGTAAGATTATGGGGTAATTGTTTTTTCTTCTTTATACTTTTCTGTATTTTATAGTTCCTTGAGAATGAACCAGTACTTTTTTTTTTTCCTGAGACAGAGTCTCGCTCTGTCACACAGGTTGGAGTGCAATGGTGCGATCTTGGCTCACTGCAACCTCTGCCCCAGGTTCAAGTGATTCTCCTGTCTCAGCCTCCCGAGTAGCTGGGATTACAGGTGTGTGCCACCACGCCCGGCTAATTTTTGTAGTTTTAGTAGAGACGGGGTTTCACCATGTTGGCCAGGCTGGTCTCGAGCTCCTGACCTCAAGTGATCTACCCACCTTGGCCTCCCAAAGTGCTGGGATTACAGGCGTGAGCCACTGCGCCTGGCCCAAGTACTACTATTATAAAGACAACAATAAGAAAAAAGTTAGAAAAATTTATGGGCTGGGTGTGGTGGCTCACGCCTGTAATCCCAGCACTTTGGGAGGCCGAAGTGGAGGGATCACTTGAAGCCAGGAGTTCGAGACCAGCCTGGGCGACATACTAAGACTCCATCTTTAAAAGAATTTTTTTTTTAATTAGCTCGTGTGGGGGCACGTATCGGTACTCCCAGCTACTCAGGAGACTGAGACAGGAGGATGACTTGACCCCAGGAGTTCCAGGCTGTGGTGAAATATGACTGTACCACTGCACTCCAGTCTGGGCAACAGAGAGACTGTCTTTAAAAGCAAAAACAAACAAACAAACAAAAAATTTGTGTATTTAAGTTTACAAGTTCCAAATCAGTTAAAATTTCATATATTAAGGGCTCCCACTGAGGTACAAATCCTAACAAAAGCAAAAATAACCATTGCCCATAGCGGAAGTCAGACTGAAAGCAAAACATGTGTGCCTGTAAACTGTCCTTCTCTTTTTTTTTTTTTTTTTTGAGACAGAGTGTCACTCTGTTGCCCAGGCTGGAGTGCAGTGGCACGATCTCAGCTCACTGCAACCTCCGCCTCCTGGATTCAATCGATTCTCCGGCCCCAGCCTACTGAGTAGTTGGGATTACAGGTGCCCACCGCCATGCCCGGCTAATTTTTATATTTTTAGTAGAGACAAGGTTTCACCATGTTGGCCAGGCTGGTCTCAAACTCCTGACCTCAAGTGATCCACCCGTCTTGGCCTCCCAAAGTGCTGGGATTACAGGTGTGAGCCACCGTGCCCAAGCTCCAGGAGACTTGGATCCTTACACCAGACGCCAGCTTTCCCTGGAAGCCTTAGTCCTGGCATGAGCCTCTGCAAGGGGAATGTGTACCCAGAAAGAACTGTTTGTGGAGAGGAAGGAATTAAATAAAGAACCCTGCTGTCCCAGTAACCTCTCCCTCCCTCCTGTAGAACTAATGACTGGCCACACTACCCAGGCCAGGTCCCCACTGTTACCTTTTCACAACCAGAAAATTGTAGTCTTGTCCATAAATGGATTTGGATAGATGATTCAAGAAGTGCAGCAACTCCTTTCCACCCCCACTTGCCCTGAATCCCCAGCCCCAGAAAGCAATTTTAATATTTCTACCTCCTCCTTAGTTGAAGGCAGCCTTTGACTAAGCTAATTTAACAATACACTGAATTTAACAAGAAAAGGGCAAAAACCACCCCCACGAAATGTAGCCCTGCAGAGGCCACAGGCCTGCAGATTTTGAGAGGAGGGGAATGCTGGCGTGGTGGTAGCCTAGGGCTGCCAGGCTCTGCGTGTGTGTGTAGGGGGGGTGGGGGTTGTGTGTGTGTGTGTGCTTGCACACTGGGCAGGGGTGAAGGGAACAGGCCAAGATGGAAGTGGGGCAAAGAGTCCAAGGTCCAGTGTCCAGTGTCATTCTGTGTAGCCCCTATGGTGGGCTGAATAATGACCCCCAGAGATGTCCACAACCTAACCCCCAACACCTGTGAATCTGTTGCCTTCCATGATAAAGGGGAGTTGGCAGACATCTAAGCTAAGGGTCTCGAGATGAAAAGATGATTCTAGATTATTGGGTGGGCCCAATGTCATCACAAGCATGGGGAAGAGGCAGGCAGGAGGGTCCGAGGAGGAGGGGTGGGGATAGAAGCAGAGATTAGGGTGGTTGGAAGATGGCTTGAAGATGGAAGTAGGGAGCATGAGTTAAGGAATGCAGCCGGGCGCGATGGCTCACGCCTGTAATCCCAGCACTTTGAGGAGTCAAGGCGGGCGGATCACCTGAGGTCAGGAGTTCAAAACCAGCCTGACCAACAGAGCAAAACCCCATCTCTACTAAAAATATATTAAAAATAAAATAAAATAGCCGGGCCTCGTGGCATGCGCCTGTAATCCCAGCTACTATGGGGGGCTAAGGCATGAGAATCGCTTGAACCCACGAGGTGGAGATTGCAGTGACCCCAGATCATACCATTGCACTGCAGTCTGGGAGACAGAGTGAGACTCCGTCCCAAAACAAGAAAAAAAAAAAAAAAAAGAAAAGAAAAAAGGAATGTGGCAGCCTCTCTAGAAGCTGCAAAGGGCAAGGAACTGATTTTCCCCAGAGCCTCTGGAAGGACCATAGCCTTGCCAATCCGTTTTGGGTTTCTCTCTTTCTTTCTTCTTTCCTTCTGTTTTTTTTCTTTTTCTTTTCTTTTTTTTTGAAACAGAGTCTCACTCTGTTGCCCAGGCTGCAGTGCAGTGGCACCATCTGGGCTCGCTGCAATCTCTGCCTCCTGGATTCAAGAGATCCTCCTATCTCAGGCTCCCTAGTAGCTGGGACTACAGGCATGCACCACCTCCCTTCCTTTCTTTTCCTATTCTTTTTCATAGATAGAGTCTCATTCTGTTACCCAGGCTTTGGGTTATATGGAACTGATGTCCCTTTCTTTTTTATAGACAGGGTCTCACCCAGGCTGGAATGCAGTGGTGCAATCGTAGCTCACTGCAGGCTCGAACTCCTGGGCTCAAGTAATCCTCCCAACTCAGCCTCCTGAGTAGGTAGGGCTACAGGTGCCCACCACCATGCCTGGCTAATGTTTTATTTTTTGTAGAGACAGAGTCTTGCTATGTTGCCCAGGCTGTTCTCAACTCCTAGCCTCAAGTGATCCTTACATCTTGGTCTCCCAAAGTGCTGGGATTATAGGCATGAGCACCCAGCCCCATTTGGGATTTCTGACCTCTAAAACTATAAGAGAATGAATTTTTTTGTTTTAAGCCACTAAGTTTGTGGCTATGCATTACAGCAGCCATAGGAAACTAATCCAGCTTCCCAGAACTGGGGGCCTGGCCAGGCATCACAGGGTGCACTGGCAGAAGAGGCCGGCTCACCCATCTCTGAGCTGGGCATCCTCAGCCTGGATCCCTGCACCTTGAGAGTCCTACATGGAAGGGTGAAGTCCCCTAGTGTGGCCCCAGCAGTTCAAAATCCCTTGGAGGTCACCCATGTGCTCCCAGGCAGGCTTCCTGAGAAAATGAAAACATCGAGTTTCTTCATTTGTGGCTAGTATTGCACCCCATCGGTGTGGCAATGCGGTTCTCTCACCAGAAACGCTGACTGGCAACTTCCACGTGGTTGAAAAACAGGGATTGGATTCACTGAGACTGATTCCTATGGTATGGTTATGCTGTGGCACGGCAAGCACAGGCGTTTCTGAGATAGTGACTGTTGCTATTTCCTTAACAATCTACATAAAATGAGCACCCATCAGGCAGAAGCCGGTGACATCTTCATTTCTGTTTTTCACCTCTCTGTTTTATGGGCTCTTTTATATATATATATAGTATTTATTTTGAGACAGAGTCTCGCTCTGTTGCTCAGGCTGGAGTGCAGTGGCATGATCTCAGCTAACTGCAACCTCTGCTTCCCGGTTCAAGTAATCCTCCCACAGCATCCTGAGTAGCTGGGATTACAGGCATGGGCCACCATATCTGGCTAATTTTTGTATTTTTAGTAGAGACAGGGTTTCACCATGTTGGCCAGGCTGGTCTCAAACTCGTGAGATCCACTGCCTCGGCCCTCCAAAGTGCTGGGATTACAGGTGTGAGCCACTGCAATCGGCCTATGGGCTCTTTTTTTACACATTGGCATAGCCAAAGACCAAACCTTTTCCAAGACATGTATACACATGCATACACACACACACACACACACATGAGGAAGTCGTGCTTTTGAAGGTGATCAAACCCAGAGAATACAAGATTTACAAGAGGTTCAAGTACACACTTTCTAAACTCAAAAAGTAGCAGTAATCAAATCAAAATACATGTTTGGAAAAAAGATTCAAATATGTTTTTTAAAAGCAAAAACAGTCACAATAAACAAGGCAAAGAATGTATCTGAAAGAGTATTCATATGTATGTTTGCAAAGAAAGAGAGTTAGAATAAGAAGTGTTTTTCACTTTTAGAATATGTGACATTAGGTTCTTTGGGTTATATGGAACTGATGTCCCTCATGAAAAATTGCCAAGGAATTGGGGGTGTGTAGGGAGCTCCAGGTGATTCTTTGAGGTGAAATCGTGTGTGATTTTGGGTCCAGTGAAGGTACATAGTGGGAGGAGGCTCCCACAGAAGGTGGGGTTGACACAGGCTGGAAAGCATGGCTGCAAGGGAGGTTGGGAATTTGAATTTTCTGGAAGCAGTGAATCCTCACAAGACTGAAAATCTTCCCAGTACAGCAAGAGCATTCAAAAGATGCTGGACACTCCGAAATCAAGATAAATGGCCCCTACCCTTACCTCATAGATGTGTTATGAGGGTTGGCAGAAGGTCAATAAATGGTACCTCTTCCTATTAGAGGATATGGGCATAGCTCCCTGTTTGCCCACAGCCTTGTAGTGACTCATCAGATGCCCCATGGGCCTCCTCCTGGCTGTGGCTTACAGACGGGGTCCCCAGTCGCCACTCATGAACAGGGGTGAGCTACAAGGAAAGCTTCATCTGTGTTTACAGCTGCTCCCCATTGCTCTCATGATCGCCTGAGCTTCGCCCCCTGTCAGATCAGCAGAGGCGCTAGCTTCTCACAGGAGCTGAACCCTATTGTGAACTGCACATGAGTGGGATCTAGGTCGCACACGCCTCCTAAGAATCTAGTGCCTGATGATCTGTCACTGTCTCCCATCACCCCCAGAAGGGACTGCCTAGTTCCAGGAAAACAAGCTCTGGGCTCCCACTGATTCTACATTATGGTGAGTTTTATAATTATTTCATTATATCTTATAAGGTAATAATTACAGAAATAAAGTGCACAACAAATGGAATGTGCTTGAATCATCCCGAAACCATTCCCCTCTGCCCCCCTGCCTGTTCCTTGGAAAAACTGTCTTCCATGAAACTTGTCCCTGGTGCCAAGAAGGTTGCCGACCACTGCCTTCCAGCAGCTGCTACCTAGCCTGAGCCCTTGGTAATAAACTGCTCCTAATCATGCCCAAGCTGCCAGGTTTTTCCTGGAAGTCTGCAGGATCCCACAGTGCAAAATTATTATTATTATTATTATTATTATTATTATTATTATTGAGAGAGAGTCTTGCTCTATCACCCAGGCTAAAGTACAGTGGCACAACCATAGCTCACTGCAGCTTCAAACTCTTCGGCTCAAGCAATCTTCCTGTATCAGCCTCCTGAGCAGCTGGGATTACAGGCATAGTCCACCATTCCCAGCTAATTTTTATTTTTAAAAATTTTTTGTAGAGACAAGGTCTTGTTATGTTGCCCAGTCTGGTCTCCAACTCCTGGGCTCAAGGGATTCTTCCTGTCTCAGCCTCTCAAAGCACTGGGATTACAGGAGTGAGCCACTGTACCCGGTCGAAGAGCACATTTAAACACACAGAAAAAATGATAGGCTCTTAATCCTTCCAGGAAATGAGGAATGGTTTGAGTTTTTCTGAATTACAAAACCCAAGACGATTCATTACATGAGTCCTGTCCTGAGAACTCATGAAAAAAAATCCCAGGCCTGGGCCTTCCAGTTATGACCGGCAGCTTCCCAGGTCCTGGGCTGTGGCCCTGGGGTTGTGGGTGCTTTTCGTATGTACCAAGGTCAGGAATATTAAAACTTCATATACTTAAAGTGTAGGAGTCTCCTGTTTTTCAAGGAGTTAAAAAGGAACTGGAAGATTTTCTTTTCTCTGCCTGTTGTCTCTTCTCCCTGACAAATTTCAGGATATCGGCCGGGTGCAGTGGCTCACGCCTGTAATTCCAGCACTTTGGGAGGCCGAGGCGGGTGGATCACATGAGGCTAAGGGTTCAAGACCAGTTTGGCCAACATGGTGAAACCCCGTTTCTACTAAAAATACAAAAATTAGGCAGGCGTGCTGGTACGCGCCTGTAATCCCAGCTACTCGGAAAGCTGAGACACGAGAATTGCTTGAATCTGGGAGATGGAGGCTGTAGTGAGCCGAGATCATGCCAGTGCACTCCAGCTTGGGTGACAGAGCAAGACTCTGCCTCAAAAAAAAAAAAAAAAAAAAAAAAAGAAATCAGCATATCATTCATTCCCTGTTTCCAGGAGGAGTGAAATGTAGAATGCTGTATGTGTAATAGTAACTGTTGTGAGGGTCCCAGACAGGAGGCAAAAGACTAGAAAAGACTGGGTATTACTTGAATGATGTTTTGTGACGGCCCCACTGGGGAAGCAGAAATGCAACAAGTGTAGGCTGGTGAAAGGAGGGGGCTGAGGCCCATGACAAACAGTGAGAAAACCCATCCCATCACCGGAGACCTAAGGGAATTCGTCCTTTCGATAACATGCCAATTCCTCTGACCTTGATCCTGGAATTTCTTGGAACAAAGGGCACCAAGTCATATATCAAGGCCCCACTTGGCAATGATCAAGGCCTACTTTGAGCTCCGAGCTCTTACAGCTCTGTTGAATACAGGAAAGACACTCATCTACCCACTCACAGGTGTCAGCGGCCCTGCCTTTGGCTGTGTCAATCCCCACAAAACGACAAACAGGGGAAGATGTAGTCAGAGAAGGCGATAGAGTTCTCAGGAAATGGAGTCCAGAAGTTGTAGAATTTGGACTGTGGGTATGGCAGGAGTGGGGGGCGGGGGAGGCGTTACAGATGAAGGCAGGGAGAGGCACAAACAGGGGGGGTGAACAGCAGAGGAAGAGGCAGACAAGTAGGGCACATGTGACCTTCACAAAGTAAAACTTCAAAGACTCACTGACGGAATAGCTGGGTCTTGGGGAGCTGTGGAGCGCTTAATTGGGCAGAGCTGAGCCTCATTGCAAGAAAACGGAACAGCATGATGAGAGGTTTGCTGTGAAATGCGGGGCACTAGACAGGCCTCGCTAGGAGCCCACACTGCCACTCATTGGCTATGTGATTTGGGGCATGATCACCCCGGTTTTGATCCAACAAGCAAAAGCATCATGTGATGTGTGTGTATGTGTTTGTGTGTGTGTGTTGTTATATTATAGAGATTTGACCTCACATAAACATGACAGATGTGTGCACAGTCCAGGACAGGCAATTTCCCCCTGTCCAGTGCTGGAGCCTGAAGTCCTCAGGGCAGAAGGCCGGGAAGAGAAGGTGGACAAGAGGTGGAGGAAGCAGGGACAAGCTGAAATCTAAGGTTCAGCTGCTACCCCCCTCAGTTGCTCTCTATCTCCACACCTTCAACTTACACGACCACACGAGATCCACCAGGAGCTGGAGAAGCCTGGAGCCTGTCTGTATCCCCGCCATCTAGGACGTCAGCAGAGAAGCCACAGGTCATGAGCTGCAAAGATGGATGCCTTGTGCCCTGCCCCAGCCTCCCAAGGGTAAAGGAATATGGCTGCACCTTTCCTTCCATCTTCCAAGTCTTGCACATTGCTAGGGTTTGAAGGTGTCCCCAAATTCCACGTGCTGGAAATTTAATTCCCAATATGGCAGTATGGAAGAATGAGGCCTTTCAGAGGTGATTGGTTATGGTGATCCTGCCCTCATGGATGAGTGGACTCATTCACGGACTAATGGGTTCAGGGACCAATGAGTTATCATGGGAGTGGGACTGGGGGCTTTATAAAAGAGGGGATGGGCGCGGTGGCTCACTCCTGTAATCCCAACACTTTGGGAGACTGAGGCAGGTGGATCACTTGAGGTCAGTAGTTCAAGACCAGGGCAACATGGTGAAACACCATCTCTACTAAAAATACAAAAATTAGCCTGGTGTGGTGGCAGGCACCTGTAATCCCAGCTACTTGGGAGGCTGAGGCAGGAGAATTGCTTGAACCTGGGAGGCAGAGGTTGCAGTGAGCCAAGCTCGCACCATTGCACTCCAGCCTGGGCAACAGAGTGATACTCCATCTCAAAAGAAAAAAAAAGAGGAAGACCGATCTGAGTACCTTAGCACCCTCAGCCCCCTTGCCATGTGATGCCCTGCCCACCTTAGGACTCTGCAAAGAATCTCCATCAGCAAGAAGGCCCTCACCAGTTGCAGTCCCTCAGCCTCCCAAACTGTAAGAAATAAATGCCTTTTCTTTATCAATGACCCAGCTTCAGATACTCAGTTATAAGCAACAGAAAATGGACTAAGACACACACAAACATCCTTCCCTGCCCATGTTACCTCAGAACTTTTCAGGAAGGGGAATTCTAGGAAATGCAGTTACAGTTTAGCAGACCTACTGCAGTGCAAACCCACCACAGGCCAAGTCACTGAACTCTGCTCGTGTCCCCATGGGACAGCCATTGCTTGCCTAACTGGGAGGTCTGGGTGTTATAATACCTAGAGAAGCACCACTGGCTGGCAAAAAATGTTGGCTTCTTTCTGCCATCCCCCGCCCACTCTCCTGAGGGAGGTGAGAGGAGCCCCTCTAGACTATTAGAAATGCTTCAGGAAGGTCAACTGATTAGAAGGTAAGGAATTAATGGAAAGGGATGGTGCAGATGCAGGGTTTGTAGGGCTGAAGTGTATATAATATATGGAGCCCCGTTTATAAACAAATACACAACTTACTATAAAATTAGGCACCAAAGTATTGCTTCCCCCCGCCACCCCCCGCCCGGAGATGGAGCCTTACTCTGCCACCCAAGCTGGAGCACAGTGGCGCTATCTCAGCTCACTGCAACCTCCATCTCCCCGGTTCAAGCAATTCTCATGCCTCAGCCTCCCAAGTAGCTGGGATTACAGGCACCTGCCACTATGCCTGGCTAATTTTTGTATTTTTAGTAGAGATGGGGTTTTACCATGTTGGCCAGGCTGGTCTTGAACTCCTGACCTCAGGTGATCCACCCGCCTCGGCCTCCCAAAGTGCTGGAATTACCGATGTGAGCCACCACATCTGGCCAAAAGTATTTCTTTAGAATGAGAAAACAAGTTACATTTTTTTTTTTTTTTTTGGAGACAGAGTCTTGCTCTGTGGCTCAGGCTAGAGTGCAGTGGCATGATCTCAGCTCACTGTAACCTCCACCTCCCTCCTGTCTCAGCTTCCCAAGTAGCTGGGATTACAGGCACATGCCACCACACCTGGCTATTTTTTGTATTTTTAGTAGAGACGGGTTTCACCATGTTGGCCAGGCTGATCTTGAACTCCCGACCTCAGGTGATCCACCTGGCTCAGCCTCTCAAAGCGTTGGGATTACAGGCATGAGCCACCGCACCCAGCCATCAAAGACGTAACCTTGAAGCAAACTGCAGAAGCCTTTTTCCTTAAAATGGGCTCCACGTCCCTCCCTTCTTCACAGTATAAACTCCCTTCACATTTATCTAACTGTATGCTCGTGTCTAGTTATGTGCCTTCTTAGAGGTTCCAGACGCTAATCTTGAGACAGACAGACCAAGCCTGGAGATCCTGCTGCAAAATACCAGATATGACTTCAAAGCGTCTAATTAAGAATCCAGCCATTGTTGAGATGATGCCAGCCCACGCTTCCAGTAGACTAGGACCCAAGACAGCCACTGGAACAAGACAAACAGACATTGTACTTAGCATAATCCTTGCTTGACTTCCACATCGTTTTCCCTTTATAAACCCTTGTCTTTCCCACTCCCTATACCCCACAATTCAAGGTGATTGCTTTGGGGATACGAATCCAACCACTTCCCCTTGCTAGCTTGGGAAATAAAGTCACTTTCCACCACATCTCGCTCTTGTTAATTAGACTCTGCAAGCAGCCAGCGACCGAACCAGCATTCGGTTACATCCCCTGAGGCAGATGACACTTGCGAGATCCCATAACCGATTTCTTCTTAGTATGTTGGCATCTTTCCCCCAGTCGTTTTCTTTTAATTTTATTTATTTGTTTGAAAATGGAATCCTTCTTGCAATCATGTCATTTTCAGTGCTTTTTTTTTTTTTTTTTTTGAGACGGAGTCTCGGTCTGTCACCCAGGCTGGGGTGCAGTGGCGCCCTCTCCGCTCACTGCAACCTCCACCTCCCGGGTTCAAGCGATTCTCCTGCCTCAGCGCTCCGAGTAGCTGGGATTACAGGCGACTGCCACCACGCCCGGCTAATTTTTGTATTTTTAGTAGAGACGGGTTTCAGTAATGTTGGCCAGGCTGGTCTCCAACTCCTGGCCTCATGGGATCCGCCGGCCTCGGCCTCCTAAAGTGCTGGGATTACAGGCTCAGTGAGCCACCACGCCTGGCATCAGTGCATCATTTTTGAAGTGATTCCAAATTATCGCCTGGTTTTTTCATGTAACATATAAATATATCTCTATATCTGGAAATATCCAATGCATAATTCAATTGTCTGCTAAGTATTTCATCACATATTTTTACGAGCGTGGCCAATTTCAAAAGAGTTCACAAGGAGGAAATACAAGAATGTGGGAAGAGCAAAATAAGAGCTCTATGTTGCAAAACCCATTTTTGCTAACATGTCCAGTGGGCTCCTGGGACGACTTATTTTTAAATTCTTGGTCTCCCCGCACCGCGTCCCTCCTTTGCTGCGCTAGCTTATGACGCATCTGGGAAGAACAGGGCAGATTTAAAACCCTCTCCCAACAGGCGTCAGACTGGACGTGGTGCAGGCTCGGGCTGGGGAGCGGGCCTGCGGCTGCCCAGCTGCTAAAGGACTTCCTCCTCGTGCACCGCGGCCGGCTCCTGGGCAAACCCCATGCCGTTTCGAAATGCTGGAAGTTTCTGTCTCTCTCCCCCCCTGCTCGGAGCCCATTCGCCCCCAGAGCCCCACCCCCTCCTTCACTGGGCCCTTTCTAACTCCTTCCCCTTAAAACCCTTTTCAAAAGGGGGTTGACGGGGGGCGGAGGTTGCAGTAGCCGAGATCGCGCCACAGCACTCCAACCTGGTGACTCCGTCTCAAAAAAAAAAAAAATGGGCGGGGGGCGGGGGGGAGTTGAAAGCTTAATATGTATTTTGGGGGCTATTAAAGCAAACATTTCGACTAAAGGGGCGAATCCTCGAATTGTGCGATCAAGCACCCAAGAGGAGAGTGAGGTGGGGTCAAGAGGGGTGGGGGCTCCCCAGGGAACGCCCGGGGGCCTGGGCCGAGGTCTTGCGGCGCCCTTCTGGAAGGATCGCGGCCCCCGAAGGTGGGCGTCCCGCGGGGCTCCAGTCTCCAGGACGTTCCGGGAGGCTACGCGCTCCGGTAGGCCGGCTGCGTGGGGTCCCAGCGCTGCCGCCGCAGAGGCCCCCCGGGCCGCGGTTCCCGGAGCGGGAAAGTCCCGCGTGGGGGCGGGGCGGGACGGGGCGGGGGCGGGGCGGGGCGCTGGCGGCCGAGCAGGGTCCCCTCCGCCTGGACGCCCCGCCGCCGCTCGGGAAGAGGCGGGCCCTGCGCGCCCTGCGCTCGCCATGGCGGTCCCGGCGGCGACGTGAGCGGCTCCGCGGACCCCGAGCGGGGCCCCGGCCGCGACCTGAGCCGCCGCCGAGCGCCCGGGGCCATGCGACCGACGCGGCTGTGGCCGCTGCTGCTGCTGCTCGGAGTCTTCGCCGCCGCCGCCGCCGCCGCCGCGCCCCCATCAGGTCAGCCGGGCCTGGGCCTTCGCTGCGGGACGCGGGCGCAGCCGCAGCATGTGGGGGCTGGGGGACTCCCGGATCGGGGGATGGGGGAAATCTACGGGGTGCTCAGATTGGGTGGGAATCTGTGGTGTGCTCCGGGTGGGTGGGATCTGCGGGGTGCTCAGATCGGGTGGGAAACTGCGGGGTGCCCAGGGCTAGAGAGGCCCGCGGGGAGCCCGCAGCGGGGCTGGGGTGGGCGGCCAGGAGTTCGGGACAGGAGCTGGAAGACGGTAGGGCACCCCTCCTGGCGTCCTGGCCGCTGGGACACCCCTCTCCGGGAGGGAACACTCGCTGCCCCTCCGTGAAGCCGGCACCCTCGGCTGTGCCACCTCCCCCACAGGCGCGCCAGCGCCGGGAAATCCAGCGTGGCCAGTGTCTCCGAATTTCTCAAAATGAACAGCAGCAGCACACTGAATCTGGGGCTTGGACAGGGGCTGCCTCTGCTGGCCACTGGTTCTGCAGCCTGGCCAGACCGCGCTTAGTCCCCGCCTGGAGTGCCTCCCGAAGGCCTGGCTGGAAGCAAGACTCAGTCCCTTTGTAGAACCAGCAGTGGAGCAGGGCCCAGGTCTTGGACAGGTGACCCAGACACAATTCCGACTTTGGCCTAGGGCATATTTGACACTGGGTGTGAAATCCAGACAGTTCCTGCGGTCACAGAGATGGGGCAGCAGCATTCAGGCAGGGCTCAGAACTGTCCGGGTCCCTTCAGTGTTGGGGCCGAAGAAGAAAAGTGTCAACTGAGCCAGACATTCATTCATTCATTTATTTAATTAATTAATTATTGTTTGAGACCGGGTGTGGCTCTGTCGTCCAGGCTGCAGTGCATTGGCAGCATCTCAGCTACTGCAGCCTCCGCCTCCCGTGCTCAAGCGATCCTCCCACCTCAGCCTCCCGAGGAGGTGGGATTATTGGCCACGTCTGGCCAATTTTTGTAATTTTTGTAGAGAGGAGGTCACGCTACGTTGCCCAGGCTGGTCTTGAACTCTTGTACTCCAGCAATCTGCCGCCTCGGCATCTGAAAGCACTGGGATTACAGGCTTGAGGCACCGTGCCCAGCTGAGCCAGGCTTTTAAAACCGGTTCTGTATCCACCCAGAGAGCTTCTTACCTGGCAGCCTCCTTAACCTCTGACACCAATTAACCACGCTTATGAGCCAAACATGAAAACCAAACCAAAAGAAGGCCGGGCATGGTGGCTCACGCCTGTAATCCCAGCACTTTGGGAGGCTGATGCAGGATCATGAGGTCAGGAGTTCGAGACCAGCTTGACCAACATGGTGAAACCCCCCCTCTCTACTAAAAATACTTAGCTGGGCGTGGTAGCGCCTGCCTGTAATCCCAGCTACTCAGGAGGCTGAGGCAGGAGAATCGCTCAAACGCGAGAGGCAGAGGTTGCAGTGAGCCAAGATCTCGCCACCACACTCCTGCCTGGGCAACAGAGCAAGACTGTGTCTCAGAAAAAAAACAAAGAAAAAAGAAAAAGGGGGAAAGACCTTAATGACAAATGTGTGGTTAGAATATTCTTGTGTACGTATCTGCATTTGTTTTGCTGGGTTCTTTCCCTTGGGGAGAGTGATATCATAGGTTGGACAGCCCTTAGACAAGTCTTGAGAACTTAGAAGATTCTTCCCATTCGATAACATTGTGTTGGGGGGTTTGTTTCTTCTACTGGCATTCCTTGCAAAGGCCCATAAGTTCCGTATCGCCTTGATCTGGGGTGCCTTGCATTTGAGGAAATTATTAACTGCTTTTCCATGGCAGTCAGATAGCTGGGTTCAAATCCTGACTCCACTTCCACTCGGCTTCAAGTCTAGAGCAACCTGTGTGTGCCCCCTCCCTAGGCCTCCTAATGAGAGTTGATGCTTGCCCTAGTGTGAGATGAGCAGGCGAGTGACTTCATACCAGAGAGGAGTGACTAGTGGTGATCTGTGGACTCTTTGTAACTTACCTGTAGTGAGTCCAGAGGTTGAAAGATACATTTAGAAACTTTATAGTTTGACGTTGCCACAACATCTAGGTGCCTGTCCATCTTGCTAATGATTAACTTTTATTGTATTCTACAAAAGTTTTGGTCTGTGTGAGACATTGCAAAAAAAAAAAAAAAGAAAAAGGGCCGGGCTTGGTAGCTCACACCTGTAATCCCAGCACTGGGAGGCCGAGGCGGGTGGGTCACCTGAGGTCAGGAGTTCAAGACTAGGCTGATCAACATGATGAAACCCCATCTCTACCGAAAAGACAAACGTTAGCGGGGTGTGGTGGTACACACCTGTGTCCTAGCTACTTGGGAGGCTGAGGCAGGAGAATCACTTAAACTCAGGAGGCAAAGGTGCAATAAGCTGAGATCACACCACTGCACTCCAGCCTGGGCGACAAGAGCAAGACTGCATCTCAAAAAAACCCCAAAAACAAACAAAAGAAAACTGGCTCTGTCGCTCCTTTGAAAAGTAGCAGCAGCTGGGCACGGTGGGTCACACCTGTAATCCCATTGTGTCCAGAATTGGTAGGTTCTTGGGCTCCCTGACTTCAAGAATGAGGCCGCAGACCCTTGCAGTGAGTGTTACAGTTCTTAAAGATGGTGTCTGGAGTTTGTTCCTTCTCATGTTTGGACATGTTTGGAGTTTCTTCCTTCTGGTGGGTTGGTGGTCTCCCTGGCTTTGGGAGTGAAGCTATAGACCTTCGTGGTGAGCGTTACTCTCTTAAGGTGGCACATACTGGAGTAGTTCATTCCTCCCAGCGGGTTCGTGGTCTTGCTGGCGTCAGGAATGAAGCTGCAGACCTTCGGGGTGAGTGTTATAGCTCATGAAGGTGGCATGGACCTAACAAGTGAACAGTAGCAAGAATTATTGCAAAACACAAAAGAACAAGCCTGCCACAGTGTGAAACCGAACCCAAGCGGGTTGCTGCTGCAGATTGGGACAGTCTGCTTTTATTCCCTTATCTGGCCCCACCCACATCCTGCTGATTGGTCCATTTTACAGAGTGCTGATTGGTACGTTTTACAGAGACCTGATTGGTTCGTTTTGACAGGGGGCTGGTTGGTGTGTTTACAATCCCTGAGCTAGACACAGTGCTGATTGGTGCATTTATAATCCTCTAGCTAGACATAAAAGTTCTCCAAGTCCTCTCCAGATTAAGTAGACACAGAGCACTGATTGGTGTATTTACAAACCTTGAGCTAGACACAGGATGCTGATTGGTGTGTTTACAAACCTTGAGCTAGACATAGAGTGCTGATTGGTGTATTTACAATCCTTTAACTAAACATAACGGTTCTCCAAGTCCCCACTAGATTAGCTGCAGAGGACTGATTGCTGTATTTACAAACCTTGAGCTAGACACAGGGTGCTGATTGGTGTGTTCACAATCCTTTAGCTAGAGTGCTAGACAGAAAAGTTCTCCAAGTCCCCACTAAATTAGCTAGATACAGAGCATTGATTGGTGCATTTACAAACCTTGAGCTAGACACAGACTGCTGATTGGTGTATTTACAATCCCTTTAGCTAGACATAAAGGTTCTCCAAGTCTCCTGTAGAACTAGGAGCCCAGCTGGCTTCATCTAGTGGATCCCGCACCAGGGCCACGGGCAGAGCTGCCTGCCAGTCCTGTGCCGTGCACCCCCCCTCCTCAGCCCTTGAGCGGTTGATGGGACGGGGCGCCACAGAGCAGGGTACAGCGCTCTTCCGGGAGGCTCGGCCGGGCAGGAGCCCACGGCGTCGGGGAGGCCCGGGCATGGCAGGCTGCAGGTCCGGAGCCCTGCCTCGCGCGGGGCGAGGCAGCTGAGGCCCGACGAGATTTCCAGCGCAGCGCCAACGGGCTGGCACTGCTGGGGGACCCGGTGCACCCTCCACAGCTGCTGGCCCGGGTGCTAAGCCCCTCACCGCCCGGGGCCGGCAGCGCCAGCGGCTGCTCCAAGTGCGACCCGGCGAGCTCACGCCTAACCGGAACTCGCGCTGGCCCGCGAGCGCCTTGCGCAGCCTCGGTTCCGGCCCGCGCCTCTCCCTCCACACCTCCCGGCAGCAGAGGGAGCCCTCTCCCGCCTCGGCCAGCCCAGAGGGGAGCTCCCACAATGCAGCGGTGGGCTGAAGGGCTCCTCAAGCGCGGCCAGAGTAGGCGCTGAGGCCGAGGAGACGCTGAGAGCAAGCGAGGGCCGCCAGCACCTTTGGGAGGCAGAGGTGGGTGGATCACCTGAGGTCAGAAATTCCACATGAGACCAGCCTGGCCAACATGTTGACAACCCCGTCTTTACTGAAACTACAAAAATTACCCGGGCATGGTAGTCGGCGCCTGTAATTCCAGCTACTTGGGAGGCTGAGGCAGGAGAGTCGCTTGAACCTGGGAGGCGGAGGTTGCAGTGAGCCGAGATCAGGCAACTGCACTGTAGCCTGGGCGGCAGAGCGAGACTCTGTCTCAAAAAAGAAAAAAAGAAAAGAAAAGTAGTCATGCTTTAAACTAATCTCTATTTTGCAACTATTTGAGCATTTTCATATTAAACAGCTTAAAAACAAACCTAATGGATATTTTCAAGAGAAACCCTTTTTTAGTGAAAACACAAAGTGAAAATATTCACAATGATTTTATGGCAAATGGGTGGTAGAAAGGTTTTCACACTTTCCCATAACTTACCAGTGTAATTTTGAAATTGCTTTTATGGTCAGAGAAAAAAAAAGTGTTGGAAACTTTTTTTTTTTTTTTTTTTTTTTTTGAGATAGTATCTCCATCGCTCAGGCTGCAGTGCAGTGGCATGATCACAGCTCACTGCAGCCTCAACCTCTCGGGCTCGAGCCTTCCTCCCACCTCAGCCTTCTGAGTAGCTGGGACTACAGGTGCACGCCATCATACCTGGCTAATTTTTGTATTTTTTGTAGAGATGGGGTTTCACCGTGTTTCCCAGGCAGGTCTTGAACTCCTGGGATCAAGAGATCCACCCGCCTCAGCCTCCCAAAGTGCTAGGATTGTAGATGTGAAGCCCCAGCCTGGCACTGGAAGCAAATTTTTTAAAGGGAGACATAGTATCTATCCCTTAGAGTTGTATAAGGGTAGAATATATAAAATATGGGACCTGAGGCAATTTGTAGCAATGCCCTGTTAAGTAGTGGCCATTTGCTGTAGGTAGAGAAATGTAACCAGCAGCGCAAGTGCAGTAAGTCAACTGACTGTTCAGCTAGTTACCTGAGTGTTGAGGAATTAAGGCTTCTATTTGTAATTGTAGCAGCTGCTGCAGACTTTTTCAGGGGATTGGGTATGTACTGTACCACAGAATTTTTTATCATTATTTGCTGACTTGAACAGCCAAAGCTTCTCATATGCTTAGAGGCCACCGAGAAAGACAGTGTAAGTCCCCAGCAACTTAAAAACCATTGCATATGAATGTCCAGTGGGTACGATCCTGAGTGTTCATAATCTCAGCAAGTGAAAATATCATGTAGTTGGAATGCTTTTGCCACCTTTATAAATGATCATCATAGTAACATTTATTGGTCAGACGAGATGCCAAGTGCTTTATATACATTACCCCTCTTAATTTTCTCAGCCATTCTTTCAAACTAGTATCTCCATTTTACTCCCTAGAAAGTCAAATCGTTCTTGATAGGAAGAGCCAAATAATCTAGGTCAATAACTTGATGTCCAGTTTTTATTGTTGTTGTTTTTGGGACGGAGTCTCGCTCTGTCGCCCAGGCTGGAATGCAGTGGCACGATCTTGGCTCACTGCAACCTCTGCCTCCCAGGTTCAAGCGATTCTCCTGCCTCAACCTCCCAAGTAGCTGGGACTATAGGCACCTGCCACCATGCCTTGCTAATTTTTATATTTTTAGTAGGGATGAGGTTTCACCATGTTGGCCAGGCTGGTCTCAAACTTCTGACCTCAAGTGATCACCCCGGCCTTGGCCTCCCAAAGTGTTGGGATTACAGGCATGAGCTACCATGCCTGGCCTAGTATTTCTTGAAGAGAACAATTTCCTGATTATGGCTGAGGAATCAGAAAATGCTTTTTTACTTCTCATCTGCAAGGTGATGGAGGTGGGATCAATGATGTTCACCTAATTGATTTTCATCATAATGCACCGCCCATAGAAAGATCCTAAAGGGTCAGTCCTTAATTGTCAAGATTAAATGATTAATGTTAATTATATTTTATTTTATTATCTGTGTGTGATTTATGTTAATCAAACTATGCTGTTAAGACCCAGGATATCCCCCTATTTTTTTTGTTTTTTGATACGGAGTTTTGCTCTTGTTGCCTAGGCTGGAGTGCAATGGCACGGTCTTGGCTCACTGCAACCTCCGCCTCCCAGGTTCAAGCGATTCTCCTACCTCAGTCTCCCAAGTCGCCGTGATTACAGTTGTGCGCCACCACACCCAGCTAATTTTTGTATTTTTAGTGGAGTCGGGGTTTTACCACGTTGGTCAGGCTGGTCTCGAACTCCTGACCTCGAGTGATCCACCTGCCTCAACCTCCCAAAATGCTGGGAGTACAGGCATGAGCTACCGCACCCAGCCCCTCCTATTCTTAAATATGCATAATGTCTGAAATGCCTGGATCTTGGATAGATAGATCAAAGGTGGTGGGATGGGTCAGGAAGGCAGAGTTTGTTCATTCGCCTCTTTACTCATTGTTAAATGGTCCTACTGTTTAGCCCTGAGTGTATAAAAATGATTAAGACAGTCAATGTAGAGAATAGTCTACTTAGAGACATTGCCAGAATGTCTGTATTATCATATGTACTATAATAGATACACATATACTGTATGCCATGATTTTTCAAAAGTACTAGAACAGAAATATTTTTAAATGTTATAGGACACTACTTGTCAGGAAGAGTTGAGGAAAGTCCAATAGAGGAAGAACAAACTGAGCTGGGTTTTGAAGCATGGAGTTTCAGATTAAAGAAAAGAGGAAAAGGCCAGGTGTGGTGGCTCATACCTGTAATCCCAGTACTTTGGGAGGCCGAGGCAGGTGGATCACGAGGTCAGGAGTTCCTGGCCAAGATGGTGAAACCCTGTCTCTACTAAAAATACAAAAATTAACTGGGCGTGGTGGCGGGTGCCTGTAATCCCAGCTACTCGGGAGGCTGAGGCAGGAGAATCACTTGAACCCAGGAGGTGGAGGTTACTGTGAGCCAAGATCACGCCACAGCACTCTAACCTGGGTGACCGAGCAAGACTCTATCTCAAAAAAAAAAAAAAAAAAGCAGAAGAGGCTGGGCGCAGTTGTTCACGCCTGTAATCCCAGCACTTTGGGAGGCCGAGGCAGGGGAATCTCTTGAACCCGGGAGGCTGAGGTTGCAGTGAGCCGAGATGATGCCACTGCAACACTGCACTCCAGCCTGGGGGACAGAGCGAGACTCCGTCTCAAAAGAAAAAAAGAAGAAATAAAATATGCAAAACTATGTAGGTCCAAAATAAAATAGGAGAGAGTGTATGGTATTTTCGGGAGTGGTGATGATTAGTCTGTTTGAGATAAGATCTTGAAGGATTTTCAACTTATTCAAGTCTGAACTCCACCCTCTATGCCAGGAATTGGCAGACTTTTTCTGTAAAGAACTAGACAGTATGCACTCAGGTGGTTGTAGAAGTTTGATTAAATGGCTGATTTCTCAATTAGATATGGCATTTGAGACTCTGCCTAGGGAGAGTGCTCAGGTCATGCTTATATGTGAAAATGTGTAGTTATTTTTTCCTCTTGCTCTCACACGTGCCCCTTGCTTTCCTAAGCTGAGGTTTTGAAAATGAAATTTTGACAGTTGAGTGAAAATGCCCTCTATAAGCACCGGTATTTCCTTCTTTAAAGAATTCCCTCTCAGGAATAAGAATAATTGTTGTCTACTGTATTGTAAGACTTGGGGTTCGACCATGAACGCATTAGTCCAGTTCGATAAGCTTCATTATTCTCGTTGGTAGTAGGGTCCATTTTGTGGGAGAACACACCAATAATTTCCTTGCCTTCAGGGAAGTTTAAGCCTATTGAAAGCAGTTACAGATATATTACAGATGTATTATTCAGGAAGTTTCTCGACAGGCAAGATGGTTCAGCAAGTTCATTGTCTTAATTACAATAATTTTTTTTTTTTTTAGACAGAGTCTCTCTCTGTCACCCAAGCTGGAGTGCGGTGGTGTGATCTCAGCTCACTGCAGCCACCACCTCCCAGGTTCAAGTAAATTCTCTGCCTCAGCCTCCCGAGTAGCTTGGACTACAGGCACCCACCACCATGGCTGGCTAATTTTTGTATTTTTATTAGAGATGGGGTTTCACCATCTTGGCCAGGCTTGTCTTGAACTCCTGACCTCGTGGTGTACCCACCTCGGCCTCTCAAAGTGCTGAGATTACAGACATGAGCCACTGCAGCCGGCCTACAACAACATCTTTTTTTTTTTTTTTTGAGAAGGAGTCTTGCTCTGTGGCCCACGCTGGAGTGCAGTGGCGTGATCTCAGCTCATTGCAACCTCCGCCTGCCGGTTTCAAATGATTCTTGTGCTTCAGCCCCCCAAGTAGCTGGAATTGCAGGTGTGCACCACCATGCCTGGCTAATTGTTGTATTTTTAGTAGAGACGGGGTTTTGCCATGTCCAGGCTGGTCTCAAACTCCCGAACTCAGGTGATCTGCCCGCCTCAGCCTCCCAAAGTGCCAGGATTACAGGCATGAGCTACCATGCCATCCAATTAGAGTAACTTTTTACATGTTGTATTTTTAAAACTCATAACTTATAATCTAAAATTTATGCTCAGCACAGCTAACTTTGGAGACATACCAAGAATGGCCAAATTTAGATTTGATTTTTATTTATTTATTTATTTTTAGAGATGGGGGGCGTCTTGCTGTGTTGGCCAGGCTGGAGTGCAATGGCTATTCACAGGCATGATCATAGTGCATACACTATAGCCTCGAACTCCTGGGCCCCAGTGATCCTCCCACCTCAGCCCCTTGAGCAGCTGGGACTACAGGTGCGCATCACCACACCCAGCTAAATCTGGATTGTGTGGAGTCACTAGGTTAGTGGTAATGTGTTACCGCGGTAAGAGGAACCTAATACAGGAAATAAAAGTTGTCGTCAGATTCTTTGAATGCCCAGCCCTAAGCAGGCACTCACCCTGTTCCCGGAAAGAGCTGGGTCCAGCTGTGTTTTCTAGTGGCCCAATAACAAGAAGCAGACAAACTAGGGAAAAAGAGAGTTTATTGCTGTAACAGGAAGGTCAGAGATAATTCCACCAGACCAATTCAAAGTGTTTGATTTTCTTAGTGCTTGCATAGGTTTGGGTTATGTGCCTATGTGCGGTATTGCACTTGCCAAAGTCTATGGGTAACTAATTTTATTTCAACTAGAAAGTCAGGGGCCAAAAAAGTGCTTTCTAAGTCTAGTCAAGCTGTGAGAGCCCCTGTACCTTCAAGGCCTGCCTCCTAAATGCTATTTAATGAGGACTGTGGTACCAGAGTGTGTGTTTGTTTATCTATTTTTGAGACAGAGTGCCTGCCACTCTGTCACCCAGGCTGGAGTGCAGTGGCACACTTGCTGCAACCTCCACCTCCCAAGTTCAAGCGATTCTCCTGCCTCTGCCTCCCAGGTAGCTGGGACTACAGGTGTGTGCCACCACACCTGGCTAATTTTTCCATTTTTAGTAGAGACGGGGTTTCACCATGTTGGCCAGGCTGGCCTTGAACTCCTGACCTCAGGTGATCCGCCACCTGACGTCCCAAAGTGCTGGGATTACAGGCGTGAGCCACTGTGCCCGGCCAGGAGTGTTTATTTCTATCTTATCTCATTTACAGTTTGGTCTGGAGAGCTGTCTTAGACTCTCCAATAAATCTATTCAAACAGCTGCCTCTGTTATCTTGACTTGCTCCAGTTTTGGGAGAAACCTGTGTAGGAGCTGTGTTTCATTTCTGGGTTTGATGTACGGGCATCAGTTTCCCTGGGCTTAATTATTAGCTTACTGTGAAGGCACCGTTGTGGAAATTTCTCTGCGTAGTTAGGGTGCTATTCAGGTCTGTCTGTGTGACTGTCATGGCAGGACTGTCTGTAACTGTGAGGGAGCAGTGACCTGCCACAACCCCTCTCTGGAAGCAAACATCCAGTCCCCGCTGGCTTTGGGGATTCCTAGGTCATAGCAGCCACAGCACACCTGTTGGGCCTGCCTCTCACCAGGCAGCTTTGCCTGTCTGTCTTCGGCCCAGGATGTCGTGAGGCCTGCTATGTGTCAGGAGGAGTGTTGTTAGCTGGTTGGATGAAGGTCACCCAGAGCTCATATGTGTGGAGGGGAGGGGCATCCTATAACTAAACAAATGGCCGCGGACTTGGCAATTCATCTTTCAGAAGAAGAGCCAGTGGTCGGTCTGTCAGCTGGTCTCTTTGAGGTTGGGTGCATTTACCGAAAATGTGTGGCTTGAATTTCCTCCTTTGGATTTTGAAACAGCATGTTTTTCAAACCTTTCGTCCACCTTCTGGGCGTTTCTTATTACTCTTTTTGGTCAAAAGTCTTATCTTGATCATGTTTTCTTTCTAAGACAAAAGGCTCCCTGTGAAGTACCTGCCTGGGGAAGGGAGAGGTTGAGGTTGTTTCTTCCAGGTCACCCCAAATAGAGGGATTCTGATATTGGTGGTGTTTCCAGGGGAGTATATTCTTTCTCTGTTTATTGTCCCCTAACCTTTTTTTTTTTTTTTTTTTTGAGACAGAGTCTCACTGTGTCACCCAGCCTGGAGTGCAGTGGCGTGATCTCGGCTCCCTGCAACCTCTGCCTCCCGGGTTCAAGCGATTCTCCTGCCTCAGCCTCCTGAGTAGCTGGGAGTACAGGCGCTCACCACCACACCTGGCTAACTTTTATATTTTTAGTAGAGACAGGGTTTCGCCATGTTGCCCACACTGGTCTCGAACTCCTGACCCCAAGTGATCTGCCTTCCTCGGCCTCCCACAGTGCTGGAATTACAGGTGTGAGCCACTGTGCTCTGCCGTATCGTCCTCTAACTTTCATGTGCATGAGAAGTAGCTGGAAAGCTTGTTTAAAATGCAGATTTCCTGGCCTGGGGTGGGGCCTGGGGACCTGCATTTTAGCCAGCACCCCAGTGATTGTGATGCTGGGGGTCCTTGAGAAACACAGCAACTCTGATGGTGCCCAGAAATCGGCGTTCCTTGCCCTCCCCTGCAGCTTGGGCTTTGCGTACCTGATTTAGGGTGTTTGTGCGTGTGTAGTGCGTGCATGTGTGCACGTATTTGTGCACATTTGCCAGACACTCCGTTGGTACTAAATCTGAAGCTAATGCGTGTCACATGACCACCACTTTAATCTTCCCCACAGCCCTCGGGTGTATCATTATTGACCCCTTATTCCTGAAAAAGAAACTCAAGCTGAGACAGGTGAAGTGACCTGCCCCGAGCCCAATGCATTTACTAACGGTAGAACTGGGACCCCAGTCCGGCCAGACTCCAGGGTCCAGGACCTGTTCATAACAACTGGGACCCACAGGTGGAAAGGTTGCCCCAGGCGCCTCTTTTCTTTTTGCGCTGCCTGTACCAGTAGGGCCATCTTTGTAGCCAAAAGTCGGGGGTGTGGGACCGTGCCCAGGAGGACCTGGTAATGCCATTTCTGCAGTCTGACAAAAACTGAGTTTATGAATGACTTAGGTAACGTGCATTGAAACGTTTTTGTAATTATTTCCCTCTCTCTCCTCCCTTCCCCCCTCTTCTTTTTCTCTGTCCCCCTAAAGGCCCTCTTTCCCAGCTGCCCACTCCTCAGCACTCGAAGATTCGCCTGTACAACGCAGAGCAGGTCCTGAGTTGGGAGCCAGTGGCCCTGAGCAATAGCACAAGGCCTGTTGTCTACCGAGTGCAGTTTAAATAGTAAGCCGGTATTTCTGTTGGATCCTTGCTGAGAGCTGTGGGGGCGTCGTGGGGAACCCTAGGGCCACACACTAGTTCCTGCCTCTGTGCAGGGTTTGTTACCAAACCCGTGGGAAGCACATCTTTCTTGGAGCTTGTAAAATCTCTGAGGACAGAGGTTTCACAACCTCCCACTCGTCTGAAGGCTTAAACTACACTGGCGGTCAGGATTCTGCTGTCTGACCACACAGGTTCTTGCTTTGGTGGAAAGTTTATTCTTTTGTTGGTTTTGGGAGAAGGGTTGTAAAAATAGGCTTCCACCATGGAAGAGCAGAGGCAGCTTTTAGTCTTCATCTTCGGGCTGAAAAGTCAGATTGATTTAACCTTATAGACCAAACATGGCCTGATCAGAAATTCGTTTTGTTAATTACAATGAATTCTCAGTTTCTCAAGTGGTTTTCCATTTTGTATATTATCCTGGCTCCTTCATCTGTCTCTTGCCTCTTCAAGCTTTTGCAGAATTGGCCATCACTTGATTTGCAATATAAATACATATAGAAAGAGGGCAAAGTCCACGTTATTTTTTGTTATTTTTTGTTTACATTGTTAAGTAGATTAATTGAAGAGTAAGGTGAAGTTTTTGGCTAAGCCATTTTGTACTATTAGGTAAACCAAATGTAAAGACGTGATGATGTCCAGTGCTTGGGAGATGGGATTGGTTCATATGTGTTCACCTGATGCTGTTTGCAGTATCAATTAGCATAGCCCTTTCAGAGAGTAATTCTACCAGACATTTGAAGTCATGGAAATGTCCATAGTAGTTTTCCAATGTGTGTGTGTGTGTGTGTGTCTGTCTGTCTGTTTGTTGTTTTGAAACAGAGTTTCCCTCTATCGCCCAGGCTGGAGTGCAATGGCATGATCTCAGCTCACTGCAACTTCCACCTCCTGGGTTCAAGTGATTCTCATGCCTTCTGAGTAGCTGAGACTACAGGCATGAGCTACCACGGCTGGCTAATACGTATATTTTTAGTAGAGATGGGGTTTTGCCATGTTGGCCAGGCTCGTCTCAAATTCCTGGCCTCAAGTGATCTGCCCGCCTGGGCCTCCCAAAGTGCTGGGATTGCAGGTGTGAGCCACCATGCCCAGCCTTCATAGTAGTTTTATCCTACACAGATAATTCAACCCTCCATCAAAAAAAAGACAAAAACTATAATCATGAAGAGATACATGGAAGTGTATATTCATATCCATCAGTAGGAAAGTGACAAATTGTAGCCTGCTAACTTACACTTGAACACTAAACCACAGATAGCCACTAGAAAGGATAATTAGATGTCATCTGTTAGAAATTGCAACTCCATAAACTTTGGCATGTATGTGTATTTTTTATTTCTTATTTTTGTTACTTAAAAAAATTGTTTTATTTACTTTATACTGAAAAGTTGCAAGTGATGTGTATTTATTGTCAAGAATAGAAAGGGGCCGATCACAGTGACTTACACCTGTAAAAGAATAGAAAAGTAGGTCAGGCGCAGTGGCTCACGCCTGTAATCCCAACACTTTGGGAGGCCGAGACAGGCGGATCACGAGGTCAGGAGATCGAGACCATCCTGACTAACACGGTGAAACCCCATCTCTACTAAAAATACAAAAAATTGGCCGGGTGTGGTGGCGGGTGCCTGTAGTCCCAGCTACTTGGGAGGCTGAGGCAGGAGAATGGCGTGAACCCAGGAGGCGGAGCTTGCAGTGAGCCGAGATCGCGCCACTGTACTCCAGCCTGGGCGACAGAGCGAGACTCTGTCTCAAAAAGAAAAAAGAAGAGAAAAGTAATGTGGAAAAATGACAGGCAATTGATTTGTTAGAGGAGTAGGTTTCCAGTTTTTTTTGAGACAAAGTCTCTGTTGCCCAGGCTGTAGTGCAGTGGCACGATCTTGGCTGACTACAACCTTCACCTCCCAGGTTCAAGCAATTCTCATACCTCAGCCTTCTGTGTAGCTGGGATTACAAGTGTGCGCCACCCCCACCCAGTTCAGATAACTTCTTATTCTCTTTTTTTTTTTTTTTTGAGACAAGGTCTCATTCTGTCCCCCAGGCTGGAGTGCAGTGGGCATGATCATGGCTCAATGCAGCCTCAACTTCCTGAGCTCAAGAGATCCTCCCACTTCAGCCTCCTGAGTAGCTGGGACTATGGGCGCACGCCACTGTACCCAGCTAATTTTTAATTTTTTGAAGAGATGGAGTTTCGTCATGTTGCCCAGGCTGGCCTCGAACTCCTGGGCTCAAGTGATCCACCCACCTCAACCTCCCAAAGTGCTGGGATTACAGGAATGAGCCATCACATTGGCCTTTCTTATTCGTTTTTAAATGTCCGTTATAACAGTAGTTGCTTAATAGAAACAGGTGCTAAAGTGAGGTTTGAGAGTTATCTCTAAATCACATTTATCTGTTCCTCCAGTAGTTATAAATAACCAACATTAAGTCACCTGTAATTAATGGAGCAATCCACCAGAACAGGCTACACAATTTGCAAAACCCAGTGCAAAATTAAAATGTGAGACCCCTATTCAAAGAGCATTACGAATTTCAAGATAGCAACTGCAGACATCAAATGAAGTGCCTTTCTAAGAACAGGGCTTGATGTGAGCGCACAGGTCACATGTCATGTCAGCATTCAGCAAACATAATACCCTAGGGCTAAACAAGAAACTTGTGAGAGTCACGGCCGATGTATTGACTTAGCCTTGATAGCTGATTGATGGGCTTAGCATTCCTTGGCCTTGAACAGGGAAGTATGTTTGCTGGTTTTCAGAGGAGATGCTTCTAAAAATAGAAGAAAACGTTATTGCATTTAAAAAAAAAAAACAAAAACCTTTGATAGCGTTTCATATGATAAACTAACCTGTTTCACTTTATCTTCTTTTCAAAAAGCATTTTGTAGATATTTTCTCAGGGATAAAGGTTGGTTTTATTTTATTTCTTATTTTTTAAAATTAATTAATTAATTTATTTATTTAGAGACAGAGTCTCTGTCATCCAGGCTGGAGTGCAGTGGCGTGATCTCAGCTCGCTGCAACTTTTGGCTCACTGCACCTGTGGCTCACTGCAACCTCCACCTCCCGGGTTCAAACGATTCTCCTGCCTCAGACTCCCGGGTAGCTGAGATTACAGGCACCTGCCACCACGCCCGGCTGATTTTTACATTTTTAGTAGAGACAGAGTTTCACCATGTTGGCCAGGCTGGTCTTGAACTCCTGACCTCAGGTGATCTGCCCGCCTAGCCTCCCAAAGTGCTGGGATTACAGGCGTGAGCCACTGCGCCTGGGTAGAGGTTGGTTTAGTAAAAGAAACATAGGTTAGGATACATGTGAATGTTCCTGTTAGAAGAACGTGAAATTGAGGATGATTTCTTTTTCTTTTTCAGTTTGTAGATTTGATAATGGAAGAGGACCTTTGCATTTGTTTCAGATACTTTGTTTTAGATATAAACATGTGTTTGGGACTTTTTATTAGTTTTGAGGCTTGTGAGATTTAAATTTCCACCCTGTTTCTCTACAATAAAGCATTGCTATGATTAAAAATGAAGATGCCTTTGTGTTCTGACAGTTGGAGTAGCAAGACCGAAATTACATGGAGCACTTTGTGGGAGAATCTCAAGTCTAAATCATGGGTAGCAGACAGTGGCTGCAGGCTATTTGGCTCCCAGTGTTTAATTTTTTTGTCTTAAATTAGTTGACAGCGTTAAGAAATCTGGATTTTTTCACTTAGAAAAAAAAAAAATACAAAACAGGAAAAAAAAAAAAAAATCCTGGTTTTAGTTTTCCTTGAAAATGCAGACGGTCGGGCAGCAGGGCCCTTCCCAGGTCACGCCTCCTGTTCTACTGCCAGCCTCTCTCTCAGACCTGCCCAGCCCTGTCTTCTCAAACATTTGTTTTTCATTTTCTTCTGATTTTAGTAGCAATCCGTGTGCTTTATAGAAAATCTGGACAATCTAGAAAAGTAGAAAAAAATAAAATTAAAGTAACCTGTTGTTCTACACTCTTAAGAATAATCACTATTCTCATTTTTACTTTTTATTTTATCTTATTTATTTATTTAAGACAGAATCTTACTCTATTGCCCAAATTGGAGTGCAGTGGCGCAATCTCAGCTCACTGAAACCTCCGCCCCCTGGGTTTAAGTGATTCTCCTGCCTCAGCCTCCCGAGTAGCTGGGATTACAGGCATCCGTCACCATGCCTGACTAATTTTTTTTGTATGTTTAGTAGAGATGTGGTTTCACTATGTTAGCCAGGCTGTTTTTGAACTCCTGACCTGAAGTGATCTGCCCACCTCGGCCTCCCAAAGTGCTGGGATTAGAGGTGTGAGCCACTGCACCCAGCCACTATTCTCATTTTAGACTTTTTTTCTAAATTCATTCTCTTGTTTGAAAATGTGTGTGTGTGTGTGCGTGTGTGTAAACTAAACTGGGGTCACACTTTTGGGGTCTCTTTCCTTTTTTAATTTTAATTTGCCATAGTTCAATGTGAGCATTTTTTCATGTAATTATTACTGTGTGGACATTGTATGTTTCATTATGTGACATATCACATGTGCTGTATTTGACTTTTCCCCACTCATGGGCGTAGACAGTTGGCAGTTGGTGCCTGTCCTAAGTCATGTCCTTGTACATGAATCATATCTGGTTATTTTCTTACACTTCTAGAAGAGAGGTTGCTGGGCCAAAGGGGATGGACTTATTTAACATTTTTGTGAGTGACCTCACAAAGACTGGACATAGCTCTTGAGTCCCAGAGACAGGCTGAGCCTCGGCAGTGGCAGGGGTGTGGAGGAGCAGGCCCCGCACTGCATTGGAGGAAGAGCCGTGCATGTTGCTCTTGGAGGAGGAGGAGCGGGGCGGTTAGAGGGTCTTTAAGTATCTGTCTACCTTCAAAAAGAAATCACTCACCTCATCCAGGGCACACCCCTCACACCCCCCGCCTGAGAGGAGAGGCTCATGGTTTGCGATCCCTCTCCCCATTAGGGTCTGTCACCCTGGAGCTGGGTAGTAGGTATCTATTGCGAGTGTCTTCATGGGAGCCCTGGCCATGCATCTTGAAGTGGCTTTCATCTTGTCCCTTGCCACTTAAACGGAAGATGCATTTCGGAGAGTGTTGGAGGTACAGTTAGAAGCATGTGTGATACGTGAAAGCTGGTGGCCGTGGGGATACGGAGTGGTCTCCAGTCTCGTCTCCTGTCTCCCATGACCTTGCTTTCTGGGCCATAGTTGCTGTCCTAGAAGGGACACTATCCACAGCGCCTACTCAGGCTCCCAGCAGCCATCTCCTTGGCCTTTCTGAAGACTGTCACCTAAGGTAAAGAGGTCAGAGCTGGGGACTAGAGTCCCGTGTGGGGCTGTGGCATTGGAACTCTGGGAAAGGCACTGTCATTCACAAGGATGTGTGGCCATGTATTTGGCAAGATTTTCATATGGGTGAGACAAGTCCTCTTTAAATGGGCAGCTATGGGGTGGAAAGAAACTCCGCGCCAGCAGGAAGCAGGACTGGAGTTTGTATTAATGCAGTTCCATGCCCAAAACATAGGCTACAGAGACTGAGTTTGAAGAATTAAAATCAGTTATGGGATGGAATGGGAGAAAATACTTGCAAATCATATATCTGACAAGGGAATTGTATCCAGAATAGATAACAAACTCTTACAATTCAACAATTAAAAGACAAATAACCCAATTAAAAACCACAGCTGGGCACAGTGGATCATGCCTGTAATCCCAGAACTTTGGGAGGCCAAGGAGGGAGGATTACATGAGTCTAGGAGCTCAAGACCAGCCTGGGCAACATGGAGAGACCCCAGCTCTACAAAAAAATTAAAAATAAAAATAAAAGTAGCGACTGGGCACAGTGGCTCATGTTTATAATCTCAGCACTTTGGGAGGCCAAGGCGGGTGGATCACATGAGGCCAGGAGTTTGAGACCAGCCTGGCCAACATATAAAACCCCGTCTCTACTAAAACTATAAAAATTAGCCAGGCATGATGGTGCATGCCTGTAATTCCAGCACTTTGGGAGGCCAAGGCAGGTGGATCACTTGAGGTCAGGAGTTGGAGACCAGCCTGGCCGATATGGTGACACCCCATCTCTACTAAAAATACAAAAATTAGCTGGGTGTGGGGCTTGCACCTGTAGTTCCTGCTACTCGGGAGACTGAGGCACGAGAATCACTTGAACCCAGGAGGTGGAGGTTGCTGTGAGCTGAGATTGCACCACTGCACTCCAGCCTGGGTGACACAGCAAAACTCCATTTCAAAAAAAAAAAAAAAAGGGTGGAGGGGAACTGTGGAGTATATATAAATTGTATCTCAATAAACCTGTGTTTTGAACAAAAGCTCTGGGGAAACTGTTACACATAAAGCAGAGGGAATTCTGTGAATTGAAATCCTTTTTTCCTTCCCAGCACCGATAGTGAATGGTTCATGACCGACATCATGTCCATAGGGGTGAATTGTACACAGATCACAGCAACAGAGTGTGACTTCACTGCCGCCAGCCCCTCAGCAGGCTTCCCAATGGATTTCAATGTCACTCTACGTCTTCGAGCTGAGCTGGGAGCACTGCATTCTGCCTGGGTGACAATGCCTTGGTTTCAACACTATCGGAATGGTAAGAGAACTTGGGTATGGAAAGATAACTTGGGTATGGAACTTCCTTTATACTTTCCAGGTTTTTTTCACTTGCAGTATTGACTCCACACACCTCTGTTCTGCCTCTCATCCTAAATGACCAGCAGACAAAGGGATAGCATGGTCAAACCCACACTCTGATGTTGGAGTCTGATGCTAGGGGAGTATGATTTGCTAAACCAGGGGTTGGCCAGCTACAGCCTGCAGGCCAAATCTGGGCCACCACTTGTTTTTGTAAATAAAGTTTTATTGGAACACACAGTTACATCCATTTTTTATTGTGTCTATGGCTGCTTTCACACTACAATGGTAGAGTAGTTGCAATAGCAACTGTTGAGCCTGCAAAGTCTGAATTTACTGCGGCTCTTTGCTGAAAAAGTTTGCCAACCTCATGCTAGAAGGGATGCTAGCATATGTATCTGATCACCCTCACTTATTCTGGTGCAACTTCTTTTATGTTACAGAATAGGCACTTTGAATGGTGCCTGGCATGTAGTAGGTATTCAGTAAATATTTGTCGAATGACTGAGTGAACAAATGTGTCGGCAGATATTGGAAGGAGACTGAAGAACCCTCAGATTCCAGTTCCTACATTTGTTGCTCCAGTAATTCATTTGTCACGTGGTCAGCCATGCCAGATGCTTCTTCCGTGTCTGGCTTATGCACACATAGGGCATGAAACTTACTTGGATTGTGATTTAGACAAACTAATATATAAAACAATTGAGAAAATATGATCACCGTCTAGATATTTGATATATAATGAAGAATTATTGTTGACTTATTTTCAGTGTTGTAATGGTGTTTTGGTTATGATTTTTAAAGGGGGGGAGGTATTCTGGTTAAGACGTTAAAGTTTATGTTATGTGTATTTTAACCAAAATAAAAAATTGGGGGAATAAAAAGGGTTCCTGCCGGGTACGGTGGCTCACATCTGTAATCTTGGCACTTTGGGAGGCCGAAGCAGGCAGATCACTTGAGGTCAGGAGTTCGAGACCAGCCTGGCCAACATGGTGAAACCCTGTCTCTACTAAAAACACAAAAATTAGCTGGACTTGGTGGTGCATGCCTATAATCCCACCTACTTGAGAGGCCAAGGCAGGAGAATCACTTGAACCCGGGAGGCAGAGGTTGCAGTGAGCCAAGATCACATCACTGCACTCCAATCTGAGCAACAGAGCAAGACTCAGTCTCAAAAAAACAAAGTTAAAAATTTTAAAAAGTGTTCCTATATTTCAGAGGTACATATTAAAGTATTTGCAGATGAAATGATGTGATGGCTGAGATTTGTTCAAAGAAATCAAAATAGGCTGAGCGCAGTGGCTCACACCTGTAATCCCAGCACTTTGGGAGACCGAGGCAGGTGGATCACCTAAGGTTTGGAGTTTGAGACCAGCCTGGCCAACATAGTAAAATCCCGTCTCTACTAAAAATACAAAAAATTAGCTGGGTGTGGTGGTAGGCGCCTGAATCCCAGCTACTTGGGAGGCTGAAGCAGGAGAATCGCTTGAA
This sequence comes from Chlorocebus sabaeus, assembly GCF_047675955.1. Classification (NCBI taxonomy): domain Eukaryota; kingdom Metazoa; phylum Chordata; class Mammalia; order Primates; family Cercopithecidae; genus Chlorocebus; species Chlorocebus sabaeus. The sequence continues at coordinate 68,805,400 of NC_132905.1, read as the reverse complement.
CCTGGGGGCAGAGGTTGCGGTGAGCTGAGATCGCAGCATTGCACTCCAGTCTGGGCAACAAGAGCGAAACTCCATCTCAAAAAGAAAAAAAAGAAAGCAAGAAATCAAAATAATCCGAAGAGCAGGAGGGGCAAGGACGAAGTTTCTAGGCATAGAAGAAATAAAAATTGGTCATAAGTTGACGGTTCATTCAGTTGGGTAATGAGTACATGAGTGTTTGTTATGATCTTCTCTCTACATTTTATTTATTTACTTTTTTTGAGACGGAGTCTTGCTCTGTCGCCCAGGCTGGAGTGCAGTGGCATGATCTCCACTCACTGCAAGCTCCGCCTTCCGGGTTCATGCCATTCTCCTGCCTCAGCCTCCCGAGTAGCTGGGACTACAGTCACCCGCCACCACACCTGGCTAATTTTTTGTATTTTTAGTAGAGACAGGTTTTCACCATGTTAGCCAGGATGGTCTCGATCTCCTGACCTCATGATCTGCCTGCCTCAGCCTCCCAAAGTGCTGGGATTACAGGCGTGAGCCACCATGCCCAGCCAATCTTCTACTTTCTATGTGTTTGAAATTTTTTGTAATAAAAAGTTTTTTGTTGTTGTTGGGTTTTTTTTGTGTTTTTGTTTTTGTTTTGAGATGGAATCTCGCTCTGTCACCCAGGCTGGAGTGCAGTGGCACGATCTCGGCTCACTGCAAGCTCTGCCTCCCGGGTTCAAGTGATTCTCCTCCCTCAGCCTCCCAAATAGCTGGGACTACAGGTCTGTGCCACCATGCCTGGCTAATCCTGGCTAATTTTTGTTTGTTTTTGTTGTTGTTGTTGTTGTTGTTGTTGTTTTGAGACGGAGTCCTGCTCTGTTGCCCAGGCTGGAGTGCAGTGGCACGATCTCGGCTCACTACAAGCTCTACCTGCCGAGTTCACACCATTCTCCTGCCTCAGCCTCCCAAGTATCTGGGACTACAGGTGCCCGCCACCACGCCTGGCTAATTTTTTGTATTTTTAGTAGAGACGGGGTTTCACCATGTTAGCCAGGATGGTCTTGATCTCCTGACCTCGTGATCCACCTGCCTCGGCCTCCCAAAGTGCTGGGATTACAGGTATGAGCCACCACGCCCGGCCAATAAAAAGTGTTTTAGAGAGGCTTGTGCCTGTGATCTTAGCCCACTGGGAGGCTGAGATGGGAGGATTGCTTGAGCTCAGGAGTTCAAGATGAGCCTAGGGAACATAGCAAGACCCCATCGCTATTTTTTTTTTAAGTTTTTTTTTTTTTTTTAATCAGTGGTTTGTGCTAGGTGCTGTGAGGGATAGAAACAGAGAAGACCAGGCAGTCCTGCTGGCTCCTCGTCTGCTGTGGACAAGCCATTTGTCCTTGGGTACAGAACCACCCCCCATTTGAGCTATAAAGTGTCAAATAAGTGGGAATTAGGAGTATGAAGTAATGATGGCCGGGCACAGTGGCTCACCCCTGCAGTCCCAGCACTTTGGGAGGCTGAGGCAGGCAGATCATCTGAGGTCAGGAGTTCGAGACCAGCCTGGCCAACATGGTGAAACCCCCATCTCTACTAAAAATGCAAAAGTTAGTTGGGTATGGTGGCGCATGCCTGTAATCCCAGCTACTGGGGAGGCTGAGGCATGAGAATCACTTAAGCCTGGAGGCTGAGGCGGGAGAATCTCTTGAATCTGGGAGGTGAAGTTTGCAGTGAGCCAAGATTACACCATTGCACTCCAGCCTGGGTGATAGAGCGAGGCTCCATCATTTAAAAAAAAAAAAAAAAAGGCATGATAGTTACCACCACTGCCCAGGGATCAAGAGAAGGTCACAGAAGCAGGATGTATAGTGACATTGGGTCTGGTACCAGCCAGCTGCTGCTCTCAGCTGGAGTCAAGCACCTGTGTTTCTGTTAGTTACTGGCTGGGTTGCTGTTCTTTGCCCGCATGCTTGAAAAGCTTGACACAGTGGTGGTCTCACCTCATACCTGCCACTTTCACCTCTGCTGGTGGCGTTAGAATCAGTAATGGACATGAAGGAGGTTTACCAAGTGGAGGAGTGAGATGGTGGTTGGAGGGGGCAGGCGCTGGCATCACCACTGCCTGGGTTCTTATCCCAACTCTGCCATTTACTGGCTGTTACTCTGGGCAAATAGTGTCACCTCCCGGCTTCTGTTTCCTCATCTGAGAAATGGGGATAACCTTATTTGTTTTTTTGTTTTGTTTTTTGTTTTTTTGAGGCAGTCTCACTCTGTCGCCCAGGCTGGAGTGCAGTGGAGCAATCTCAGCTCACTGCAACCTCCACCTCCAGGTTTAAGTGATTCTTGTGCCTCAGCCTCCCCAGTAGCTGGGATTACATGCGTGTGCCACCACACCCCAGTTAATTTTGTTTTTGTTTTTGTGAGACAGAGTTTCACTCTTGTCACCCAGGCTGGAGTGCAGTGGCACGATCTCAGCTCACTGCAACCTCTGCCTCCCAGGTTCAAGTGATTCTCCTGCCTCAGCCTCCTGAGTAGCTGGGATTATAGGCATGCACCACCATGCCCAGCTAATTTTTTTTTTATTTTTGAGACAGAGTCTCGCTCTGTGGCCCAGGCTGCAGTGCAGCAGCACGATTGTGGCTCACTGCAAACTCCGCCTTCCGGGTTCATGCCATTCTTCTGCCTCAACCTTCCGAGTAGCTGGGACTACAGGTGCCTGCCACTGCTCCTGGCTAATTTTTTGTATTTTTAGTAGAGATGGGGTTTCACTGTGTTAGCTAGGATGGTCTCGATCTCCTGACCTCATGATCCGCCCACCTCGGCCTCCCAAAGTGCTGGGATTACAGGCGTGAGCCACTGCACACAGCCTAATTTTTGTATTTTTAGTAGAAATGGCATTTCCGCATGTTGACCAGGCTGGTCTCAAACTCCTGACCTCAAGTGATCCGCCCACCTTGGCCTCCCAAAGTGCTGGGATTACAGGTGTGAGCCACCACGCCCTGCCCAGGATACCCTTATTTGGTGGTGACACTGATCCGTAAGAGGCTTCGTGGAAAGGCCATTTGCCTGGAGGCTCCACGCATTGTCGTCCGGTGTTCCCTGGAGCCAGCCTTCCTCCAGTGCTGTGAGAGGAGTCAGATTGTTCTCCCCTCTAGAGACAAGGTTTACCAGGTTATTATCAGATTCCAGGTCGGGACTTTCTTCAGAAGGGCAGGTCTGAGCCCTGTGCTTTCAGCCGTACAGTGGCCAGCTGTGGCTGGTGTCCACACTCCCACGTGCTAATGGAGATGCCCAAAGAATGTGTCCTACAGCCAGGCCCTGCAGGTGCTTCTGCAACGTGCTTCTGCATGCTCTGCTCACTTAGCTGGGCCAAGGGAAGCTGGAGAACATGTGTGCCAGCGTCCCTGAGCAGGCTGAATGGAAGAGCATTTTGTCACTAGCAGTCAATCCACGAACATCACTGTGGCTGTTGGTGGGCCAGGCCTGACCCTACTTCTGCCACTGGGAGTTGTCTGGACTTAGCACCTCCACCAGAACAAATAAGAAGGCACAGCTACAAACTCAGTAGTTCTTTTGCAGAGAGAAGCTTGGCCAGATCATACACCTAACCCTCACCAACCTGGAGTGCCCAGGGGAGAGAATCCAGCCCCGCTGTTGTGAACTCACAGTGACAGCATTGTCTCCTTGTGTAAAATGTGGAGACATTGGTCTCTTAGAATTTCAAGGACCCAACCTGTACTTTGATCTGAGTTCCTCTGGCGGTATACAGTGTGCATGCTTACTTAATAAATGCTTCATAGCCCTCACTGATAGCACATCGTGAGTCACTGTGATAGCCTGAGGTGACTATGAGGTGAATTATGTGAAAAGCCTGAACAAACAGACTTACCATGGCAACACTTCTCACCTACCGTGTTTAAATATAGTATGGGTATGGTGGCTCACACCTGGAATCCCAGTACTTTTGGAGGTCAAGGCAGAAGGAGCCCAGGAGTGAGCCCAGGAGTTCAAGACCAGTCTGGGCAACATGGGAAAACTCCAGCTTTACAAAAAAGCAAAAAAAATTAGGCGTGGTGGCATGGGCCTGTAGTCTCAGGTACTTGGGAGGCTGAAGTGGTTGGATCACTTCACTCGGGTGCCTGGGAGTTCGAGGTTGCAGTGAGCCACCATTGCACTACTGTACTCCAGCCTGGGCAACAGACCAAGACTCTCAGAAAAATTTATTTTAATAAAGAAATAAACATAGTATTACAAGAAGCTAGGAGACAAATGTACATGAAGTTTATAAACACCACTTTTGCTCAGTTATATTGGAATTTTATGTATATTGTAGGTAAGGGCTAACAAAATCATTTCCCCTCTGCAGGAAAATTTGACCTTTGGTTAACCTTCCAGTTTTGTTTCTCTGGAAAGCTGACACTAAAGGTGTCATGTCAACCATGTTACTAAGTGGCACTACTTATGGTCACATGGCCCCAGATTGGTCAACTGCATCTCAGCTGTGACAATCCTAAATACCTGCTAGAAAGCCACATCTCTGCGACCTGCTGGGCACAGTGATTCTTGCAATTAGGCGTGTCCTTTGTGGGGGCCCTGGAAACAACTCCTAGGGAATTACTGTAAGAGACACTGGCTCTGGCGGCCTTTCATTCAGGGAGGCTTTTGCACCTGCCTGGTGGAATCTCACCTTCTGGCGTCCGAGCTGCCCCCTGAGGAGCCAGAGGGACTTGCTCTGGGCCACACTGTGGACTTCCTCAAGGCCTCTCCTTCTACCTGGAGTATGGGTGTGGTAGCTCACACTCTAGGTGCTGCCTTCAAGTCAGCCTCACACCTGGAGCCGCCTCTTGCAGACTTGTGCATCCAAAGTCAACTCCACTGCATGTATAAATAGAAATATGGCTGGGCGCAGTGGCTCACGCCTGTAATCCCAGCACTTTGGGAGGCCAAGGCGGGCGGATCACCTGAGGTCAGTAGTTTGAAACCAGCCTGGCCAACTTGGTGAAACCCCATCTCTACTAAAAATATAAAAATTATCTGGGTGTAGTGGCATGTGCCTGTAATTGTAGCTACACAAGAGGCTGAGGCAGGAGAATCGCTTGAACCCGGAAGCAGAGGTTGCAGTGAGCCGAGATTGCACCACTGCGCTCCAGCCTGGGCGACATGAACAACATTGCATCTCAAAAATAAATAAATAAATAAATAAATAAAATAGGCCAGGCGCAGTGGCTCACGCCTGTAATCTCAGCACTTTGGCAGGCTGAGGCAGGCAGATCATGAGGTCAGGAGTTTGAGAACAGCCTGGCCAACATGAAGATACCCTGTCTCTACTAAAAATATAAAAATTAGCCGGACATGGTGGCACACGCCTGTAATCCCAGCTACTTGAGAGGCTGAGGCAAGAGAATTGCTTGAGCCCGGGAGGTGGAGGTTGCGGTGAGCCGAGATCACGCGACTGCATTCTAGCCTGGGCGACAGAGCAAGACTCCATCTCGAAAAAATAATAAATAAATAAATAGATAAAAATATGTGTGTGTATATATCTATACCCACTATATATATGTATTGCATTATACATATATAGAGTGTATTATATCTATAATACATATGTGTATGTGTATGATTTTCTCTTTGTAATTCTTTTTCAGTGACTGTCGGGCCTCCAGAAAACATTGAGGTGACCCCAGGAGAAGGCTCCCTCATCATCAGGTTCTCCTCTCCCTTTGACATCGCTGATACCTCCACAGCCTTTTTTTGGTATTATGTCCATTACTGGGAAAAAGGAGGAATCCAACAGGCAAGAGCATATTCCTTTTTTGTTTGGATTTTCTCTTCTTTGCAGTTTCTGGCTTAGCAATAGAAAGAAACCTTTAACATGGGCAAAAACAGGGTGTCCCCGTGTCCTCGTGTCCCCATAGAGACTGAGCCCTGAGCCTGTTTTCATCGTCCTCTTCAAGACCTGTTTTTCCACTTGGTGTGCTGAGACCTCCCTCCGCCAGGCCGATCTGAAGGGCTGGCCATCCTTTGATGTCACTCTGTTTCCTTGTGTGGGGTCCAGACTTAGCCAGTGCCCTGCTCACAATACCTTTGCCATGCTCTGCAGTTTGGAGGAGGTTTTAGTGGGCCTGGTTCTCCATGAGGAATCCACAACTACAGGCTGCAAGGCTTAACTGTATAAATGTTTGAACAGTTTGTGAAAAGGGCACATGTGGAATCGGGGGGAAACAAAGGGAGAAAGAGCCTTCCAGAGAGCAGCAGGTATGATCACGTTAATAGAGGTGCATGACATCAGAGGGGCCTGGTCAGCCTTGGGGAGTACAGGAAAAAACATGATGGTCTTGAAGCATGTCTAGTGCCTAAATTATCCCAGCTATGTTTAATGAGGTTCTGCTATCTATGTGAACTTCATGATTTCCTAAATTCAACATTATTATGGTTTTTGATAATAAGAGCTTACATTTATTGAGAGCTTCCTTTGTGTTTGGCTCTGGGCCAGCATTTTAGAATTTTAGATACTTCATCTCATTTCACCTTTTTTTTTTTTTTTTTTTTTTTTTTAAGCTGGAGTTTCATTCTTGATGCCCAGCTAGTTTTTATATTTTTAGTAGAGATGGGGTTTCACCATATTGGTCAGGCTGGTCTCGAACTCCTGACCTCAGGTGATCTGCCCACCTTGGCCACCCAAAGTGCTGGGATTACAGGCATGAGCCACCGTGCCTAGCCCATTTCATCTTTATACTAATCCGTTTGCAGAGAGGGAATCCAAGTCGTTAAGTGACTTGCCTCAGGTCAGCAGCAAACCACTGGCAGAGCAGAGCAGAGATGCCTAGCTTCAGAGCCGTGCTCTTGACCACCATGTTTTTCTGCCACACACTTTGTATCTGCACTTCTTTTTTTTTTTTTAAATTATTGTTCTTTTTTTCTTTTCTTTTTTTCTTTTTCTTTTTTTTTTTTTTTTGAGACAGTCTCACTCTGTCGCCCAGGCTGGAGTGCAGTGGCGTGATCTCTGCTCACTGCAAGCTCTGCCTCCCAGGTTCACACCATTCTCCTGCCTCAGCCCCCTGAATAGCTGGGACTACAGGCGCCCGCCACCATGCCCAGCTAATTTTTTGTATTTTTAGTAGAGACGGGGTTTCACTGTGTTAGCCAGGATGGTCTCGATCTCCTGACCTCGTGATCCGCCCACCTTGGCCTCCCAAAGTGTTGGGATTACAGGCGTGAGCCACCGCGCCCGGCCTATTGTTCTTTTTTTGAGACGGTCTCACTGTCGCCCAGGCTGGAGTACTGTGGTACAATCTTGGCTCACTGCAACCTCTACCTCCCAGGCTCAAGCAGTCCACCCACTTCAGCTTCCCGAGTAGCTGGAATTACAGACCTGTGCCAACCACACCCGGCTAATATTTTTAATTTTTTTTTGTAGAGATGGGGTTTTGCCATGTTGCTCAAGCTGGTCTCGAACTCCTGGTCTCAAACAATCTGCCCACCTCAATCATTGAAAGTGCTGAGGTTACAGGCATGAGCCTCCTCTTCATTTCACTATAGGGAGTATGAAACTGGCAAGGTTGAGACTCACTGAAAAACAGATTTAGCATCTAGGAAATAGGGAAAAATCATTTCTCCAAATCAGAGCTCAAGATCTGGGTCAATTAGAATAGAGGGAGCCTGACAGAATCCAGGAGAGAGAGACTCTTGCCTCTTCCAAGCTGTCCTCACCAACCGGATATGGTGCCAGAAATGCAGGAGATGGGGTGGGCGCTCTGGCCACGTTTTTCTCCACCCTTTGGTTGGTTTCTTCACTTGAGGGCACTGTGTTGCTGTGCTACCTCCCCAAAGGCCCGCCCATATTTTTTTTAGAATGGAGTCCATCCACTTCTCTGCACTGAGTCGGCCCCCAGAGGGCGAGTTGCCACTTGTATCCTAGAGCCGGCCAGGGCTGCGCAGCACTGCAGGACTCAGCTCCAGGACCCTGGGGCCAGCCTCTTTGAGCAATATGCCCTTATATAGAGCGCACAGAACAGGCTTCCACTGCCTGGGACTCGCTTAGCACCATGTCACTTAGCCTCTCTGGGCTGCAGCTTCCTCATGTATAAAATGAAACAACTGAGCTGTAAGCCGGAGCCTGTGAAGACCAGCAGCCATGAGGGCCTCCAAGCCCCTTTCCTCCATCAGACCAGAGCATCTGTACTTGGCTTCCATGATCAAAAGTCAAGGATGAAAATGACTCTGAAAGCCACCGACGGGATCTTTGTTCCAGCTGTGAGTCTGTGTTGGGTTCCCCAAGACCCACCCTAGATCACTCAAAGGACTCCCAGGGCCCAGCACAGCCACACTCTCATTTCTTTTGTTTTGTTTTGTTCTGAGACAGAGTTTCACTGTGTCGCCCAGGGTGGAGTGCAGTGCCACAGTCTCGGCTCACGGGTTCAAGAGATTCTCCTGTCTCAGCCTCCCCATCTGTGCCTGGCCCACACTCTGATTTTTTACAGCAAAAGGATGCAAAGCAAAATCGGCAAAGGGAAGAGGCACATGAAGGAAAGTCTGCAGGTGTCCAGGGGTGGGCTTCTGGGAGCCCTCCCCGAGCGGAGTCACGCAGGACACACTTCATTCCTCCACCAGCAAGCTGTGACTGCACATGTGAACTGTTGTCTGCCAGGGAGGCTTGTGAGAGACCCAGCGCCCAGGGTATTTACTGGGGCTAGCCACATACGCACCTTCTGTCTAGCGTATGCCAAAATTCCAACTCCCAGAAGGAAAGCAGATGCTCCTCATAAAGAAGACACACTGCAAACAGTGTAGGGACAGTAAAGCCACCTTACCAGTTTGGGAATGGGAGGCATAAACCTGAAATCCAAATTTCCAGGCTGGGCGCCGTGGCTCATGCCTGAAACCCCAGCACTGTGGGAGGCTGAGGCAGGTGGATCACTTGGGGTCAGGGGTTTGAGACAGGCCTGGCCAGCATGGTGAAAACCCATCTCTACTAAAAATACAAAAATTAGCCAGGCGTGGTGGCGGGCCCCTGTGATCCCAGTTACTTGGGAGGCTGAAGCAGGAGAATCGCTTCAACCTGGGAGGTGGAGGTTGCAGCGAGTTGAGATCGCACCACTGCACTCCAGCCTGGGCAATGGAGCAAGACTCCGTCTCAAACACACACACACACACACACACACGCACACAAATTCCCAGATGTCAGCCAAGGGTCGACCTTGAAATCAGGCCCTTCAAAGGCCATTAGTGTTAGGCCTGTTACATTAGCTCTTCTGCAGTCTATGATTCTGAATTTTAGGAATTCCAATTGAATGCTGAAATAAACCCAAAGGGAATTTTCATCCTTAAAATCGCATCTTCCTCTGCCCTGGCAGTCCACCACCACTAAACAGAAGAAAAGATAATGTAAAACCATCAAGTAATACTGCAATTCATAGACAATACAATTATGTTTGTATTTTTATTTTTTAACTTTAATTTTTCAGAGATAATTCCACTCTCACCCAGGCTGGAGTGCAGTGGTGCAATCATAGCTCACTGTAGCCTCTGATTCCCAGGCTCAAGCCGTCCTCCCACTTCGTCCTCATGCAGCTGGGACTATAGGCATGCACCACCATGACCAGCTTATTTATTTATTTTTTTCCATAGAGACGCGGGGAGGGGGTCTCACTATGTTACCCAAGCTCAAACTCAAGTGATTGTCCCACCTCAGCCTCCCGAAGTGCTGGAATTACAGGCATGAGCCACCACGCCTGGCCTATTTTTCTATTTTAAAAAATAATAACATGTTCTGTATTTGAATAATCTGCCTTTTTTCAGTTAACAGTTTAGCAGCCTTGTCTTCCCATGTTTTCAAGCATATGTTATGCCGCCATTTCATGTGACTGCAGTGGATTATATTGTATCTCAAAATTAGAAAACTGTTCTTTGCAAGAAACCCTGTACTGCCATAGTAGGGTATCGCTATTTTCCACTTCGGTGTGGGACAATGACAACCTTGCCAGGACAAGAGTGAGGAGCCATTGCCTGGATGACCGGGTGGGGAGGCAGCAAGGTCTGCTCGAGGCAACAGGGGGATGCAGGGAGGAGACACAGAACCCTCCTAGAGTCTGGGGTCCAGTTGTCTCCTCATATCATAAATCTCTAAGGTCATTTTAGCTGAAACTATAGGAGGATCAAGCACATTTTGGTCAAACTAGAAGCAGGTTGGGAATGAAAGGAACATTATTTCCTAGAATAATTTTTTCTCTGTTGACTAACTTGAGGTATCTAGATTAACCATGAGATACAAAATGTTGGCTGGGCGTGGTGGCTCACGCCTGTAATCCCAGCACTTTGGGAGGCCGAGGCAGGTGGATCACCTGAGGTGAGGAGCTCAAGACCAGCCTGGGCAACATGGGGAAACCCTGTCTCTACTAAAAATACAAAAATGAGCTGGATGTGGTGGTGGGCACCTATAATCCCAGCTACTCAGGAATTGGAGGCAGGAGAATTGCTTGAACATGGGAAGCGGAGGTTGCAGTGAGCTGAGGTTGTGCCACTGCCATCCAGCCTGGTGACAGAGCAAAACTCTATCTCAAAAAAAAAAAAAAAAAAAGAAAGAAAAAAGAAATACAAAATACTAGTTTGTTTTTTTTGAGATGCAGTCTTGCTCTGTCACCCAGGCTGGAGTGCAGTGGCACAATCTTGGCTCACTGCAGCCTCCGCCTCCTGGTCCAAGTGATTCTCCTCCGTCAGCCTCCTGTGCAGCTGGGATTACAGGTGTGTGCCACCACATCCAGCTAATTTTTGTACTTTTAGTGGAGACAGGGTTTTGCGATGTTTGCCAGGCTGGTCTCCAACTCCTGACCTCAGGTGATCAGCCCACCTTGGCCTCCCAAAGTGGTGGGATTACAGGCGTGAGCCACCCCATCCAGCCCAAAATGTTAATTTTAGAGGAGAAAAAGGTTATCCTAGAAATTGGGATTTACTGAAGTCTAGTTATTACAATGGGCACTCTGAGACCACACAGCCAGAAACAGTTCTAAAGCTATCAGCCTCTTTGACCACACAACACACCAGTTTTCACACATACAGTGTGTCCACTGCCCGCCAGTGACCCGCTAAAAATGGCATCTTCTTCTCCTTTGGTTGTCGTGTTCTTAGTGAATTTGAGGAAACATCAGAAAAGATGGAGGCAGCTTGGCCGTGTTCATTCAAGGGATTTACATGTGTGTTTGTGGTGTTTTTAAAACAGGTCAAAGGCCCTTTCAGAAGCAACTCCATTTCATTGGATAACTTAAAACCCTTCAGAGTGTACTGTTTACAAGTCCAGGCACAACTGCTTTGGAACAAAAGTAACATCTTTAGACTGGGGCATTTAAGCAACACATCTTGCTACGAAACAATGGCAGATGGTAAAATATACCTTCTTATGTCCTTTCTGAACTGGGAAAGAATACTCCTCCAATAGTGAAATCGGGGACTGCCTATGAGGTCATGGGTGGTGGGAGTGGGGAGACCCAGTGAGAAGAGAGTGCTGAACTGCAGGTGTAATGAGCTTGTGCTGGGATTTGCGGTCGAGGAGGCTGCCGGACAGCTACCGCTTGCTTTATTTCATTACAGGATTGACTTCAGCTATTAACGTAAGCGTACCGGGTGAGGGTGGGGATCGGGGCACTTGTCCATTCTACTAGGACAGGAATGCTTTTTAAGCAGCATGGATGGAACATTAACTGATGTTTGTGTTGTGTGTAGGAAGATCATTCTGTTCACTTTCGTGTCCTTTTTTTTAGCCTCCACCGAGCTTCAGCAAGTCATCCTGATCTCCGTGGGAACATTTTCGTTGCTGTCGGTGCTGGCAGGGGCCTGTTTCTTCCTGGTCCTGAAATATAGAGGCCTGATTAAATACTGGTTTCACACTCCACCAAGCATTCCGTTACAGATAGAAGAGGTATGTGTGCACACCTTTTTTTTTTTTTTTTTTTTTTTGAGATAGGGTCTTGCTCTGTTGCCCAGGCTGGAGCGTCGTGGTAGTCTCTGCTCACTGCAGCCTCCGTCTCCCAGGTTCAAGCGATTCTCCTGCCTCAGCCTCCTGAGTAGCTGGTATTACAAGTGCTCACCACCATGGCCTGCTAATTTTTGTATTTTTGGTAGAGATAGGGTTTTGCTGTGTTGGCCAGACTGGTCTCAAACTCCTGACCTCAAGTGATCCACCTACCTCAGCCTCCCAAAGTGCTGGGATTACAGGCGTGAGCCACTGCGCCTGGCCACGCAGACATCTTAATGGTGACACAACAGGGCCCCACTGCCCCTGGCAACCCCTAAGAGTGCAGCAGTGGGCAAAGCCGTGGACACAGAGATTTGAGTTAAAAATGGTATGGGGTTATTTATACCCCATGTTCATATTGACTCGATTCACAGCAGCCAAAAGGTGGAAGCACTCCGGTGTCATTGAAGGATGAATAAACCAATGGATGGTCTTTCCATACGATGGAATGTCATTCAGTATTAGAAAGGAAGGGGATTGTGACACATGCCACCACGTGGATGGACCTTGAGGACATTATGCCGAGTGCAGTAGGACAGTCACAAAAGGATACTGTATGCTTCCACTTAAATGAGGTCCCCAGAGTCATCAAATCCATAAAGACAGGAAGTAGAATGGTGGTTGCGATGGTGGAGGGAGGAAAGCGGGAAGTTCGTGTTGAGTGGGGCCAGAGTTTCAGTTCTGGAGCTGTAGAGAGTTCTGGAGATGGATGGTGGTCATGATTGCACAATGTGAATGTGCTTGGCACTACCGAACTGTACACCTAAAAAGAGTTATGATGGTACATTTTATGTTATGTGCATTTTACCACAATTTAATTTTTTTTTTTTTAATGGCATGGGATTGGCTAAAAAGGTGGCAGTAGGCCCCTCTCTAAGGTCATTTTAGCTGAAACTATGAGCTAAAATGCTCATAGTTTAATCTGCTCCCTCTCTGAGGCAGCAGATCTCTGCTCTCTGGAGAATGCGCCAGGGAAGTGGCCTGGCTGGAGGATGTGAAGGCGGTGGAGAGGGTGATCAGGAGCTTGAGCTTTGGGGCCCACAGGGTGCTTAGGAGGGCCCTAAGGCAGAGTCAATCCCCAGAGCTGTGAGTGCCAGGCCCCGTGTGCCACTGCCCAGTGAGTATTGCTAGTGTTTGGAAGGACTTGAGAAAGAACAGCAGCGTGCATCTTGTGGAAAGTCTTATTTTCCTGCATAGCCCCAGCCCTCTGAGGCTCTGAGAGACCATTGGGCCTTCTGAGAGACACAGTCAGGACATTTTGGGTATGAGAGGCGAGCTGAAAAAAGAACATTTAAAAAGCATTTGCAGCCAGGCGTAGTGACCCACACCTGTAATCCCAGCACTTTGGGAGGCCAAGACAGGAGGATCACCTGAGGTCAGGAGCTGGAGACCAGCCTGGCCAACATGGTGAAACCCTGTCTCTACTAAAAATACAAAAATTAGCCGGGCATGATGATGGGTGCCTATAATCCCAGCTACTCAGGAGGCTGAGGCAGGAGAATCACTTGAACCCAGGAGGTGAAAGTTACAGTGAGCCAAGACCACACCACAGCACTTTAGCCTGGGCGACAGAGCAAAACTTCATCTCAAAAAATAAAAATAAATTAAATAAAAAGCATTTGCTTCTGGAGGCTTCACATTATTCTTGGGTAAACCCAGAGTAAAGGTGTTGGAAACAGAATGTTACTCAGTTACATGCGGGTGAACAAATGTTAGATAAGGTCCAAGTCTACAGAAACACAGCGGCACTTTCAGAAAGAACCCTAGTCACTTGTTCATCTGTCATGATGTATTTTAGGTACATAGGCAATATACAGATGCCCTACTAGAACCTCCCTGGTTAATACTGTCACAAAATCATAGCTCCTAACAGGTCTCAGAATCTTCCTTGCAGTCATGATCTCTCTCTCCTGGTAGAATGACCAGCTGAGCCCTAGTACATGAATTTACTATGAGTCATTCCTCTGAGACATGAACAGAAAACGCAGGCCTGTCGGTCCACTTTCCTAGGAGAGCGTGAAGAACATCCACCAAAGGTCTCTGAGTTACATGAGAACAGTGAACCATGTTTCACTTATAATTCTGGGGTCTCACAAGAGTACATGTTTTGGTTTTGTTCCTCTTTCCATCAGTCAGCTACAAGCTCATTGTCTTTCAGTATCTCAGCATTTCCAAGAGCTACATACTAGGTTCTTGGTAACTTGGTGAATCTATGGCTAAGCCTAAAGCCTGTGGGAGCAAAAGGGAAATTAATCGCTGGGAAACACTGCTTTATATGTTAAGGCCTAAGGCCCTCCCTCCCAGATTCTCTGCTTGCTGTGTGCTGTGTGCTGTGTGCTGTGTGCTGTGTGTTGTGTGCTGTGTGAGGGGAGGGGTGGAGGAGTGCCTGAGACCAATGCTTATGAACTTGCCCTCTTTTTCCCTATCACAGCTGAACAAGAGCCCTCAGTCCCTCCTTCGCTGAAAGGTTATCATTTTAGAGACATTTTAAGATTAATAACCCGCAGGCCTGTACTGAGGGTTGCAAGGAAGAACTTGCTTTTCTTCCAATCAGAAAATCAGAAGAAAAAACAAAAAACGAAAACTTGCTCTTCCTGAGTTTTGCCCTTTTACACTCTCAGCATATTAACATGGTCAGCCCTGGGATGGGTATTAAAGTTATTACTGAGATGAGGGGTAAGGAGTATTCAACTATTAGAAGTTGTTGGCCGGGCACGGTGGCTCATGCCTGCAGTCCCAGCACTTTGGGAGGCCGACGTGCGTGGATCACGAAGTCACCTGGCCAACATGGTGAAACACTGTCTCTACTAAAAATACAAAACTTACCCAGGCATGCGCCTGTAGTCCCAGCTACTTGGGAGGCTGAGGCAGGAGAATCGCTTGAACCAGGGATTTGGAGGTTGCAGTGAGCCAAGATCACGCCACTGCACTCCAGCCTGGCGACAGAGCAAGACTCCATCTCAAAAAAAAAAAAAAAAAAAAAAAAAATTAGCTGGTCGTAGTGGTGCATGCCTACAATCCTAGCTACTTGGGAGGCTGAGGCAGGAGATTGCTTGAACCTGGGAGGCAGAAGTTGCAGTGAGCCGAGATCGCACCACCGCACTCCAGCCTGGGTGAAAGAGATACTCTGACTCAAAAAAAAAAAAAAAAAGAAAAAAAAAAAAATTGTTTCATTGTTGAAAAAAAAGAAAAAGAAGTTATGTCATTGGTGGACAGAATCAGGTTGCAGTGAGCCAAGATCACACCACTGTACTCTAGCCTAGGTGTCAGAGTGAGACTCCGTCTCAAACAAAACAGAATTTAAAAAACACAACAACAAAAACTAAAGTTCAGAGGTCTGGTGTATTGAACTGGTAAACTCATTACAATTTTGCTTTCCAATCTCCCCAAGTATTTAAAGGACCCAACCCAGCCTATCTTAGAGGCCTTGGACAAGGACAGCTCACCAAAGGATGACGTCTGGGACTCTGTGTCCATCATTTCCTTTCCAGAAAAGGAGCAAGAAGATGTTCTCCGAACACTTTGAACCAAAGCATGGGTCTAGCCCACTGGCCCCCTGGAAGAGATCGTTGAACCAGTGGAGCTGCTGGAGTTCTGTCTGGACTTCCCAGAGACCAGTATTCCCTTTTCCTGCCTCTAAAAGGCCTGTCCCTGCCTTGTGAGAGACAGTGGGTCTCATGGGGGTGACAAGCTTTTTTTTTTTTCTTGAAGAATTTTCAAAATGAAACAAGTTTTTAGAATGATTCTATGGAGATATCCCAGGAAAATTAAGGCTTCTCTTAAACACTAAAAAGTCATGTAATTGCTTGTTAGCAAAATGGATATGACACATCTCTGATACTTTTTTCATTGTTTGGGCTGAGCAGTCAGAAGACCTGGTCTTCTTCTCAACTTCAGCAAATGAGCCAGAACCCCTCGGGCAGGTCACATAACCTGTCCCAGTGAGGGACACTGAGTGGCCCTTCATGTACGTCCATGCTGTGCTGGCTTAAAATGTAATTAATCCTGTAAATATACTCCTAGTAATTTAAGATATTGTTTTTAAGCTAGAAATAAAAGACTGTATAGCGCATTTTTTTTTTTTAAGTCTATGTGAAGTCTTTTCTTTATTGTAGCCTATTTTCTGCAGAGTTTCAGCTTTTTAAAATTACTCAATCTAAACTTGTTTTTTCTTAAATAACACCTGCTAGAGCTACAGAGGCCTCACGGGAACTCAGCAAACACTTCCTGTGGATGTTACTTGATCCTCCAAAGGTTATAAAGGAGGCTGGGGCCAAGTGTAGTGGCTCACACCTGTAATCCCAACACTTTGGGAGGCTGAGGTGGGTGGCTCACTTGAGGCCAGGAGTTCTAGACCAGCCTGGGCAACATGGCGAAACCCCGGTCTCTATGAAAAATAATAAAACCTAGCCAGCTGTTATGACATGTACCTGTAGTCCCAGCTACTTGGGAGGCTAAAGTGGGAGGATGCCTTAGCCTGGGAGGCAGAGGTTACCATGAGCCAAAATGATGCCACTGCACTCCAGCGTGGGAGACAGAGTGAGACCCTAGCTTTAAAAAAAAAAAAAAAAAAAAAAAGGCTGGGCATGGTGGCTCATGCCTGTAATCCCAGCACTTTGGGAGGTCAAGATGGGAGGATCGCTTGAGGCCAGGAGTTTGAGAACAGCCTGGGCAACATAGTGAGACCTTGTTTTCACAAAAAAATAAAAAATTAGCTAGTCATGGTGGTGCACACCTGTAGTCCTAGCTACTCAGGAGGCTGAGACCAGAGGATCATTTGAGCCTAGGAGTTCAAGGTTGCAGTGAGCAATGATTGCACCACTATATTCCAGCCTTGGCAACAGAGCAAGAGAGACCCTGTCTCAAAAATATAAAAGTTATAAGGGGGATTTGCAGAAGGCACATTAGCACTTCATTTATATGTGACAAGTCACACTGTGTTGACCAAGGCAGGCGTTTGTGGGCAATAAAGATAATTAACTGATTAATCAATAGTAGTATTAGCCACTGAGCACGCAAGTCATCTGTCAGTATTGTTGGGCTCTGTTGTTCAAAGGATATGTATTTAAAATCCATTTATAGGCTGGGCGCAGTGGCTCACACCTGTAATCCCAGCACTTTGGGAGGCCGAGGCGGGCGGATCACCTGAGGTCAGGTGTTCGAGACCAGCTTGGCCAACATGGTGAAACCCCATCTCTACTAAAAGCACAAAAACTAGCTGAGTGTGGTGGCAGGCCCCTGTAATCCCAGCTACATGGGAGGCTGAGGCAGGGGAATTGCTTGAGCCTGGCAG
The DNA here is from genome assembly GCF_047675955.1 of Chlorocebus sabaeus. NCBI lineage: Eukaryota > Metazoa > Chordata > Mammalia > Primates > Cercopithecidae > Chlorocebus > Chlorocebus sabaeus. Next base: position 68,788,136 of record NC_132905.1, on the reverse strand, counting down.
GTTGCAGTGAGCCGAGATTGTGCCACTGCACTCTAGCCTGAGCGACAGAGTGAGACTCCATCTCAAAAAAATAAAAAATAGGCCGGGCATGGTGGCTCATACCTGTATTCCCAGCACTTCGGGAGGCCAAGGCAGGTGGATAACGAGGTCAAGAGATCGAGACCATCCTGACCAACATGGTGAAACCCCGTCTCTACTAAAAATACAAAAATTAGCTGGGTGTGGTGGTGTGCACCTGTAGTCCCAGCTTCTTGGGAGGCTGAGGCAGGAGAATTGGTTGAACCCAGGAGGCGGAGGTTGCAGTGAGCCGAGGTCACACCACTGTACTCCAGCCTGGCGACACAGCAAGACTGTCTCAAAAATAATAAGAATAAAAATAAATAAAACATAAAAATCCATTCATATAACTCTTCCCATGTGGGAAATGGATGTGTAGATTCATCCCATCTCCCACGCAGAGGGCCACAGCTGCCATCATGCTGCTTAAGGAAGAAGCCCTGCGGGCAGCCCTGTCTTGACAATGGGAAGAGGTGACACTGACTGGAGCTTTATGCAGCTTCTAGCACTAGTCGATGGAGCCACCTTCTCTTCCTCTGTTGGGGCCCCGTACTGCTGGTAAGAAAGTGGCTTTTTTTTTTTTTCCTTTTTTTGAGACAGTCTCGGTCTGTCGCCCAGGCTGGAGTGCAGTGGCACGATCTTGGCTCACTACAACCTCCACCTCCCAGGTTCAAGCAATTCTCCTGCCTCAGACTCCTGAATAGCTGGCATTACAGGCGTGCGCCACTATGCCCGGCTAATTTTTGTATTTTTAGTAGAAATGAGGGTTCACCATATTGGCCAGGCTGTTCTCGAACTCCTGGCCTTGTGATCTACCTGCGTTGGCCTCCCAAAGGTTGAGATTACAGGCGTGAGCCACCGCATCCGGAGAAAGTGGCTAACTCTCTAAGTATTGTGTACCATGCTGTCTGCGGTGGCAAGAGTTAGACAAACAAGGCCCACTCCCACCTCATGCATGCAAGTCTCCCTATGAAGCATCTGTTGTATGCATTAGGTGCACCTTAAGTAGACAAGTTTGGAGGAAGAGGTCGTAGATAGGAATTGTAAAGACTTACCTTAGACCATTCAGGAAATCGGAGACAAGAGCTTCTTCTGTTGGGCAGCAGGATGGCGCCCAGTGAGGAGTAGAGGATACATCCATAGCAGAAAGAGAACAGGAAAGAGTTTGAGCCCAGCAGGACAGAGGGCAGATCAACTCTGTTAGAGTAAGTGCGTCTGTGCCACCCCATTTATTTATTTATTCACAGACACAGTCTCACCCTGTTGCCCAGGCTGGAGCACAGTGGCACGATCTCAGTTCACTGCAACCTCCGCCTTCCGGGTTCAAGCGATTTTTGTGCCTCAGCCTCCAGAGTAGCTGGGATTACAGATGCTCGCCACCATGCCCAGCTAATTTTTGTATTTTTAGTAGAGATGGGGTTTCACCATGTTGGTCAGGCTGGTCTCGAACCTCTCACCCCAGGTGATCCGCCCACCTCAGCCTCCCAAAGTGCTGGGATTATAGATGTGAGCCACTGTGCCCAGCCTTAAATAGTATTTTCTGAAATGAAATGCCTCATTATCCTCAGTAAAATAACTGACTAATTGATGGGATTAATATACTAGTCAAGGCCAAGGTGTGGGTCATCTGCCTCTGTGACATTTATATCTTTTAAAATCACATCTCTGGCCAGGCGCGGTGGCTCATGCCTGTAATCCTAGCACTTTGGGAGGCCGAGGAGGGCGGATTGCCTGAGCTCAGGAGTTCGAGACCAGTCTGGGCAACATGGTGAAACCCCGTCTCTACTCAAATACAAAAAAAAAAAAAAAAATAGCCGGGCGTGGCGGCATGCGCCTCTAGTCCCAGGTACTTGGGAGACTGAGGCAGGAGAATTGCTTGAACCTGGAAGGCAGAGGTTGCAGTGAGCAGAGATCGTGCCATTGCACGCCTGGTGACAGAGCGAGACTCTGTCTCAAAAATAATAATAAAATAAAATAGGCCAGCGCGGTGGCTCACGTTTGTAATCCCAGCCCTTTGGGAGGCTGAGGGAGGAGGGATCACGAGGTCAGGAGTTCGAGACCAGCCTGACCAACATGGTGAAACCCCGTCTCTATTAAAAATACAAAAATTAGCCAGGTGTGGTGGTGCATGCCTGTAATCCCACCTACTCAGGAGGCTGAGGCAGGAGAATCGCTTGAACCTGGGAGGCAGAGGTTGCAGTGAGCTGAGATTGCACCACTGCCCTCTAACTGGGTGACAGAGCAAGACTCTGTCTCAAAAAATAATAATAATATAAAAATAAAATCATGTCTCTGTTCATAGTGTTTAAATCACATAAAATGGACTTCTGGCCAGGCATGGTGGCTCACACCTGTAATCATAGCATTTGGGGAGGCTCAGGTGAGCAGATCACCTGAGGTCAGGAGTTCAAGACCAGTCTGGCCAACACGGTGAAACCCCGTCTCTACTAAAAATACAAAAATCAGCCCAGCACAGTGGCAGGTGCCTGTAATCCCAGCTACTCATGAGGCTGAGGCAGGAGAATCGGTTGAACCCACAAGGTGGAAGTTGCAGTGAGCCAAGATGGCACCACTGCACTCCAACCTGGACAACAGCAAGAATCTGTCTCAAAAAAAAAAAAAAAAAAAAAAAAAAAAAAAAAAAAAAGGACTTCTTGGTACATAACATTTAAAGCAGCCTGCATAGTCACTATGGTCACTATGTCTCTGAAGCGCCACAACAAACAGAGAGGCTCTCTGAAAGGAAATGATACTGATTTGGGAATAGGGTATTACGAGGGGACTATGTGTGCCAGACTAAACTATGTGCATATTTAGGCAGGTGAAGGAAAACAAAGGTTCTTAAAGGAAAAATGAGGATAAGATCATTAAGATAATTATCCTTGGCTATAAGGATCAATAGCAAGGGTGATGCCATTCCAAGGTTAGACAGGCAGTTGCTGGGCAGATAGATGTCCTCATAAAAGTGTTTTTTGTGTAAGGCTGTGAAGGGTTTTGTGCAAGGTTGAGATTTTTACAGTCTTTTGTGATCATTTTTATTTATTTATTTAGAGACAGAGTCTTGCTCTGTCTCCCAGGCTGGAGTGCAGTGATGCAATCACAGCTCACTGCAACCTCCACTTCCCAGATTCAAGAAATTCTCCTGTGTCAGCCTCCTTAGTGGCTGGGACTACAGGCACCTGCCACCATGCCCGGCTAATTTTTTGTATTTTTAGTAGACATGGGATTTCGCCATGTTGCCCAGGCTGGCCTCGAACTCCTGACCTCAAGTGATCCGCCTGCCTCGGCCTCCCAAAGTGCTGGGGTTACACGCATGAGCCACCACACCTGGCCTTGTGATCATTTTTGTTATCAAGCATTTATGCATGAGAATCCTTCATGGGCTTCCCCAGTTCTATTTGTCAGGGTTTTTTGTTTGTTTTAAGCACAAGTGAATCCATTTTGATTCTGACAACTTACACACTATGCAGTCACATCTCTGAGGCGCCCAGAGCCCTTCGAAATATATTTGCTGTTTGCCAAATAGTCTCTATTTGAGATGAGAACATCCCCAGCTGTCCTTCTGTTTGGTAAGAAGTGAGACTCCATCCCAGCATTTTCCAGAGATGCAGTCACGCCTCCCTGCCCTTCACTGCCACTCCCAGGCTCCCTTGAGACGCAAGGACTGTCCCATGGGAATGAAATGAAAGTGAGTCTTCCTCCTTGTCTCCAGTCTGTGGGGAGGGAAAACAGCCGGCTACGCTTGGGAGGGTATGGAAACTGGTCAGAGTGGGTACTTGGGACCTGGGGCCTCAGAGCTGCCCGTTGCTAAGGAGAGGACTCTGGTCAGGGCAACTTGCCAATGCTCTAGGAAGATGATCTAGGAACGACACCTAGACATTGCTAAAAAATGATAGCCTAAAAATTCATCCCATTGTAGAAATATAGGCAGCATTAGCTTCTCTGGGCCCCTCAGTTATCAGAAAAAGAGAAGGGAGGCAGATCCTCAGGGTTACTTTACATCCATATACCCAGCTACAACATAAACATCAAATGATATGTGGCCAGCTACGCTGGCTCACGCCTGTAATCCCAGCACTTTGGGAGGCCGAGGCAGGCATTTCACTCGAGGTCAGGAGTTTGAGACCAGTCTGGCTAACATGGAGAAACCCCATCTCTGCTAAAAATGCAAAAATTAGCCAGGCATGGTGGCACACGCCTGTAGCTCCAGCTACTCAGGAGGTTGAGGCATAAGAATTGCTTGAACCTGGGAGGGAGAGGTTGCAGTAAGCCAAGATCGTGCCACTGCGCTCCAGCCTGGGCAAACAGAGAGAGACTCTGTCTCAAAACAAAAACAAAAAACAAAACAAAACAAAAAACCACAACATATGATATTAATGATTTTCCTTGAAGTTAAATAGTGGTATGAGTAACAATGCATAGTAACTGTAAATATTAATTCAACTCGTTTCATATCTGCATTCAGGTGAATAAAAATATCTGATCTATTCTCTGTGGGTAATAAGAGTATTTCTGTACCTGAAAAGCCTAAGAGAGGGTCAAACCCTTAAAGAGCTGGTAAGTCCAGGTAGGACCCTGAGGTCCTTGGAGATGGGCAGGTACAAAATTTTGCCTGGCATAAAATTCAATTAATCAATCAAACTAATGTGTTTCTTGACTGTTTCCTTTCTGAAATTTTGCTGTGACCCTTAGTACAACTGTGAGTACCTTCAAGTATCCTCCAGATCCAGACACTTCTCAAGTGGCCAGCCCCAGGCTACTACTAAAATATGTGGAGCACCAGTAGTCGGGTCTGTGAGTACATTCCTGTAGGCTGTGCACTGCACAACCCCACCGGTGCTGTTGACCTAAATAGAACACAAAGGCACACAGCAACTGCTAGTAGCCCTGATACGTAAGCCACTCACGTTCCAAATGCCTAGTCACAGAAGACAAAGACTGAAGAACCATTCCAAATACAAGAGACACTGCAGGGATATGACAACTAAATGCAATGTGTGATCATGGGCTGGATCCTGCCACGGAAAAACAGAGGTTTTTTTTCTTTACTATAAAGTACCTTACAGGGGTAATCTGAAAAATCTGAATAAGGCACAAAGTACTGTATCCATGTTAATTTTCTGACTGGTATCGTATTGCAGTTATATTTGGGGGGAAATATACACAGTATTCAAGGGTAAGTAAACAGGCATCACATCTGCAACATGCTGCCAAACATTTAAAATAACAGACCAAAGCAAATGTAGTAAAATGTTAACTTTTGGGAATCTGAAGGTTATACATGAATTCTTTGTGTTTGTGTTTGTGTGTGTGTGTGTGTGTTGACGGAGTTTCACTCTGTTGCCCAGGCTGCAGTACAATGGCGGGGTCTTGGCTCACTGCAACTTCCACCTCCTGGGTTCAAGCGATTCTCCTACCTCAGCCTCCCAAGTAGCTGGGATTATAGGCAACTGCCACTACACCTGGCTAATTTTTATAGTTTTAGTAGAGATGAGATTTCACCATGTTGGCCAAGCTGGTCTTAAACTCCTGATCTCAGGTGATCTGCCCACCTTGGCCTCCCAAAGCACCGGGATTATAGGCGTGAGCCACTGTGCCTGGCCTCTTTGTGCTATTTTTGTTACTCTCCTGTAAGTCTGATGTAATTTCAGCATAAAAAGTTAATCTCAGGCTGGGTGCAGTGGCTCATGCCTGTAATCCTAGCACTTTGGGAGGTTGAGGTGAGCAGATCGCTTGAGCTCAGGAGCTCCAGACCAATCTGGGCAAATGGTGAAACCCTGTCTCTACAAAAAATACAATTAGCCAGGCGTGGAGGCATACGTCTGTAGTCTAAGCTACTCAGGAGGCTGAGATGAGAGGATCTCTTGAGCCTAGCAGGCAGAGGTTGCAGTGAGCCGAGCTCACATCACTGCACTCCAGCCTGAGTGACAGAGCCAGACCCTGTCTCAAAAAAAAAAAAAAAAAAAGTTAATTTCTAAACTCCCAACTTCCATAGTGGGAGAGAAGTACATTGATCATACTGAATCATGATTTTGGCACCAGGAGTAGAAACTGTTGGAGTATAGACCTGTGCTATAGTCCCAGCTACTTGGGAGGCTGAGGCTGGAGGGTCACTTGAGCTCAGCAGTTCCAGGTCGAAGTGTGCAATGATCATGCCTGTGAAAGCCACTGCACTCCAGCCTGGGTAAAATAGTGAGACTCCATCTCACTATTGAAAGAAAGAAAGAAATAGTGAGACTCCATCTCACTATTGAAAGAAAGAAAGAAAAGAAAGAAAAGGAAGAAAAGAAAGAAAGAAAAGAAAGAAAAGGAAGAAAAAGAAAGAAAGAAAAGAAAGGAAAGAAAGGAAAGAAAAGAAAGAAAAGAAAATAAACTGCTGGCTGGGTGCAGTGGCTCACACCTGTAATCCCAGCACTTTAGGAGGCTGAGGTAGGCAGATCCTTTGAGCCCAGGAGTTCGAGACCAGCCTGGGTAACATGGTGAAACCCCATCTTTACAAAACATTAACAATTAGCCAGGATGTAGTGGCATGCACCTGTAGTCTGAGCTACTTGGAAGGCTGAGGTGGGAGGATTGCTTGAGCCTGGGAGGCGGAGGGTGACAGAGTGAGACCCAGTCTCAAAAAAAAAACCCAAAAAACAAACAAAAAAACCAGAACTGCTGCTGGAAAAGAGCACAATTTACATCCTTTTTGGAGAGCTCTCTGGTTTTATGTCTAGACCTCTGGGGTGGGGAAGAGGTCAACATGCTCCCCAAATCAAAGACCCTAGTGCTCTCTACACTGGCATAATCCATGAGGGTCTAGGCAGCCTGTCCTGCCATACTTACTCAAACAAATTTAAAATATCCTATTTGCCGCAGCTAAAAGAATTGAAGAGAGGCCGGGCGCGGTGGCTCAAGCCTGTAATCCCAGCACTTTGGGAGGCCGAGACGGGCGGATCACGAGGTCAGGAGATCGAGACCATCCTGGCTAACACGGTGAAACCCCGTCTCTACTAAGAAAATACAAAAAAAAAAAACTAGCCGGGCGCGGTAGCGGGCGCCTGTAGTCCCGGCTACTCGGGAGGCTGAGGCAGGAGAATGGCGTGAACCCGGGAGACGGAGCTTGCAGTGAGCCGAGATCCGGCCACTGCACTCCAGGCTGGGCGACAGAGCCAGACTCCATCTCAAAAAAAAAAAAAAAAAAGAATTGAAGAGGCATTTACTGTTATCCAAAACCCTACGTAAAATTACTTAAGCTGTGATAAAAGTGCTACAAAAAAAACCTCTGGCAGGCTCTAAACTTGGAAGTCTTGTTTTTCTTAGCATGGCATGCCACCTTGTGGCAAAAAGCTAAAAAGTCATCAGATGGGAAAGGAAACATCCCTTCAAGTCATAAGAAATGCTGGGCGCGGTACCTGTAATTCCCTGCACTTTGGGAGGCTGAGGCTGGCAGATCTCTTGAGGTCAGAAGTTCGAGACCAGCCTGGCCAACATGGCAAAACCCCATCTCTACTAAAAATACAAAAACAATTAGCTGGGCATGGTGGCACGTGCCTATAATCCCAGTTACTTGGGAGGCCGAGGCACGAGAATGGCTTGAACCCAGGAGGCTAAGGTTGCAGTGGGCCACTACACTCCAGCCTTGATGACAGAGTGAGGCTCCGTCTCAAAAAAAGAAAAAAATAGCCTACTTGTGTGGATCACTTACTATTTCCAGAACTATATTAAGCATTTCCTCAGATTAATTCTCATACTTACAGACAGGGAAACAGTCTTGCAGTCACATAGCTAATAAGTGGCAGTGCCGGAATAAGGGAATAAGGGAGAAGTAAACCAACCTAAACTTAAATCCATAGGCCTCCAAGAATCCCAGCGCCCAAACCAGAATCGTCTAGTAACAACGCAACTGGAAGAATTCTTCCTACTGTGCCCTCCTCCCACCATTTTTATTCCACATAATCAAGCTGGCCACAGGCTTTTCCCAAAATCAGCCATGTCCACACCTAAACATTTTCCTCTCCTTTGTTAATTCCCTGTGTTCTATTCTAAAGCCACCATAGCAGCAGTTTCCCCAAATTACATTTTTCTTTTTTGCTTTTTTTTTTTTTGAAACAGAGTCTTGCTCTGTTGCCCACACTGGAGTACAGTGGCGTGATCTCAGCTCACTGCAGCCTCTGCCTCCTGGGTTCAAGCAATTCTCCTGCCTCAGCCTTCCAAGTAGCTGGGATTACAGGCATGTGCCACCACACTTAGCTAATTTTCTGTATTTTTAGTAGAGACGGGTTTCACCATGTTGGCCAGGCTGATCTCAAATTCCTGACCTCAAGTAATCTGCCTGCCTCAGCCTCCCAAAGTACTGGGAGTACAGGCCTGGCCCCAAATTACATTTTTCAACATGTTCCAGGAGATAAATTTCCAAGTCTCAATAATAGAAAACACCATATAATTGACACCTTTTTCCTAAAGACATACAATGCACACTTCAAAAAAACTCTAAGAAAAGAACTTTACAGAATTTTAAAAAGGTGTTTTGGGGCCTAGTGTGGTGGCTTGCACCTCTAGTCCCAGCTATTCAGGAGGCTGAGGCAGGAGGATCACTTAAGCTCAGGAGTTCAAGGCCAGCCTGGGCAATACAGCCAAGACGGCTCTCTAAAAAAAAAACTAAGCAAGAAGGTGGGGTGCAGTGGCTCACTCCTGTAATCCCAGCACTTTGGGAGGCCGAGGCGGGTGGATCACCTGAGGTCAGAAATTTGAGACCAACATGGTAAAACCATGTGTCTACTAAAAATACAAAAATTAGCTGGGTATAATGGTGCACACCTGTAATCCCAGCTACCTGGGAGGCTGAGGCACAAGAATCACTTGAACCCAGGAGACAGAGGCTACAGTGAGCCGAGATCGTACCACTGCACTCCAGCCTGGGCAACAAGAGCAAAACTCCCTCTGGAAAAAAAAAAAAATCAAGAAGTAAAGAAAAAACATGTTTAGACCTAGTTCAGCCCAGGGTTTCCCAAGCTTCTCTGACACACACACCTTTTCTCAGGTACACCTTCAGGGGCACCAGCATTCTACAAACAACTTGGGAAAGGTGCAATTAAATCTAAAAAGGAGAGCTGAGTGTGGTGGTGCACACCTATAGTCCTACCTACTCAGTAGGCTGAGGGAAGGACTGCTTGAGCCAAGGAGTTCAAGGCAGTAGTGAGCTATAATCACGCCACAGCGTTCCAGCCTGGGCAAGAGTGAGACACTGTAAAAAGGACTCCATAAAAAAGAACAATGAAAACAAAGCCTCCTGAGTTAACGTTGTTACTGAAAACCCTTCCACCAGGGAAAAATGTAGACATCATGAGTTCAATGCACACGTGTCAAACCCTCTGGGGGCTCTTGCTCAAGGGGCCAATTATATATGGCTTGATATCATCAATCTTTCAGTCTTCCAATTTCATTATGTTGATGCAAGTCAATGTCAAGTCAATGTCTTGTGTACATACACACATACATATAATGGAAAAATACAGCCTCTGGGTTTTTACTCAGTGGCAACAGCACAAGAAATACAAGGATCTTAGAGCAATAAAATGGAATACTCCGATAATATTGGTCCACACACAAAAGACACTCAGATTCAATGACCACTGAACCTATGTGACAGCTTGAGAACTTTAGTAAGAGAATCACATGCATTTGTAGATGATTACCAAAGATGCTGTCCTTTCTAACTCACAATATTTCTAAGAGTGGATACTAATATTATCTCTTTTATTATTATTATTTATTTTTTAGACAGAGTCTTGCTTTGTTGCCCAGGCTGGAGTGCAGTGGCGCAATCTTGGCTCACTGCAACCTCCGCCTTCCAGGTTCAAGCAATTCTCCCTGCCTCAGCCTCCCGAGTAGCTGGGATTACAGGCGTGCACCACCATGCCTGCCTAATTTGTTGTATTTTTAGCAGAGACTGGGTTTCAGTATGTTGGCCAGGCTGGTCTCGAACTCCTGATCTCATGATCTGCCTGCCTTGGCCTCCCAAAGTGCTGGGATTACAGTACAGGTGTGAGCCCCAACGCCCAACCACATTATCTCTTTTTTTAAAATGAGGAAACAGAAAATTAAGTGATTTGCTCACAACTAAAAAACAAATTCAGGGCTGGGCGTGGTGGCTCATGCCTGTCATCCTAGCACTTTGTGAAGTTGAGGTAGGTGGATTGTTGAGACTAGGAGTTCACCCAGAACAGTATAGTGAGACCCCCGTCTCTACAAAAAACAACTTTTTGGTTTTTTTTTTTTTTTTTTTTGAGATGGAGTCTCACTCTGTCACCCAGGCTGGAGTACAGTGGCGCGATTTTGGCTCGCTGCAAGCTCCGCCTCCCGGGTTCACACTATTCTCTTGCCTCAGACCCCCAAGTAGCTGGAACTACAGGCACCACCACCACGCCCAGCTAATTTTTTTGTATTTTTAGTAGAGACGGGGTTTCACAGTGTTAATCATGATAGTCTCCATCTCCTGGACCTCGTGATCCGCCCACCTCGGCCTCCCAAAACATTTTTTTAATTAATCAGGCGTGATGACACACACCTGTGGTCCCAGCTACTTGGAAAGCAGAGGTGAGAGGATTGCTTGAGCCCTAGCGTTTGAAGGTGCAGCGAGCTGTGATTGCACCACTGCACCAGAGTGAGATTTTGTCTTTCAAAAAAAAAAAAAAAAAAAAAGGAAAGAAAAATTCATGGCACAGTGAGAAATAGAAAAAAAAAAAGCTACCATTTCCAGTCAGTCTTCAGGGAAACCTTCAAATGAGCATTTTACAAGTCTATTTCTTATTTTATAAACATAATTGCATATTTAATTGTGCGTACTTGAATAATTGAAAACTGAACAGCAAATCAATGTTTATGGTTCATTTTCTCCAACAATCAACAATATTAAACTGTATGAGAAGTAATATTTATTGCAACAGGTTATGAGGTGGAAACAAATAATTCGTCTTACAATTTGCTAGAAGCATGACAGAGCTTACTAACATTTTGAAGAAAAAACAGCAAAGAAAGACGTCATCAAACAAGATGGTATTTTGACAAAGGCACAGTGCTCCACAACTGCTTCATACTCTGTGCACAAGAAAGCCTCTCAGAGAGGGGAGAGGAGTGATGCCAAACGGGCTCGGATTTGAGCTGTGGACACTACCACTGCTATTATTCATACAACCAAGGCTCTACAACACCCCTCTGGAGAAAAAGTGCAACACAAAATCTGTGTAACAAAGGAAATCAAAAGTAGCAATAAGGGCCCAGAGGAATACAAACAGTGCAAATACAGTACTGCAAACTCAGTAAAAGGAGTTTTTAAATTGGAGTATGAACTTTCAAGTTGAAGATATATTTCGCAGGAACATTCACCCAAAGCTTGAGAGCTAGAGTGAAGAGAGACTTGCAGTGGATGAAACGCCTAATTTTTCATTAGGTGATAATTCCCTTTGGGGAGAAGTGCTTTATCTTTAATTATTCCACTTTTTGTTAAATGGTTCATGCTTTTAAACTGCGATTGTCTCAAACTTACTTGCTATTGAATTGTGTAACATCAGAAAACGGCAGGATGCCAAAAGATAATCCCAGTGGATAATTTAAGCTGCTTTTATGAGAAGCATGGTGCTGAGCTGCCTTACACAGTCTTTTTACAGTAACCATAAAAAACTGAGTTTATTTGACCAGGTATTATCCCTTCTCACATAAAGTCATATTAGAGGAGTTCTTTTTAAAAGAAGCTTTCAAACTAGTCCTTTGGGCATTTAAAAAATCATTATATAAAAGTACACTTCTTCAATACATAAGAACAAACATTTTTCCTTTACAAAAAAACCTCATTTTTAGGCCAAAATAAATTACAACTTGCTGAAAACCTTTTATGGCTCAGTGCTCATTCCAGATATATGAAGCGATGTATATTTTATTTTTATTTTTATTTGAGACAGAGTCTCGCTCTGTGGCCCAGGCTGGAGTGCAGTGGTGCGATCTCAGCTCACTGCAAACTCCGCCTCTTAGGTTCATGCCATTCTACTGCCTCAGCCTCCCAAGTAGCTGGGACTACAGGTGCTCGCCACTATGCCCAGCTAATTTTTTGTATTTTTAGTAGAGATGGGGTTTCACTGTGTTAGTCAGGATGGTCTTGATCTCCTGACCTGGTGATCCGCCTGCCTCGGCCTCCCAAAGTGCTGGGATTACAGGGGTGAGCAACCACGCCTGGCCAAAGCTGTATTTTTAGTACATCTTCAGAAATCAGAGATACTGAGAGAGAGTAGTTTGTTTTTTTTTTTTTTTTTTTTGAGACGGAGTTTCACTTTGTGCCCTAGGCTAGAGTGCAGTGGCACAAACTCAGCTCACTGCAACCTCCGTCCCCTGGATTCAAGCGTCCCCTGGATTCAAGCGATTCTCCTGCCTCAGCCTCCTGGGTAGCTGGGATTACAGGCACACACCACCATACCTGGCTAATTTTTGTATTTTTGGTAGACGGAGTTTCGCCATGTTGGCCAGGCTGGTCTCAAACTCCTGACCTCAAGCAATCAGCCTGCCTCGGCCTCCCAATGTTCTGGGATTACAGGCATGAGCCACCGTGCCCAGCCAGAGAGAATGGTTACTTCTAAAATGACATGATGATATAACCCTGGCTCAGGGAACAGATCAAGTTCTAAATCTCAGGAATAAAAAACTGATACTCATTATCCAATTCATATAGTCTTGTATTATATACATATTAGTATTAACAGTCTACGCAATGAAAAATAAAGACGTTTCATAAAACTATTTCAAAACTCGGAACATAAAAATTTAAAGAAACAAAACATTTAGTGTACAATCTACTCCATTTGGCAATGTGTACAGAGAGATAAAAAACTTATCTACAAACAGAATATAACAAAAGGAAAATGTGACTTAAGAAGTGATCTCAGGTCCATAGCTCTTCAGTTCTTCCAAATTTGTAGATCAGAGTACTAGAAAGATAGGAAAACAAATCATGAGGAAAAAACAGATGGAACAAGCAACACAAAATTCATTTTCTCAATATGCTTTGACAGGTACTTCACTGATTCCTATCAATTTAAAAAATTAAATTAGACATCATGGCAGTGTTGGTCTTAATTTGCTTATTTGGTAAAGCAGTCTGTTAACTACGATGGCTGAGCATAACTGTATTCTTTCTTAAAGCCTGGAAAGTTATTAATAGGCAACTTGTAAGGAAAAGAGACATTTCTCTATGACTCAGAAACAAAAAAAAAATGAATCAATACATCAAAAAAAATAAAAGAGAGAAACAGACCATTCTCATAGTGACAGGCATTAGGGCCATTTTATGTCTCCAGGAGCCTACCATATCTAAACTACAGTAACTGAAGCACCCTACAACAGACAATACTGCAATTCTTCATTCCTTCAACAAATAATTATTGTGCACTGAAAACTGGCTATGTACCAAGCACCTAAGTGCTGGGATGAGACTTTGAGTCCAGACAAACTTGCTCCCTAATGGAGCTAAGGGTCTAATAAGGAGACAATCAAATAAATATAAAATTCCAACTATAAAAAAAACGCTATAAATGAGAGGTGCAGAGTGTCCTAAGAATGAAACATAAGGATCAGACCTAGTTAGAGAGGTCAGGAAAGGTTTTCCTGAGGAGTGGTGACTGAACTGAGATCCCAAAGAAGAGGGGGAATTATCTCAGCAAAGTGAGAGAGGGGATAAGGAGGTGGGAACAGAGAGATGGGACACTCCAGGGCCACGCATTGAGCTGTGGGCGTACTAAATGTTTTGGATTTGAAATGTCAGCAACCCAGGAAGGGATGTGAAGTAGGAATCTGGATATATGGTTTAGGCCTGGAAAGGGACATCTGTGACTCACTGGCATATAAGCAATAACTGGAGTCCTAAGTATACATGAGTTCACCCAGAGACAGAAAAATAACAAGGAGTTTCTTAAGGCCAAGAACAGAGCTTTAAGAGACTTCAAAAGGTAGTAGGCAGGGAGTGGAGGATCAGCTTGCAAGGGAAACAGAGGAGTGACCAGAGATGTAAATAAAAGAGGCTGTACCCCAGAGCTTAGAACAGGTCCAGCACAGAGGAAGCACACAGGCTGCCTGATAACTTGCCAGCCTCTGGGCAGAGCACATAGTTGACACGGCTGTCAACTATGTCCACCTGAGCATACAAGGTTTCTGTTCATCCAACAGTCATTTAAGTGGATTCATCTACCACCACAAAGCGTTGAATCTGACCTTAAACTTAATCTATAAAGATTGCCTCAAATGTCTTCATAATAACTTATCATATCACCAGAAGGCTGTCAGTCACATGCCAAAGACGTGACTGACAGCACATAAGACAGCAGAAACTGCCAAACATCTTTCAAAACCAGAATGTCAAGGCCATAAGGAGAAATCCAGGTAGAGCAGGGTGGTCTGAGAGTTGGGGGAGACCACATGGCTACGGTTTGCCACGCAGCATACAGACAGCCACACAGAGGGAACGCAGGAGATCTGCAGGGGGTGCTCCTTGAGTCTGTGGCTGAGTATTGATCAGTCTATACATAAGAGGAAACTACCCAAGTGAAGGAAAGAACCACTGGAAAGAACACATCCCAGAGCTACCACAAGGCTGGAAGAGAGTTCACATTCTCACAAGTCGTGTAGAGAAACCTTGGAATACATGAAGCATCAGACCGTGGAAACACTCAAAGTACTGGCATGACTGCCTTAATAAGCAGACAAATCAGTCCTGGGCTATAGCTGCTCTGGTCCTGCCTATAACAAAGCTTAAAAGACATAAAAGGACCAAACTGTTTCTGAGTCACCTAACTGCATCCCAAAACAAAGCTCAAAAACATTTAAAGGACTAACAAAGATCCAGTCCCAACAAATTGTATGCAAAGCACCAAATAAGGGAAAATAGGTCCAAAATGAAGAGCAAACAGAAGCAGAAAAAAATCAATAGAAGCAGATGCAGAAATGACACAGACAATTGGACAAGGACCCTGAGATAGCTATAAATATACTCTGTGTGTTCAAGAAGGTGGAAGAGGGCATGAGCATGTTAAAGAAAGACATCAGAAATATTTCTAAAGACCCAATCAAGCTTCTAGAGACAGAAAATACAACGTCTGAGATGAAAAAATCACTGGATGGCATAGATTAGACACTGCAGAAGTAGAGAGTAATTTTTTTTTTTTTTTTTTTGAGATGAAGTCTCATTCTCGTTCTGTTGCTCAGCAATGGTGCGATCTTAGCTCACTGCAACCTCAGCCTCCTGGGTTCAAGTGATTCTCTGGCCTCAGCCTTCCGAGTAGCTGTTACAAGCATGCACCACCATGCCCAGCTAACATCTGTATTTTTAGTAGAGATGAGGTTTCACCATGTTGGCCAGGCTGGTCTCGAACTCCTGACCTCAAGTGATCCACCCGTCTTGGCCTCCCAAAGTGCTGGGATTACAGGCGTGAGCCACCATGCCCAGCAGAGATTAATTTTAAAATGTAACAATAGAAACTATCCAAACTAAAACACAAAGAGGAAAAAAAAATCTGACCATTAGCGAGCTATGAGACAACTTTAAGCAGTCTGTTATAACATGCAACTGAAATCCCAGAAGAAGGGTGGAGTGGATACAAAAAATGCTTGAAGAAATAATGGCTGAAAAGAATCTAGATTTGTTGATGAACTATAAACCCACAGATCCAAGAAACTCAATATATACCAAGTGAAAGGAATATGAAGAAAACTAGACCACAGTACATCATAATCAAATTACTTAAAACCAGTGACAAAAACAAAGTTTTTCAAGGCTTAGAATTTACTTAATGATTTATGGGGGGTGGGGACAGAGGCAGATAAAATTTTATAAATAAATACCTAAATATCCTATGTTGACATTAAAAGACATTCATTCTAGGCCGGGCATGGTGGTTCACACCTGTAATCCTACCACGTTGGGAGGCTGAGGCCGGCAGATCACTTGAGGTCAGAAGTTCGAGACTAGCCTGGTCAACATGGCAAAGCCCCATCTCTACTAAAAATACAAAAATTAGCTGGGTGTGGCAGTGCGTGCCTGTAATCCCAGCTACTTGAGAGGCTGAGGCACGAGAATTGCTTGAACTTGGGAGGCAGAGATTACGCTAAGCTGAGATTGCAACACTGCACACCAGCCTGGGCAACAGAGCGAGAATCCAGCCCCCCCGCCCCAAAAAAAAGACATTCATTCTAAAAATCATAGAATATGGACTTCATTTGGGGGATATTTTTAGAAGACTGCTCCTAAAAAATACTTTTAATATTGGTTTATTTTTCCACTTAAGTTTTCTTAAAAAGGCATTCAGAAAACACAATTTCCCAACAGGTTTTGTATATAACATGCATACCATGTATTAATTATTATTATTATTTTTGATACAGCTCTGTCACCCAGGCTGAAATGCAGTGGCACTATCTTGACTCACTCCAACCCCCGCCTCCCGAGTTCAAGTGATTCTCCTGCCTCAGCCTTCCGAGTAGCTGGGATTACAGGCATGCACCACCATGCCCGGCTAATTTTTGTATTTTTATTAGAGATGGGGTTTCACCGTGTTGGCCAGGCTGGTCTCAAATCCCTGACCTCAGGTGATCCACCTGCCTCAGCCTCCCAAAGTGCTGGGATTACAGGCATGAGCCACCACGCCTGGCCACTATGTATTAATTCTGGTTTTTCCTTTTTTCTTAATAAAGGTACTTTACCTGTTGTTGTCGTTAATATATATATATTTTTTTTCAAAAGGCTAGTTAAGAGAAACAACAGGTCTGATATGTTTTTTAACAAAACACAGGCTATGGAAGCAGCAGTCTGGATTCAAATCCCAGCTTCTCAATTACTAGCTAGGCATCCTAAAGCAAGCTCTAAACTTTATTTCCTCGTCTATAAAATGAGAATAACGCTGGGTGCAGTGGCTCTCACCTATAATCCCAGCACTTTGGGAGGCCAACGCAGGCAAATCGTCTGAGCTCAGGAGTTCGAGGCCACCCTGGGCAATATGGTGAAACCCCATCTCTACTAAAATACAAAAAATTAGCTGGGCGTGGTGGTGTGCACCTGTAGTCCCAGCTACTCAGGAGGCCGAGGCACGGGAATCATTCGCTTGAGCCCTGAGGCAGAGGTTGCAGTGAGCCGAGATTGTTCCACTGCACTCTAGCTTGGGCTACGGGGTGAGACTCTATCTCAAAAATAAATAAATGAATGAAAATAAAAATAAATAAAATGGGAATAACACCTGACATATATTTAAAATAATTAAATGGGAATTTATTTATTCATTTATTTATTTTATTTTATTTTTGAGACAGGGTCCCACTCTATTGCCCAGGCTGGAGCACAGTGGTGCAATCTTGCCTCACTGCAGCCTCAACCTCCTGGGCTCAAGCAGTTCTCCCACCTCAGCCTCTTGAGTAACTGGCACTGTATACCATCACAACCAGATAATTTTCATATTTTTTTGTAGAGACAGGGTTTTGCCATGTTGCCCAGGCTGGTCTTAAACTCCTAGGCTCAAGCAATCCACCCACCTCAGCCTCCCAAAGTGCTGGGATTACAGGCATGAGCCACTGCACTTGGTCTAAATGGGAATTTAAAAGGTAAAATATATAAAGGATCCAGCTAAAGTCTTGATACACAGCAAGACCCCTATTTAAAAGGCCTGTCTGCTCTTATGTAACAGTGGAATTCTCACCCTTTAAAAGAAGTTCTATCATTGTAACCAGTCCATGGGATTTATATGTGTTTCATGTATATGCTGCCTTAATTAAGCTGACATTTCTGTAAATGTTACAGGTGTAGTTAAAAAATTAGGCAACTTACCTAAAAAATATAAGTGCATTTTGAAAAAACACAGCTAGACCCGGATAAACATCAGTATCTACATACATAAAGTAAAACAGATTAGAAGGTTATATAGGCAAACGTCACTAATAAAGTATCAATACCATTCATAATGATACATTTTTTATATTACAACATAACACTATTATTCATTAACTCTAAGACATCTATAATGACACTGAAAGAAGAAAATGCCAATTTAATTCCCCCAAAGCAAAGGACTGCTCTTACTCTGGATAAAAGTCAATGAACTTAATCAAGTTTTCTTTTAGTCTAAAGTAATTGCTGGTTCTAGCTACATCAAAACTGCTGAGGAAGCGTAACTTGTTCCTTTGCCTCCTATGGCCAACAATGAAATACAAAATCATAAAAATATACAAATTAAATTCTTGACTTTTAAACAGTCTGTTAATTTATTTTCTTTCATGAATTCAAGAAGTTTTTTGTGTTTGTTTTTAAAGAAATGGGGCCTCACTACATTGCCCAGACTGGAGCGCAGCAGCTACTGACAGGCACTATCATAGCAAACTACAGTCCAAACTCCTGGGCTCAAGTGATCCTCCTGTCTCAGCCTCCCATGTGGCTGGGACTACAGGCACACACCACAGTGCCTGGCTCTCAATCCAGGAGTTTTATTATGCAAACATGTCAGATATAAATAACACAGTTATAATTTATCATTATTCTCTCTCACTGAATCTATCCTGGAGGAAATGGTTACTATCTTTATAGGAAGAGAAAAGAAACAAAATGGAAACTATTTAAATTTTTGTAGATGATTAACTTTTGTAAAACTATAAATGTTGATTAAAAAATACTGGAGAGGATGAAGAAACTGGTTCAATTCTGAGCTCTTGATATCATAGCAAACAAAGAACACCATGGTTAAGAGCTCCAAATTTGAGCCAGACCCAGGTTTGAATCCTATCTACACCAATGACTAAATGTATGACCTTGGACAAATTATTTAACCTCAGTATATCTTCATTTCCTCACCTGTAAAACAGGCATTGTAATAGCACCTACTCCAGAGTGTAAGAATTAGATGAGTGACTCTATATAGTGTTAGAACAATATCTAGCCTATAAAGTAATATATAAAAGTTGGCTATCATTATGAATATTAATAGTTCAAGCAAATCTGCACAATAAAAGACTGGAAACATGCCCTAGAAATGCTCTCTGAAATAAAGTCATATTCACTTTACAAATAAAAAAGAATATTTAGGCTGGGCGTGTTGACTCACGCTTGTAATCCTAGCATTTTGGGAGGCCAAGGTGGGTGGATCACTTGAGGTCAGGAGTTTGAGACTAGCCTGGCCAACATGGTGAAACCCTGTCTCTACTAAAAATACAAAATTAGCCGGGCATGGTGGTGGATGGCTGTAATCCCAGCTACTTGGGAGACTGAGACAGGGGAATCACTTGAACCCAGGAGGCAGAGGTTGCAGTGGGCCAAGACTGCACCACTGCACTCTACCCTGGACGACAGGGCGAAACTCCATCTTAAAAAAAAAAAAAAAAAAAGTATATTTAAATTAGTAAAGCTGTTGAAATAGAAAGATGAAATTCACAACCAAGAAATTTATCAATATGTACTAGTTCTTTAAATATTAAGATACAATTGACTGGGAGTGGTGGTTCATGCCTGTAATCCCAACACTTTGGGAGGCCAAGGCAGGTGGATCGTCTGAGGTCAGGACTTCAAGACCAGCTTGGCCAACATGGTGAAACCCCATCTCTACTAAAAATACAAAAAATTAGCTGGGAGTGGTGGCAGATGGCTATAATCCCAGCTATTCGGGAAGCAGAGGCAGGAGAATCGCTTGAACCCAGGAGGCAGAGATTGCAGTGAGCCAAGACTACGCCATTGCACTACAGCCTGGGCGACAAGAGTGAAACGCGTCTCAAAAAAAGAAAAGATACACTCAACGAGAGTACAGCCTTTACAAACAATATTTCCCTACATACCTTAGAGAAATGGCAATTTATTCCTATTTTCACTATAGAAACTGTAAAGTTCATGGATCACTTCAAGTGCTAAATAAGCGGGTGGCCATTAACCTGAGGCTATCTCCCCACTCTGAGTTCCTGTGTGACCCCACCCCCTGCAACCTAACTTATGTAAACAAACTGAAACCTAGGATTATATTTTTGTAATAAATAGCTGAATTTTAGTCAATCACAAACAGCTAAGCTTTAGCCAATCCCAAGCAGCCAACTGATGAGACCATGCACAAATAAGACAAACATAGCTATAGACAATCTAAAAATTTCTTGTCTTTGCTTTGTGTTCAGCCTACAACTGCTCATGCTGCTGGGTGAAGCTCTCTGAACCTCTTCTTCGTTCTGGGTCCTGCCCAATTCATGAATCATTCTTTGCTCAAATTGTTAATTTATCTAAAGTTTTTCTTTAACATAACTATGGAGACCTTTGAAGAAAATCAGTGACAGCAGCCCACCCTTCTTAGTCAGGGATAAAATGAGTTTAAAACACACTTTTGGCCGGGCACAGTGGCTCACGCCTGTAATCCCAGCACTTTGGGAGGCCAAGGTGGGTGGATCATGAGGTCAGGAGATCGAGACCATCCTGACTAACACAGTGAAACCGTGTCTCTACTAAAAATACAAAAACTTAGCTGGGCATGGTGGCGGGCGCCTGTAGCCCCAGCCACTCAGGAGGCTGAGGCAGGAGAATGGCGTGAACCTGGAAAGTGGAGTTTGCAGTGAGCCAAGATCGTGCCACTGCACTCCAGCCTGGGCGACAGAGCAAAACTCTGTCTCAGAAAAAAAAAAAAAAAAAAACACACTTTCTGGCTGGGTACAGTGGCTCATGCCTGTAATCCCAGCACCTTGGGAGGCTGAGGTGGGTGGATCACCTGAGGTCAGAAATTCGAGACCAGCCTGACCAATATGGTAAAACCCCATCTCTATTAAAAACACAAAAATTATCCGGGCATGGTGGCATGCACCTGCAATCCCAGCTACCCAGGAGGCTGAGAAAGGAGAATTGCTTGAACCTGGGAGGCAGAGGTTGCAGTGAGCCAAGATCACGCCACCACACTCCAGCCTGGGCAACAGAGCAAGGCTCTGTCCCAAAAAAACAGTTTCCTACAAGATTCCATGTGTATGAAATAGATATATCTATAGAGACAGAAAGTACATTAGTGGCTGCCTAGGGCTACGGGAAGGAGTAATGGGGAGTGACTGCTAATGGGTATGGTGGTGATAAAAATATTCTCAAATTGGATTGTGGTGATGGTAGCATAATTCTGTGAAAATACTAAAAACATTCAACTGCATATTTTAAATGGCTGAATTATATGGTATGCAAATTACATCTCGATGAAGCTATTTTTAAAAAAGCATTTTCCTTCAGATACGCTTCATACCAGAACTATGTGCTCTAGTAGTATTTTTAATTAACTAAAAAACACATTTCAGACACAGCTGGTGACCAATGTTATTTAAGCCAACCACTGTCCTCTTGTAATGTGACTTATTTTGTACCAAGTGAAAGACAAAGCAAAAACAAAGGTATTCCAAAGATCTTATACTGATCAAACTATGAGACTTAAATGATACTATCAAAAGTATTCAAAAATTAGCTGTGAGTCAGGACAAGGAGATGTGACAGTTAAGCAAAGAAGGCTGACAAAGAGATTCCAGAGGCAGAGGAGTCAGAGGATGAATAAATTGTGTTCTCTGACTCCTGTCTTTGGAGCAAAGGAAGACGGCCAGTGAAACAGTCTTCCAACCCTTCCAGAGACACTTCTGAAGCTGGGTTCTGTTTTTCAACACTACTGTGAATGAAAAGCTATGGCACCTGGCACATCCAGAAAACTCAGCATGATGTAATAAGAGTTCATCCCACTCCATCAACTGTTTCTATATGAAGGGTACACATATATATCTTCAGTCTTGCCCTTAAAAACTCCCCCTGTACCCGTGACTTAAAATAACAGGTTTGGCTGGGTGCGGTGGCTCACACCTGTAATCCCAGCAATTTGGGAGGCCAAGATGGGTGGATCACTTGAGGTCAGGAGTTCGAGACCAGCCTGGACAACATGGTGAAACCCTGTCTCTACTAAAAAAAAAAATACAAAAATTAGCTGGGCATAGTGGCAAGCACCTCTAATCCCAGCTACTTGGGAGGCTGAGACAGGCAAATTACTTGAACCTGGGAAGTGGAGGTTGCAGTGAGCCAAGATCACACCACTGCACTCCACCCTGGGCGATAGAGTGAGACTCTATCTCCAAAAAAAAAAAGTACAGGATTAGGTTGGACAGAGAAGGTGTTTATGAAAAGAAAGATTACTGATAATCCATAGATTATTAGATAAGGGGTCTATGCCCCTTATCTGAAATCCCTGGGGCAAGATATATTTTGGGATTCAGAATTCTTCAGATTTAAGAACAGTAAGGCAAAGCACATATACTGCATAGCACTGCCAGCTGGGTATGGACAAGCATCCTATAACCTAATACATCTATTTTAATTCCTACAACAAAACATTTGAATACTGACACTAAATGGGATAAAGAAAACAGTGAGTCCTGTGTCAGTTTAGGTCAGATTTTGCTGCCAAACTAGTTATAAATAACTTGATTTTCAGCATTTTGTAGATTTTAGAATTATATATAAGGGACTGTACACCTGTACTGGTTTCTCACTTGTTCTACTGCAACTCCCAGTAAATGGGCCTCTAGCATAAAATCCTGGCTATCCTAAGGTAAGGAATGAAAGCAGAAAGTCTGGAGATGGCTGAGAGGTACCGGCTTTGTCAGTGGCTTGGATTTCCTAACCACAGCTATCCTACTGCACTGTGTTCCCACTGACAAGTTTTATTAAACAACTCATGTATCTTCACACAGAGTAATATCTTCAATCTAACTGAGTAATGATACTAAATTGTACTCAAGGTAGAGTTAGCCAAATATAAAAGACATATCTGAATCTCTCCTATAAAATACAGGAAGAATACTTACTTTGGGTAACATATGCACCAAAAAGAATCCACATGGAAGCAATAAGTGACCCAAACATCAACATGAAACCAATGAAAAGCCAAACTCGAGCACCTGTGTGGAGAAGAGGCTTATGATTTTGTTCATTTTTACAGCCCTATAATGTCTTAGGAATACATAACACTAGAAGCCCTGTTAGCCTTATATGTATTATGCATATCAAAGATAGTCATATATTTATATAAATCTGCTCTAAGTTAAATGAATGATGATTAAAAAAAAAAAAAAAAAACTAAACTAAAAGAAGTTAAACCATACATGGAAAAGGAAAAAAAGTAAGTTACCTTTTTACTGACTAGAGAAATGAATGCCCTAACTAAAAAATTACGCTGCTGTATATATTATCAAAATAACTGCCCTATTAAAAGTAGCATATGCATTCTGGATAGCCATCATCACAAAGGAATAAGAGACGTCAAATGAAGAAGGACTAATATGTTCCTTTTTAATCAATGGTAAGCTTCTATAATCACACCATTACTCAATATGGTACAAATAATGGCCATTCTTTAGAGTATGTTCAGGCTTGTTTATTGCTGAGGCAGCCAATCTGTACCACATATTCATGAAAACTTCAAAATCAGAAGCATCTCTTCAACCCTGTATTGAACAAAATTCTAGATGTCAATAATGTAATCATCTGGACACCCGAGTAGATTCAACACATTTTTAGGAAAGCAGGTTAACACTTGCACCAGACCCTGTTCACAGGTATACTGACAGCCCCATCACCTCTGCAAGGGGAACAAAGCTCCACTGAAGTAAAAATAAAATCCTAGCCAACTTCCATAACAGAAAACTAAATTTGCCTCAGTTGCAAATATTTTGTTACCACTGAATAGATTCATTTTAGACACTAGATAAGGAGGAAACACTGATCAAAGTTCATGATGGTTAGAACAGCTGATATTTGAGAGAAACAGATCTCTATATTATCTAAATTTTATTACAATACTAAGTAGATCTCCAGAAATAAAAACAGTAATGTTTAATGCTTTGGAGAAATACAATCTCTAAATTATATTCAATCATAGCTTTTATCTAATGTGAATAAAAGGAACTATTAAAAATCCTTAAAGACCGGGCACAGTAGCTCACACCTGTAATCCTAGAAATTTGGGAAGCCAAGGTGGGTGGATTGCCTGAGCTCAGGAGTTCGAGACCAGCCTTGGCAACATGGTAAAACCCCATTTCTACTAAAAGAACAAAAAATCAATTGGGCGTGGTGGCAGGTGCCTGTAGTCCCAGCCATTCAAGAAGCTGAGGCAAGAGAATTGCTTGAACCTGAGAGGCAGAGGTTGCAGTGAGCCGAGATCATGCCACTGCACTCTGGCCTGCATAACAAAGCAAAACTCTGTTTCCCCCCGCCAAAAAAAAAAAAAAAAAAAAAAAAAATCCTTACAATTATT
Organism: Chlorocebus sabaeus; assembly: GCF_047675955.1. Taxonomy (NCBI): domain Eukaryota; kingdom Metazoa; phylum Chordata; class Mammalia; order Primates; family Cercopithecidae; genus Chlorocebus; species Chlorocebus sabaeus. The sequence continues at coordinate 68,763,786 of NC_132905.1, read as the reverse complement.
TTCCATCATGTCCTTTATTTATAGCTATATACATTAAACTTTCTAATAGAATTAAACAAGAAAAAAGTTTCTCTTGAAAAATAAGTATGTCTGAGGGCATATTAACAAAAAGAGAAAAAAAAAGAAAAAGAAGTATGCTTTTGTTTAGCAAAAAAATAAAACTATAATATTTTCTCATTTGCTCTGGCTACAAGGAAGCTCTGAGCTAAGGTTAATGACAATTAAAAGCACCCATCTTGTCCCAGGTTCTAAGTACAACGATCATTTTTCTACCTAGTTCCGGTTCCTTTTTATGGTTTTATTATTTACCTGTTTCATTTATAGTATATTTATTATTTTGATACTTTCCTATTAATTCCTCTGGGAACTAAATAGAGATGGTTTACAAATAAACCACTTAAGGAGTACAAAAGCTAAAGAGTAGCAACACCTGGGCATGACTCTAAGACAGTTTGTCCTTAATTTCTGAAGCACTAGACAGAAATTGCACTATATGCACAATATATAAACTGCACTGTTAATTTTAACAGAATAGGGAATATCATAGAATAATCACTTAGTGAGGGTAAAAACGATGGGCCTGGGAACCAGACAGACCAAAGACAAATACAGGTTCTACTTTTAAGTTAAAAAACTTTGGATAAGTTACAATGAAACTTCCTATAAAAAACGGGTAATAGTGGCCAGCCACAGTGGCTTACACGGGTAATGCCAACTACTCTGGAGGCTGAAGGGGGAGGACTGCTTGAGCCCAGGAGTTCCAGGCTTTTCTGCGCTATGATCACACCACTGCACCCTAGCCTGGGTGACAGAGCAAGACCCTGTCTCAAAAAAAGATAATAGTAACATAATTCACAGCAATGTCCGTGGAATATTCTTTAAAGAAAAATGATGGAGTACATTATTGTATGCTCTACATACAACATCTTCACTTGCTAATATATATTATTTTTTCTTTACCTTCCCTCATTCCTGACATTACTGCTGAGGCTGACACACAGGATATGCTAAAAAGTGAGCGCAATTGCATGCGCATACACACACACACACTTTAAACTTAGGTTCATCTGTCATTTGTCATTATATCCTCTCGCGAATTCTCCATGGATTCCAGTAGAAGTGAGGTTATAAAATCTACATCAGCATTAAAGTATCAGGTAGAAGGCTGGGCATGGTGGCTCATGCCTGTAATCCCAGCACTTTGGGAGGCCAAGGCGGGTGGATCACCTGAGGTCAGGAGTTCGAGACCAGCCTGGCCAACATGGTGAAACCCAGTTTCTACTGAAAATACAAAAATTAGCTAAGCGTGGTGGCGGGCACCTGTAATCCCAGCTACTCGAGAGGCTGAGGCAGAAGAATTGCTGGAGCCTGGGAGGCGGATGATGCAGTGAGCTGAGATTACACTACTGCACTCCAGCCTGGGTGACAGAGTAAGACTCCATCTCAAAAAAAATACATACAAAATTAAAAAAATAAGACGCCAAGTAGAAAAGCAAGCTAAGCTCTTCACAGCTGCTTTATTTGGTTTAAAAGGCTATGATACTTACCATATGATCTCATTTATATGAAAGAGCAGAAAAGGCAAAGCTACCGTCATAGAAAGTAGATCAGTGGGCCGGGCGCGGTGACTCAAGCCTGTAATCCCAGCACTTTGGGAGGCCGAGACGGGCGGATCACGAGGTCAGGAGTTCGAGACCATCCTGGCTAACATGGTGAAACCCCATCTCTACTAAAAAATACAAAAAAGCTAGCCGGGCGAGGTGGCTGGTGCCTGTAGTCCCAGCTACTCGGGAGGCTGAGGCAGGAGAATGGCGTAAACCCGGGAGGCGGAGCTTGCAGTGAGCTGAGATCCGGCCACTGCACTCCAGCTCGGGCGACAGAGCAAGACTCCGTCTCAAAAAAAAAAAAAAAAAAAAAAAAAAAAAGAAAGTAGATCAGTGGTGACCAGGAGGTGAGGGGAAGGGGATTAACTATAAAAAGGGGTATGAAGGAACTTTCTGGGGTAATGGAAATGTTCTATATCATGATTGTAGTGGTAGTTACACAACTGTAACTGTACACATTTGTTCAAACTCATCAAACTGTACACTTTAAATTGGTGGATTCTGGTCAGGCGTGGCGGCTCATGCCTGTAATCCCAGCACTTTGGGAGGCTGATAACTTGAGGACAGGTGGATAGCTTGAGGCCAGGAGATCAAGACCAGCCTGAACCACATGGTAAAACCCTGTCTATACAAAAAATAAATAAATTAGCTGGGCGTGAAGGCATGTCCCTATAATCACAACTACTTGAGAAACTGAGGTGGGAGGATCACTTGAGTCCCAGGCTGTGGAGGCTGCAGTGAGCCAAGATTGTGCCACTGCACTCCAGCCTAGGAGACAGAGAGACTCTATCTCAAAAAAATTTCATAAAATAATAAATAGTGAATTGTATTATACTTAAATTATATTGAGTTAAGCTGACAAAAAGAAAAAAATATACATGTGGTACCAAACCAGACAAAGTGACCAAATGGTTCTAGATGGGAAACAAGTACAGCATGGTGGCTAAAAGCATGGGCTCTGGAGTGTTCAATCACTGTCAGTGTTCAATCCTGGCTCCACCACTTACTTGCTCTGTGACTTTGGACACATTATTTAAGCCCACTGTACCTTAATTTCTTCATATTATAATGTAAATTTTTTTGTTTGTTTGTTTTTGAGACAGAGTTTCGCTCTTGTTACCCAGGCTGGAGTGCAATGAGGTGATCTTGGCTCACTGCAACCTCCGCCTCCCGGGTACAAGCGATTCTCTTGCCTCAGTCTCCCAAGTAGCTGGGACTACAGAAGTGAGTCAATACACCTGGCTAATTTTGTATTTTTTTTAAGTAGAGACGGGGTTTCTCCATGTTGGCGAAGCTGGTCTTAAACTCCTGACCTTAGGTGATCCACCCGTCTCAGCCTCCCAAAGTGCTGGAATTACAGGTGTGAGTTACCACACCCGGCCGTAAATTTTTAAAAAACACAATTGGGCCAGGCTCAGTGGCTCACTCCTGTAATCCTAGCACTTTGGGAGGCCAAGGTGGGCAGATCACCTGAGGTCAGAAGTTCAAGACCAGCCTGATCAACATGTAGAAACCCCATCTCTACTAAAACTACAAAACTAGGCAGGCATGGTGGCGCATGCCTGTAATCCCAGTTACTCTGGAGGCTGAGGCAGGAGAATCGCTTGAACCCAGGAGGTGGAGGTTGTGGTGAGCCAAAAATGCACCACTGCACTCCAGCCTGGGCAAGAAAAGCGAAATTCCGTCTGAAAAAAAAAAAAGGATGATAATTCAAATGAATTCAAACTACAAAAACTAATTTATGTGTAGACAAATAGCATCTTTCTTCTGAACAATTTTGTTGCAGTCTGTGGGTGGCTACTCAGGTGATCAGAAGTGAATGTAAAGACAGTGTAGTCCTAGGTTCGATCCTCTAATGTGTTCATTATTTTCCTTTAATAATCACAGTCAGCCATCTTGTAAGTAGCATTATTGGTCAACAACTGGGATAAGAATAAATCCATCATTAGCACTGGAGTCCAAGATCCATCTGAATAGCAACATTTTTTATCTATATCATGGGCAGTGTAACATGACAAAAATAATAACTTCTAGCAATAACTTACTTTCTTAAGGATTTGAATAACACTAAAACTTGTTTTTAAAGCAAATAAAAAATATTCCATATAATCATCACCAGTCCTGAATAAAGACTCACAAGAGAGGCTTTTTTTCTGGTGACAAATTTCTATTTTGTTAACACACATTAACAGCTCAAAGTATCTTTACCTGTTCTTCCTAAACAGCCGCTTTCATAGCTATCACCTCTCACCTGAGCATTGGATACAGCATTTATCCTAGAACAGTACAAAATCATCAAATGAATTTCAGTATTTGCTGTTAAAATACTCAAATATTTAAAACAGATTATTTCATAACTAAAATCAATATACGAATAATTTAACATCTTTTAACCTAATAAAAATGCTAGTGGATAGAAATGTTACATTAGTCTTATTTTTCATAAAGTACACCCAGAAAACACACTTATTTTAAGAGATTTCTATCACTTGTCTGCAGAGATTATACAAGAGGGGCCAGTTTTCTGGTTTCTTTGTCTATTTCACATTTATACATGAATGACTCACTGCTATCCCATTTCAAGGTTCTCATTATTATCAAGAGTTAAACAGTTTCTCCTTGTGTTAAAAGTCAAGTGATTTTCTATGATCCATTCCTTAAGCTCAGAGAAAATGTAGTTTATGTAATATGCCCACTTTATTCAGCTTCCCCTTTCATTTTTGTTAGAGCAAGGTACATAAATTAGTAGCAGGAATTTCCTTTTTTTAGCAGTCACAATGGATATAAGTAGTTCCATTTCCCATAATATAACCTTTTAAAACTCCTGGCCAGGTGTAGTGGCTTACACCTGTAATTCCAGCACTTTGAGAGGCCAAGGCAGGTGAATCACAAGGTCAGGAGTTCAACATCAGCCTGGCCAACACAGTGAAACCACCGTCTCTACTAAAAATGCAAAATATTAGCTGGGCGTAGTAGCAGGCACCTGTAATCCCAGCTACTTGGGAGGCTGAGGCAGGAGAAGCACTTGAACCCAGGAGGCAGAGGTTGCAGTGAACTGAGATCGCGCCACTGCGGTCCAGCCCAAACAACAGAGTAAGACTCTGTCTCAAAAAATAATAATAATAATAAAACCTCCTGACAGTATAAGGAAATGATGTAATCTTAATGTTTAATATTTTTTAATTGTTAAAAGACATCCATAAAAAGCTTCCAAGTTTTATGAAATGAGGTAACATAAACTTAAAAATAATTTAAAATAAAAGCTACAAACAAATCTCTTTGAGGTCAATCTTGCCTTTTCCTCAAACACTGGCAAACACAGTCAAATAGCACATTAAAAAAAATAATAATAATACTGCAAGGTAAAAGTTGAGTGTACTCCAACACCTATGGACGATTCACTACTAAAAAATACAGAAATGTAACGTGTTTCAGAGGCCATGAGTTTTAAGATACACCATTAATTTTAATACTGACAAGAAATAAAAATGTTATCAATTATAATTCTAATTATACTAAATATACTAATTATATACTGACTACAAGATGCATCCTGATATTCAGAGGTATTAAAATGTGAAAAAGTAGATCTTGGAACTGACAAAATGTGTAACTGACCAGATTAAAAAATATGAGGAAAAAAAAAATCACAAGATAATCGTTATAGGTGCTAAAAAGATATATGCCCAAATCCAACACTCATTCTTGGTTTAAAAAAAAAATCCTAATAAAATGGGAATTATGTATGCATCATGTTAAAAAATAATCTATCAAATAAATCAAAAAGTTATTCAAGAAAGCACTGCACATTATCAGGAAAGTATTTTTAGAAAAATCATATTGAATACAGAATTATCATCATACTTACATGAAGAAAGCCAAGGTGGAAAATACACCACATGTGTGAAAGGCATGGTTCAACTGTTCTGGCTTAGGATACACCACAGCTGCATCAATCATTATCCACCAGCCTGTAAAAAACTTAAAACACAGCCCAAGTCACTGAAACACTGAAACTCTTGCTAGCACAATACCTGCTTTTTAACATTCCTTTTGTCCTACAGATCATATAAATGGGCTGGGTGCAAAGGCTCACGCCTGTAATCCCAGCACTTTGGGAGGCCGAGTCAGGTGGATCACTTGAGGTCAGGAGTTCGAGACCAGCCTGGCCATCATGGTGAAACCTCACCTCTACTAAAAATATAAGGCTGGGCGTCGTGGCTCACGTCTGTAATCCCAGCACTTTGGGAGGCCAACACGGGCAAATTACCTGAGGTCAGGAATTTGAGACCAGTCTGGTCAACATGGTGAAACCTCGTCTCTACTAAAAGTACAAAAATTAACTAGGCATGGTGGCAGGCACACATAATCCTGCCTACTCAGGAGGCTGAGGCAGGAGAATCGCTTGAACCCAGGAGGTGGAGGCTACAATGAGCTGAGATCACGCCACTGCACTCCAGCTTGGATGACGGAATGAAACTGTCTCGAAAAAATTCAAATACAAATACAAAAATTAGCTGGGCATGGTGGCATGTGCTTCTAATCCTAGCTACTTCGGAGGCTGAGGCACAAGAATTGCTTGAACCTGGGAACTCGGAGGCAGAGGCTGCAGTGAGCAGACTGCTTCACAATTATCGTTAGTTCTTGCTCTGCTTTATTTCATTCTATTGGACTTAAGTGTAGAACTGTACATTCAAAGAGATGAATTTTTAAAATGTAAACAAATAAAGAAATTTGCTTCCAAAAAATGCAGTGGGAGCCAGAAATGGTAGTGTAGAAAACCTGTAGTCCCAGCTACTTGGGAGACTGAGGCAGGAAGATTGCTTGAGATCATGAATCTGAAGTCGTAGCACACTACAATCATACCTGTGAATAGCCACTGTACTCCAGTGGCTGTACAACATAGCAAGACCTTTTCTCTTTAAAAAAAAAAAAAAAAAAAGTGCGGCCAGGGAGTGGTTGATGGAATTATACAGCAAGACAGGTCCTGATTTTGGGGTGGTGGTGTTTTTTTTTTAAGCTGGATGATAGATACATGGGATAAAGGAGGAGACAGAACCTTTATAACATTCTCTCTACTTTTGTTTTATGCTTAAATGATGGAAAGAAAATTAAACAATAGTTTCCTTCACAAATGTCTTCCTCTGATATTCCCCTGGTGTTGCAGCTGGGGAAACAGAGATGGTATTTCTTCCCTAGAGCCGCTGTAGGGCTTCAGTTCTAATGGAGCCTAAGGTTGTCACTATTATCTGCAGAGTACTGTCACTGTTGTCTGACCTTCAATAAGTCACAACAATAATTTTGTGTTACATTAAATCCTGAGCCTTTAAGGATCTTAAAGTACTTATATACATTGTATCACTAAGTTAAAAATGCTATTGCCTATAATAATTATATTATCACTGGCACTGAAGAAAAGATATTAAGTACACGTTTACAAAGTCAAAATGAATCCAGGGCCTACCATACTCTGCTTGGCAATAGTATCTAGAACTGTGATAATTATCTATACAAAACAGCAGTGAAATAAATAGTTCTGGAAAGCCATTCTCAGTTCAAAGGAACTGGCATTGATTTCCAGGGCAAAAGGTAAGGGATAAATGTCACCAACCTGTCTTTCTCACTTACCAATATACCTGCGACAACAGACGCCACAGCATTTCTTCTCTCGCCCCAGTCAATACACTCACATTCTGGCCAACGAAAATTGTCTAGGAAGCCTGCCATTTTTACTTCTTAAGCGTAAATGTTTCATTAAATGCTGTATCCTACAAACAGAAAGACAAAAACTAATCAACCCAAGACAATGTTTTCTAAAAGTAAAATATCTTACTCCTTTACTTTACTTTAGGTCCTATTCTACTATAGTTAAGAAAAATTCAATACTTCAACAAATACCTAATTGAGATGTATACAGGACTACGCTAGGACACAAGGGGGAGATTGCTATTTGATAAATGAGCACTATGGTTTTAAAACATGTCTAGGAGCTAGGTGACGTGGCTCACGCCTGTTATTCCAGCACTTTGGGACGCCGAAGTGGGCAGATCACTTGAAGCCAGGAGTTTGAGACCAGCCTGGCCAATATTATGAAACCCTGTCTCTACTAAATATACGAAAAATTAACTGGGCCTGGTGGCACATGCCTGTAATTACAGCTACTTGGGAGGCTGAGGCACAAGAATTGCTTGAACCTGGAAGGAGAGATTGCAGTGCAAGATCATGCCACTGCACTCCAGCCTGGGCAACAGAGCAAGACTCTGTCACAAAAATAAATAAATAAATGAAATAAATTAAACATGTTCAAAATATTTGACACTTCTTCCATTGAGAGGTGGATTTATGTCCTACCTTTGAATTTGGGTCAACAATAAAGACTAGTTGACCAGTAGAGTAGAGGAAGTGATGCTAAGTAACTTCTGCCATGCAACTTCCAAGATCAGGTCACAGAAGGCAACGGACCATCTGCCTGGTTCTCTAGAACACTAATGCTCGGGCTACCATGCTGTAAGGAGACCATTTATAGGTGTTCTGACCCACAGTTCCAGTTGAGGTCCCAGCTAATAGCTAGTACTAACTGCCAGACATGTGAGTAAAGACACGTCTCTACTAAAAATACAAAATTAGCCATGAGTGGTGGCGCATGCCTGTAATCCCAGTTACTTGGGAGGCTGAGGCAGGAGAATCACTTGGACCCAGGAGGCGGAGGTTGCAGTGAGCTGAGATCTCGCCACTGCACTCCACCCTGGGTGATAGAGCGAGACTCTGTCTCCAAAAAAAGAAAAGAAGTTAGAAGACCAGTAAAAAAGATTCACATATAAATAACACAGGTATTTCAGAAACTACACATGAAACAGAAGAGAAAAAAGAATCGGCCGGGCGCGGTGGCTCAAGCCTGTAATCCCAGCACTTTGGGAGGCCGAGACGGGCGGATCGCGAGGTCAGGAGATCGAGACCATCCTGGCTAACACGGTGAAACCCCGTCTCTACTGAAAAATATGAAAAACTAGCCGGGCGAGGTGGCGGGCGCCTGTAGTCCCAGCTACTCGGGAGGCTGAGGCAGGAGAATGGCGTGAACCCAGGAGACGGAGCTTGCAGTGAGCTGAGATCTGGCCACTGCACTCCAGCCTGGGCGACAGAGCGAGACGCCGTCTCAAAAAAAAAAAAAAAAGAATCAACAAAATATTTCAAGAAAATTTCCCCAGAATAAAAGTTCTTGTATTTCCAGATTTAAAGTACCCATTGAATACTTAAGTAATGGAGTAAACTCACACTTCATTTTAAATTTCAAAACACTGAGGTCAAAGTGTAGATTCTATAAGTTTGCAGATACGAAAAAAACCAGGTCGCATACAAAGGTTTTTGGAATTCGTGTGTGTGTGTGTGTGTCTGAGAGAGAGAGAGAGCAAGAGAGAGACAGGGTCTCGCTCTGTCACCCAGGCTGGAGTGCAGTGGCATGATCACAGCTTACTGCAGCCTCTACCTGCTGGGCTCAAGTGATCCTCCCACTGCAGCCCCCAGAACAGCTGGGACTACAAGCACACACTACCACACCCAGCTAATTTTTTATAGAGATGGGATTTTGCCATATTGCCCAGGCTAGTCTTGAACTTCTGGACTTAAGCAATCCACCCACTGCAGCCTCCCAAAGTGCTGGGATTACAGGCGTGAGCCACCATGCCTGGCCCTCAGCTTGGAATTCTTAACAGTAAAACCACAAGCAAGATGACAATGGGGCAGTAAATTCAAAACTCTGTAGGACAATTATTTCCAACTAAAAGATTTTTACCAGTCAAAATATCAATCAAGTATGAGGATAGCATCAAAACATATTCAGAAGCATTTTAGAGGCCAACGCAGGCCTCTCACTTGAAGCCAGGAGTTCAGGACCAGCCCGGCCAACAAGGCGAAATCCCGTCTCTATTTAAACAACAACAACAAAATATTCAGACACGCAAGGTCTCCAAAAAATGTAACTATTCTTGTCAAGAAGCTACTGGAGTTTGAGCTTCAACAGGGAGAGTGAATTAATAAAAGAGAATATGGGATACAGGAAAGATCCTGCACAGAAGAGCTAAAGAGAATCCAGCTGTGCCCCAGAAGCAGCAGATAATCAGGCCAGACTGCAGCAGTATAACTCAGGAGATAACGTCTTGGCTGGTAGAGCAGTTTTTTGTGGGGGATTTTGTGCCTTTATAAAAAACAATCTTTTAAAAAATCCAGTGGAATATAGCAGCTTTTGAAGCTGAGGACTGAATGCTCCAAGAACTTGGCCCAGAGCCTATCTGTACTCACTGGGGCTTGGCTTGATCCTGAACATATGCTGATGCAGTTCCTGCTCTCCTGCAAGGCGTGCAGCCTTCTTCAGCAGACTACACTCACTTCCCCCAGAGAGAGGTTCTGCTTTCACCTACTCTGGTAACTACAGGTAGGCCATGGTGAGCTAAGAAGCAGAAAATGCAGAGGAACCCACTCCTTCTGACCTTATTTTTGTTGTCTTTCCATTACGTGGTCCACTAGAACCTTCCAGATACCCTGACTGAGGTGACCCCCCTTTCCTAGGACTCATAACACAGCACATAAACTTCCTCAGAAAGGCCCCCTGTAAACAGGCAAGGGATCTGAAGTCATTCTGTTCAGCTCATCTTTTCTTGAAAACCTTCATCTAAGTGGCTGTCCTTTCCTTAGTCAAGTTTGACCTTATAATTATAAAATGAGGCCAGGCATGGTGGCTCATGCCTGTCATCCCAACACTTTGGGAGGCTGAGGCAGGTGGATCACGAGGTCAGGAGTTCGAGACCACCCTGGCCAACGTAGTGAAACCCCATCTCTACTAAAAATACAAAAATTAGCCGGGCATGGTGGCACACACCTGAAACCTTGGCTACTCAGGAGACTGAGGCAGGAGAATTGCTTGAACCTGGAAGGTGGAGGTTGCAGTGAGCCAAGATGGCACCACTGCACTCCAGCTGGGCAACTGAGCAAAACTCGGTCTCAAAAAAAAGCTCAGGCTGGGCGTGACGGCTCACACCTGTAATCCCAGCACTTTAGGAGGCCGAGACGGGCGGATCACGAGGTCAGGAGATCGAGACCATCCTGGCTAACACAGTGAAACTCCGTCTCTACTAAAAATACAAAAAAGTAGCCGGGCGAGGTGGCGGGTGCCTGTAGTCCCAGCTACTCGGGAGGTTGTGGCAGGAGAATGGTGTGAACCCAGGAGGCGGAGCTTGCAGTGAGCCAAGATTGCGCCCCTGTACTCCAGCCTGGGTGACAGAGTGCGATTCCATCTCAAAAAAAAAAAAAAAAAAAAAAAAAGAAAGCTCCAGCATTTTCTAATAAGTATGTCTGGACTTCATCTACGCTCTCAGGGACAGAACTTTGTTATTACAGTTTATTTAATGAACAACCCACTATTAATAAAGATGCAGACAGTTTATAGCCCTCTGAGGTTTAACTGCAGAAATTAATGAGGTGTTATGATTTTATAGCCTGGTAAGAAAATCAATCCCAAAGATATTATGATTTTGTTGCCCTGTGGAACATTAACCAATTAAACTAACTTAGTCATACTATTGAGACTTTTCTTTCCCTACAAACTGCATAAATACCGATTCCTTATATCCTTTTAAAACCAGCTCTTTGGCTGGGCACGGTGGCTCACACCTGTAATCCCAGCACTTTGGGAGGCCAAGGTGGGCAGATCACCTAAGGTCAGGAGTTTGAGACCAGCCTGGCCAGCATGGCCAAAGCCCATCTCTACTTAAAATACAAAAATTAGCCAGGCATGGTGGCGGGCGCCTGTAATCCTAGCTACTCAGAAGCCTGAGGCAGAACTGCTTGAGCCCGGGAGGAGAAGGTTGCAGTGAGCTGAGATCATGCCACTGCACCCCAGCCTGGGCGACAGAGCCAGACTCCAACTCAAAACAAAACAAAAAAACACAGCTCTCAAAACAAACAAAAAAAAAACTCTCAATAATAGTAAAACAAAACTGAAACACACTGCTTAACTATCTGCATGAGAATTGTGTTTCTAACACTATTCATTCAAAACAAAGGTGGCTCACACCGGTAATCCCAGCACTTTGTGAGGCCGAGGCAGATGGACCACCTGAGGTCAGGAATTCAAGACCAGCCTGGCCAACCTGGAGAAACTCAGTTCCTACTAAAAATAAAAAAAACTAGCCGGGTGTGGTGGTGGTCACCTGTAATCCCAGCTACTCCAGCGGCTGAGGCAGGAGAATCCCTTGAACCCAAAAGGCGAAGGCAGCAGTGAGCTAAGACTGCGCCAGTGCACTCCAGCCTGGGTAACAGAGCAAGACTCTGTCTCAAACAAAAACAAACAAACAAACAAACAAAAAAAACACTAAATACACTGTTTAGGATACAGGAGTGTGTCTGTAAATTTATGTATATATTTGTAAATATTTATGCACATATGTATAAATGTATATGTACATGAATTTATGTATACATGCATAAAGCTTATTTTAAAAAGCAAGAGAAAGATAAACACAAAAATCAGGACAGAGGCTACCTCTGGAAGAAAAAAATGCAAACATTTTGTTCCCCCACTGCCGCCATCCCCAAGACAGAGTCTTGCTCTGTCACCCAGGATGGAGCGCAGTGGCGTGATCTGGGCTCACCGCAACCTCCACCTCCCAGGTTCAAGCAATTCTCCTGCCTCAGCCCCCTGAGTAGCTGAGATTACAGGTGCCCACCACCACGACTGGCTAATTTTTATATTTTTGGTAGAGACAGGATTTCACATGTTGGCCAGGTGGGTCTCCAACACCTAGCCTTCAGTGATCTGCCTGTCTCAACCTCCCAAGATGCTGGGACTACAGGTGTGAACCACTGTGCCTGGCCCAACATTTTGTTTCTTAATTTGGTAGTGGATACATAATGATCACTGCAATAGTATTCTTTAAATTTTACATGTTTTATATATTTTTTGTACCTGAGATAAAATTTGCAATAAAAGAAATTACTTTTTTGTGTGTGTGTGTGAGATGGAGTCTCGCTCTGTCGCCCAGGCTGGAATGCAGTGGCACCATCTCGGCTCACTGTAACCTCCACCTCCTGGTTTCAAGCAGTTCTCTGCCTCCACCTCCCGAGTAGCTGGGATTACAGGCGCCCACCACCACAACTGGCTACTTTTTTGTATTTTTAGTAGAGACGGGGTTTCACCATCTTGGCCAGGCTGGTCTTGAACTCCTGACCGCGCCCAGGAATAAATTACTTTTAAAAAGAACAAGCAGCCAGGCGCGGTGGTTCACGCCTGTAATCCCAGCACTTTGGGAGGCCGAGATGGGCAGATCACGAGGTCAGGAGATGGAGACCATCCTCGCTAACACGGTAAAACCACATCTCTACTAAAAATACAAATAAATTAGCTGGGCATGGTAGCGGGCACCTGTAGTCCCAGCTACTCAGGAGGCTGGGGCAGGAGAACGGCGTCAACCTGGGAGGCGGAGCTTGCAGTGAGCCGAGATCGCACCACTGGACTCCAGTCTAGGCGACAGAGCGAGACTCCGTCTCAAAAAAAAAATAAAAAAATAAAAATAAAAAATACATATATATATATATATATATATATATATGGAGCCAAGGTGGTTGGATCACCTGCTGAGGTCAGGAGTTCAAGACCAGCCTGACCAACATGGAGAAACCCCGTCTCTGCTAAAAATACAAAATTAGCCGGGGTGGTGGCGCATGTCTGTAATCCCAGCTACTCGGGAGGTTGAGGCAGGAGAACTGCTTGAACCTGGGAGACGGAGGTTGTGGTGAGCCAAGATTGCACCATTGCACTCCAGCCTGGGCAACAAGAGCAAAACTCCGTCTCTAAATAAATAAAATATATGGAATATTAGAAATGCATTTAATTCCAATAGATTTAGCTACTGCTTTTAAATTATAAAATCTTTAAGTTATAATGTCAGGCGTGGTGGCTCATGCCTATAATCCCACCACTTTGGGAGGCTGAGGCAGGTGGATCACGAGGTCAGGAGATCAAGACCATCCTGGCTAACATGGTGAAACCCCATCTCTACCAAAAATACAAAAAATTAGCTGGGCGTGGTGGCAGGCGCCTGTAGTCCCAGCTACTCGGGAGGCTGAGGCAGGAGAATAGCGTGAACCGGGAAGGCAGAGCTTGCAGTGAGCAGAGATCGTGCCACTGCACTCCAGCCTGGGCGACAGAGCGAGACTCCGTCTCAAAAAAAAAAAACAAACTTTAAGTTATAAAAAGATTCCTTGTGAAATAAAATTATATCAAAGTACAATCATCTATTTATATTATCTACCTGAAACTTACCCTACAATGACAAAAAGATTTTCATAAAGCAAGGCTTTTAATGGCTAAAACCCAGAAACAGCCAAAATGCCCATCAATAAGGAACCAAAAAATGTATATTAGGGTACATCCAAACAACAGTATACCCCACTACATTTTGAGAATGAGGCAGGTTGGCTGGGCAGGATGGCTCACACCTGTAATCCCAGCACTCTGAGAGGCTGAGGCAGGTGGATAGCTTGAGCTCAGGAATTGAAGACCAGCCTGGGCAACATGAGGAACCCATCTCTACAAAAATTACAAAAATCAGACGTGGTGGCACTCACCTATAGTCTCAGCTACTCGGGAGGCTGAGGTGGGAGAATCGTTTGAGCCCCAAGGCTGCAGTGAGCAGTGAGGGAACCACTGCACTCTACCCGGGGCAACACAGTTAGACCCGGTCTCCAAAGTGAGGGGTGGGGTTGCAGGGAAATGAGTTAGGTCTCTACGTGCTTAAGAAGGAAATGTGTCCTTATATTATCATCAGCTGCCGAGCAATATTATAGTATAATATCCTCCTAGGGAATGGAATTGAGGATGTAAAGAGTGAAAAGTGAAGAAACAAGGAATCCTAACTTGACATACCTCTGCGCTGAATTTTACTTGATATTCTTCTGTCATGTTTAAATGTTTTAAACAACCTGAATGTTACTTTAACCATTTAAAAAGGAAAATGGACTAGGTACGGTGGCTCACGCCTGTAATTCCAGCACTTTGGGAAGCCGAGGCAGGTAGATCACCTGAGATCAGGAGTTCAAGCCTCTACTAAAAATACAAAAATTAGCTGGGCATGGTGGGGGGCATCTGTAATCCCAGCTACTTGGGAGGCTGAGACGGGAGAAACGTTTCAACCTGGGAGGCGGAGGTTGCAGTGAGCCACGATTACGCCACTGCACTCCAGCCTGGGTAACAAGAGCGAAACTCTGCCTCAAAAAAATATATACATATAAATAAGTTAAAAATAAACTTTAGGCTGGGCACGGTGACTTACGCCTGTAATCCCAGCACTTTGGGAGGCCGAGGTGGGTGGATCATGAGGTCAGACAATCGAGACCATCCTGGCTAACACGGTGAAACCTCGTATCTACTAAAAATACAAAAAATTAGCCTGACGTGGTGGTTGGTGCCTGTAGTCCCAGCTACTTGGGAGGCTGAGGCAGAAGAATGGGGTGAACCCAGGAGGCGGAGCTTGCAGTGAGCTGAGACTGCACCACTGCACTCCAGCCTGGGCGACAGAGTGAGACTCCGTCTCAAAAAGTCAATAAACAAATAATAATAAACTTTAAAAGGCCAGGCGCGGTGCCCACGCCTGTAATCCCAGCATTTGGAGAGACCGAGGCGAGCAGATCACTTGAGGTCAGGAGTTCAAGACCAGCCTGGCCAACATGGTGAAACTCCCTCCCTTCTAAGAGTATAAAAATTAGCCGGACATGGGGGCAGGGGCCTGTGATCCCAGCTAGTCGGGAGGCTGAGACTGTAAAATCCCTTTAACCCTAGAGGCATGGGTTGCAGTGAGCAAAGATCGCGCCACTGCACTCCAGCCTAGGCGACAGCGACAGTACTTGCAGCCTGGTCAACGAGTGAGACCCTGTCTCAAAAAAAAAAAAAAAAAAAAAAAAAAAAGGAAAATGAGGATAAAATAAATTCTTTACCTTGGCCCCCAGAAGTGAATTCAGAATTCAGAAAAGACTAGCCAGAGTAAGGCCGCCATAACCCTAGTTGACAGAGAGGAGGGATTGGGGTGGCGAGTGGGAAGGCTGTGTCTCTGGAAGAAGAAATATACGTCCCCACCTCAGTCTGATTAAACCTGCTTTTCCAGCGCGATCAATATTCAAGATAACTTTTGGTTTGCCTTTCAAGAAAGAAGTCTTGCACCACTATCCTCAGTTTAAAAAAAAATGTTTAATGTTTGCTCTACGTTTGAAATGCATGCAAGTTTAAAAGACGAGAAGAGACAAAAGGATGAAAAAGTGTGACCGGCCCGACAGTTCAGAGCCTCTGGAAGTGTCAAGGGATCCACAGTGCAGGTAGGATGAAGAGTCTGAGAGGGGAGGTGGGATCCTCCGAAAAGAGAAAGTCTGGTCTTGGAGCGCGACGATGCAGATGCCACTTCCCTCCCATCCCGTCCCATCAGAGGCCTCCACTCCCTGCCCCTCCGCACCCCCTGACCCAGACACGCGCAGCGGGGAGCAGCCCAGCCCAGGCCGTCTCACTGCTTTGGTTTTGAAAGGTTACATATTTATTTTAGAATTTCAGCACCTTCTAACGTACTGTTTTAAGTATCTTTAACCAGCTTATCGGCCTAAAACCGAAACGGTCCTACCCGCGACTACCACTGCTCCAGTGACAATGCTCTGCTGCTACTTATTTAACGGGGCCCAAGGCTTACAATTCTCGAAAGAATGTTGTTCCCCTTCCCTTTCCCTTCCCGCCTCTGTACTTGACTCTGGTTAAGTATGAAATCAGAAAAGTGCAGAAAACATGGGCAGCTTCCTAGCAATGGTTCGGGGCAAACAAGACGGGTGAAGAAGGGCTGGAGCTCCCCCGGGCCCCTCGCTCCGGCCTCGGGAGGGCATCGCGGCCGCAGCAGGGCGTCCCGAAAACCGTCGCCTCCTTGCCCGCCGCCCGAGAAGGTGAAAGGCACGAGATGGAACCTCTCCAGCCCTCCCCAGGAACGCAACCTGACGGCGCGACAGAGCGGCAGGGAGGCCTCTCTGGGCTGCTTGCGGGTCGCCGCGGCGCCACGGTCACGGTCGGCCCGAAGGGAAGCGGGCAGGGGCAAGAAGGGGCGGCGGGGGTTCCGCGGGCCCGAGTCTGCAGGCCGGCGCCGAGCGCAGGGAAAACCTGGCTGGGCGGCGCCACAGCCCCCCGAAGGCCGGGTCGGGCCCGACTAGGGCGCCTCCTTACGCGCGGGCGGCGGGCGCAAACCCCCTAGGGTTGCCTGGCGCCGGAGACCCGCAGACAGGACTCACCCAGCTTCCTCAAACGCTCACGCCGACTTCAGGCGCGCGCGCAGAAAGGACACTGCTGCGCCACAGCCCGGCCGGCGTCCACCGGCTCCACCTCAGCCCCGGGAGCCGGGAGCTGGAGGCCGGCGCGAGGCTAGGGCGCCCGTGAGGCGGGGCGAAGCGCCGTGCGCACCGCAGCGACCAATCGGAGCGCAGCAAGTGGCCGGCCGGGGGCGGGGCGGGACGCGAGGGGGCGGGGAGAGGGCGTTGGCTGGGCGCAGCTGGACGCCGGGCGCTGCTCAGCGACCAATCCGCGTGCAGCAAGTGGCCGGCCGGGGGCAGGGCGAGCTCCGAGCGGTGGGGTGGGGACCGCTGCTCTGCTGGCCTCCCGGAGCCGGGGTCCAGACCCAACTACCTACGGTTCGGGACAGAGTAAGACAGGCGTCTCCTGTCCCCTGCGGGTGGGCGACCGCCGCCGGGTTCCCACTGCTGCGTTTCTGCACGCAGACTTGAAGTGCAGTACCGTGAGGTCACGTGCGGACGGAACTCGAGACTGGGGGACCAGGGTCTCCCTTCGCCTATGGCCGATCAGCCTTGTCTGCGAGCTGCCCAGAGTAGGGAAGGTGCTTCGGGAGTGTTCTCGGGAACGGAGGGTCTTTAGAGATGCCTTTTTCTAATCCCCTGAATTCAGAAATTGAGCCCCAGAAAGTTGAAGTTAGTCAACCAGGGCTACTCAGCGACTGCTGGTTACCCCAGGTGATCCTCACAATACCACTAGTCTTCTGATTTCGTTCGGCGCGTTCCCGTCTATTCACGCAGATTTTTGTCTTTTTTTTTTTTTATGTCTTTCTTATAGTCAGATATCTTTTTTTTTTTTTTTTTTTTTTTGGTTTTTCTTATAGTCAGGTATCTTTCAGCCTCTTGGATTTTCAACATAACTTTAACAGCCTTTGGAAGCCCCGTCTAAATTTCCTACAGAAATGCGTATAACCATTTAGTTGTTTGGGGAAAAGTTGACCTTTGTTTTTTGGGTGCTTTGTTTGTTTTGAGACAGGGTCTTGCTCTGTTGTCCAGGCTGGAGTGTAGTGTTGTGATCTTGGCTCACTGCACCTTCTTACCTCCCACGTTCAATCGATCCTCCCACTTCAGCCTTCCCAGTAACTGGGATTACAGGTGCACGCCACCATGCTTGGCTAATTTTTGTATTTTTAGTAGAGACGGGATTTCACCAGGCTGATCTCGAACTCCTGACTTCAGTTGATCCACCCGCCTCCGCCTCCCAAAATGCTGGGGTTACAAGCGTGAGCCACTGTGCCCAGCCAAGTAATTATCAATGGAAATCTAAAAAGCATTTTACTTGAGGTATAATGAAGTTAAAGGTTTTGCATCATGGAATTATCACCAAAAATGCCATCCTGGATAATGTTCTCCTATAGCTCTTATACATGGGCTAGGATCTAGGTGTTCAATAAATATGTGCTGAATAAGTTACTTTTGAAATATGTCACAATGCTGGCATTCCACCAGAAGAGAGGATACAGAAGGGAACACTCTCCTCTCTTTAAGAACCTTTTGAAAGGGGCGGGGGTTGCATGTACCATTTTTGTTTTCATTCTGCTACTAAAATAGTCACTTGACTACACCAAATTGCGAAGAAACCTGGAAAATGAGGTTTCAGTACTAAGGAAGGAAAACTAGATATTAGGGGACAATTAGAAGTTTCCAAATCTCATCACTTATTTGGCGGGGGGGGGGTGGGGGAGGCATCCCAAAGGGCAGACTGGAGCCTGGGCAACAGAGTGAGACTCTGTCTCAAAAAAAAAAAAAAGAAAGATATTGGAATTAAGTTGCTGATGTCAACATTTCACTGTCAAGTCTTTAGTAGAATTGTAAATCAGCCTTTAAAATATACCACACATGGCCCGGCGCGGTGGCTCAAGCCTGTAATCCCAGCACTTTGGGAGGCCGAGGGGGCGGATCACAAGGTCAGGCATTCAAGACCAGCCTGGCCAACATGGTGAAACCCCGTCTCTACTAAAAATACAAAAATTAGCCAGGTGTGGTGGCGCTCACCTGTAATCCCAGCTACTCAGGAGGCTGAGGCAGGAGAATTGCTTGAACCCAGGAGTCAGAGGTTGCAGTGAGCTGAGATCACACCACTGCACTCCAGCCTGGACGACAGAGTGAGACTCTGTCTCAAAAAAAACAAAAACAAACAAACAAAAAAACACAATTTTCTGCTTCAGTTCCACCATGTAGCTACTGAAGCATATGTTTTGTTAAATTCCTGTTACCTAAGCACTTCAGAGAGGCTCTCCTAGATTCTGGAGACATTGTGACTTCAGGACCATTTTCAGGTTTGGGCCAGGACAGGTTCTGAAAGATCTACTTCACCTAAAACTGGACAGAAAATGCCGTCCAGTTGGTACAAGTCTATTAAGAGAAAGGAACAATTCAGGCTGTCCTTCACGCTATGCCCCATGGATTCTAGTTTGTTCTCTCTCAGGGCTGCTTCATGAACTTCTGATAGAGTGGTATTCACTTCCATCTTTTGAGTGTACAAGCCAAATGTGTACCATGGGAATTATCTGAAAGGCTAAAACATGTTGCATAAACAGGTACTTCCCAAAATATTCTCTTTCTCCATATGCTTATGTGGTTATAAAGCAAAAAGACTTCATCTGAATAAGTCTTAGGCAGCTATTAGAACTGTTGTATTTTGACAAAGATGTCTTAAGACTAAGGTCATACTTCCTGTGGGTCTGAAATGGACTCTCTCCTGAAAGGATGGCTAGTCAGTGTCAGTCATTTAGGAGAAAAGATAGATCTTTAGATGGAAAACAAAAAACTAAGGCCTGGAAGATAATTTGACTCCAGCAGAAGAGGAAACATTTCTTTCCACATCTAGACCCTGAAGACAGTGGATACATGTGTCAGTTGGTCTCTTTCAGTTATAAGTAACAGAAAAAAAATCTCAAACTGGCTTAAATAATGAGGAGGATTCTGTGGCTCATGGAACTGGAGGATCAGCGTTATCATGGGTGTTATGGTCTGAGTGATTATGTCTCCTCAAAACTCTTACATTGGGGTACTATATTAGTCCATTTTCACACTGCTGTAAAAACATTACCTGAGCTGGGCGCAGTGGCTCACGCCTGTAATCCCAACACTTTGGGAGGATGACAAGGGCGGATCATGACGTCAGGAGTTTGAGACCACCCTGGCCAACATGGTGAAACTGTCTCTACTAACAATAAAAAATTGGCTGGGTGTGGTGGCAGGCACTTGTATAGTCCCAGCTACTCAGGAAGCTGAGGCAGGAGAATCGCTTGAACCTGGGGGACACAGGAGGTTGCAGTGAGCCAATATTGCGCCACTGTACTCCAGCCTGGAAGATTTGTTTTTCGTTTTTTTTTTTTGAGACAGGGTCTTACTCTTGCCCATGCTGGAGTGCAGTGGTGTGATCAGGGCTCACTGCAGCCTTGCCCTCCTGGGCTCAAGCGATCCTCCCACCTCAGGCTCCCAAGTAGCTAGGACTACAGGAATGTGCTACCACACCTGGCTTTTTTTTTTTTTTTTTTTTTTTTTTTGGTAGAGACAGAGTTTCACCATATTTCCTGGGCTGGTCTCAAACTCCTGGGCTCAAGCAATCCTCCTGCCTTGGTCTCTCAAAATGTTGGGATTACAGGCATGAACCACTGTGCCTGGCCAATCAAAAAGATTTTTTAAAAAAATGCATTTAGCATTTAGGGCTGGGTGCGGTGTCTCACGCCTGTAATCCCAGCACTTTGGGAGGCTGAGGTGGGTGGATCACCTGAGGTCAGGACCTCGAGACCAGCCTGACCAACATGGAGAAACCCCATCTCTACTAAAAATACAAAATTAGCCGGGCGTGGTGGCGCATGCCTGTAATCCCAGCTACTTGGGAGGCTGGGGCAGGGGAATCTCTTGAACCCAGGAGGCAGAGGTTGTGGTGAGCCAAGATTGCACCATTGCACTCCAGCCTGGGCAACAAGAGAAAAACTCTGTCACACAAAAAAATTAGGTGCCTAGCCCAAAATATTATTACCATTATAACAAAGGACCATTGAATAATCATTATAATAACTTTATTAACATAGACAACATTTATAAACATAAAGTGCACTGTGCTGAAATTAAAAATTTACTGACATTTTCTGGTAACCTTACCTTCTCATTGACCAGTATGGAAAATGGTTTTGTTCATCTACGTTGCTGTAATGCAGTTAAGCCTCTTACATCTAATTTCTACTTTTTTTTTTTTTTGAGATGGAGAATCTTGCTGTGTCACCCAGGCTGGAGTGCAGTGGCGCGATCTCGGCTCACTGCCAGCTCCACCTCTTGGGTTCACACCATTCTGCTAGCCTCCCCAGCATCTGGGACTACAGGTGCATGCTGCCACACCTGGCTAATTTTTTTTGTATTTTTAGTAGAGACGGGTTCCACTGTGTTAGCCAGGATGGTCTTGAGCTCCTGACCTCATGATCTGCCCGCCTCAGCCTCCCAAACTGCTGGGATTACAGGCATGAGCTACTGCGCCCGGCCTCTAATTCCCACTTTTAACAAAAGTCACAAAACTACTGCCTTCTAAAATGTTTTTGGAACTATAGCTCTTCTTAAGCAACATTCCATACTGTTCACAATTTTATTTACAGTGATGCTATCATTGTAGAAGTCAAAGGACAACTCATTCAATAAAATAATCACATATTATATCAATTAATGCTGCAGCATCTAAGCTAAAGGCCCAAAATTTCTTTCTTTTTTTTTTTTTGGTTGAGACAGAGTCTTGCTTTGTTGCCCAGGCTGGAGTGCAGTGGCCGGATCTCAGCTCACTGCAAGCTCCGCCTCGCGAGTTCACACCATTCTCCTGCCTCAGCCTCCCGAGCAGCTGGGACTACAGGCGCCCGCCACCTCACCCGGCTAGTTTTTTGTATTTTTTAGTAGAGACGGGGTTTCACCGTGTTAGCCAGGATGGTCTCAATCTCCTGACCTCATGATATGCCCGCCTGGGCCTCCCAAAGTGCTGGGATTACAGGCGTGAGCCACCGCGCCCGGCCCTTTGAAGGTGTAGTTTTGTTTGTTGTTTTAACTATCACACATTGTACAAAATAACACGTGCTTCCAAAATGCAGGTGGTGAGTACCTAACTTCTGAACCACTTCTGTAACTCAGGACTCTGGATTAAAGAAGGAAACACACCGGCCTCTTTGACCACACTTCACCTCCTTCTAGTTGCCAATTCTGTGTGACAAAAGCAATTATCCAAACCTAAAACGTCAGATTTTCTGAAAGCAGATGAGACACAACTATCTCATTAGTATTAACCTCATCATTTGCCAAAGATGCAGATGCAGGAAATTCAGACATCTCGTCTTTGTTTATCAAAGGGTCACTAAGACAGGAAATTCGGTCCATGAGGCAATTAAGTTAGAATCGTCATATGGCTACAAAGCCACTGGGAAGTCTGATTCAAGACATAGGGAGGTTTAGGGTAGATTTATGGAAATCAAACATTTCAATCTCTGATAAAAGATGAAGCTACAAGTGAAATTTTACATTGCCACTGAGCCCACGGATTTTTATCACCTCCTGAAAGGTGAGAAATACACTCACACTTTTTAAAAACTGAACACTGTGGAGAAACCCCGTCACTACCAAAAATACAAAATTAGCCGGGCATGGTGGCACATGCTTATATTCCCAGCTACTGGGGAGGTTGAGGCAGAAGAATCGCTTGAACCCAAGAGGCGGAGGTTGCAGTGAGCCGAGATTGTGCTATTGCACTCCAGCCCAGGCAATGAGAGTGAAACTCCATTTCAAAAAAAAAAAAAGAGTGGACACTGTACCGGCATGGTGGTTCACGCCTATAATCCTGGTACTTTGGGAGGCTAAGGCGGGTGGATCACCTGAGGTCAGGAGTTCGAGACCAGCCTGGCCAAAATAGTGAAACCCCATCTCTACTAAAAAAATATATAAAAATTAGCTGGTGGCAGGCACCTCTAATCTCAGCTACTTAGGAGGCTGAGGTAGGAGAATCACTTGAACCCAGGAGGCAGAGGTTGCAGTGAGTCAAGATTGCACTATTGCAATCCAGCCTGGGCAACAAGAGTGAAACTCCATCTCAAAAAAAAAAAAAAAGTGGACACTGGAGTTTATTTCTAGAATTGCTAAATCAACTAGCTTCACTGATTTCTGCTGCCAATAAACCATCAAGTTAGACAGGAAAAAGTAGAATCTGCATGGTTGGTGTGTTTTTCATTCAGTACCCACAGAAAAGGCCCTCATAAAAAGAAAAGTGCAGTAATTCCAGTAGGCTAATTTCCACCCATATGGAGAGTGTCGCAAAAGTCTTGGAACAGTTTTGAGCCTTAATAAGCTCAGGGGTATAAATCTAGCAAACGTGTTTAAAAAAAATCATCTGGAGGTTTAATTGGTTAAATTTCATTACACTTCAGTTTTGTGACTTTTGATAACATATTTTTCGGTTTCCCTGTTGTTAAGTACCTATGTTTGAAAATGGCAACAGTGACTGCTTTTAAGTTAGTGATTACAGCTCAAAACTGCACTAAAACTTTTGGAATTCGTGTATGATTCCTAAGTCAGAAACCTGATCCTAGCTCATTTCACTAGATGACTGACACTTTAACACTGGAATGAACTAAATTATTTTCTTTAGTAGGTTATTTTATTTTCTTGCTATATCCTCAGGACAAACCTGATAGGTGTCTCACTCACACATCATTGGGTATGTGATTAGTTTTGTGAAAAGTACAATGGCACAGTTCTTAATATAGCAATAAATCTCATTTTCCATGTTAAGTGTCAGTGGAACTAAGAATGATTTATGATAGTAAACCTCAAAATGATCGTATTTTAATAAATTTCCACAGATTCATCCAGTTTAAAAAACCTTTCTTGATTTCAGGTGTTTTCTCTCCTTCTGCTTGATCAAGGTTGGTTAGGTTTCCATCTGTGACTTCTTTTGTTTTTATAAAGGTCTCATATATTTTCTGGGCTCTGACAATTTCTTTCTGAGCATCAAAATGGACTTTTTGCCTGGTCAGGATGGGAACAATTAAATTAAAATCATTAATTCGCTTGTTTAATTTTCTGATGTTTTCTTGAAACTGCTCACAAACATGTTTCCACTGTTTCTGTTCAGTTGGTGTCATTGGATTCCCAAGTTTTTTCCTAGACACTAAAATTGCCTCTCTGAGTTGCTCAATAGTATCGCTGATTTCCTTTTGCATAAGGATCCATTCTGGTTGGTATCCATTATCGATCAGTATTCGGTTCAGGTTGTGAGTCATGGGATCAATGTAAGAACAGTCCGAAAACTTTTTCAGAGGTTTTCCTTTCCCACTGAGATTGTCAAAGTCTCCTTTTGCCATGGATTCTTGAATGAGGTCCTCCACTAAACGCTCTATAGCCTGAGTTATCTTTTGCTGTTTGCTCTGTCTTATATTTTTAACAGTTATACTATCAGGAAAATACTGGCTTTGTAGTTTCTGCTTTTGATACTCCATCACTTGTTCAGTAGCACGGTCTGCCCTAAATTGCCTATATTGCTTCTCTCGTTGAGTTGGAGTCCCAAAACCAATACCTTCAAAACTTAAATAATGCCGGTGTTGGGGTGTTTTATATTTGAATTTTTCTACATCTTCTTCTTCTTCTTCACCTTTATTCTGACTCGCATTTGCTTGTTCTATCACATGGGAGAGCACCTTTCTATAAGCTTTTTCAATCCTTATAAATGTTGCAGAATCAGCCGTATTAGAGCCACCGTCAGGATGATATTGCTTGGCAAGCTTATGAAAAGATTCCCTGACTTCATCTGCAGAGCAGCCTTCTTCCACGTTCAGCAGCCTATAATATTCTCTGATCTTCTTTTTGGATTTATGGGTTGACATCATTCTATTTCTAATGATACCAATATATGGAAGCATTTTCACTCGATTAGGAATCACTGTAGCCTTTATCAGGTGAGATCTTAAGATCTGAGCCATCATCATGTACGTTGTATTCATTATTGTACCCAGAGTTCTTCCTAGCAATGATCTATAAAACGACAACAAATATAGGTTGAACAAAGTTGTATTATCAGTTAATTTCTTATTTTCAGCAATAAGGTGTAAGATATGGCATGAATTTACAAGTACAACAAGGGGCAGTTCTTTTGAATGCTGCTGTCAACATTTTCCTTTTTTTCCCCCGCTTTTTTTTCCTTTTGAGACAGAGTCTCTCTGTCGCCCAGGCTGGAGTGCAGTGGTGCCTCCGCCTCCAGGGTTCAAGCGCAACCTCCACCTCCAGAGCCATGCCCAGCTAATTTTTTTGTATTTTTAGTAGAGAAGGGTTTTCACCATGTTGGCTAGGCTGCTCTGGATATCCTGACATGGTGATCCACCCGCCTTGGCCTCCCAGGGATTACTGGCATGAGCCACTGCGCCTAGTTTTTTTTTTTTTTTTTGAGACAGGGTCTTGCTCTGTTGCCCATGCTGCAGTGCAGTGGCACAATCATGGCTCACTGCAGCATCAACCTCCTGGGCTGAAGCGATCCTCCCACCTCTACCTCTCATGTTGCTGGGACTACAGGTGTGCACCACCACACCTGGCTAATTTCTGTATTTTTGTAGGGATGGGGTTTCGTCATGTTGCCCATCCTGGTTTCCAACTCCTGAGCTCAAACGATCTGCCAGCCTCTGCCTTCCAAAGTGCTGGGATTATGGAGGTGAGCCACTGTGCCCGGCCACATTCTTTTTTTTCTTTTTTTGAGATGGAGACTCACTCTGTTGTCCAGGCTGGAGTGCAATGGCACGATCTCGGCTCACTGCAACCTCTGCCTCCCAGGTTCAAGCGATTCTTCCGCCTCAGCTCCTAAGTAGCTGGGATTACAGGTGTGCAACAACACCCCTGGCTAATTTTTGTATATTTAGCAGAGATGGGGTTTCACCTCATTGGCCAGGCTGGCCTCGAATTCCTGACATAAGGTGATCTGCCTGCCTCAGGCTCCCAAAACGCTGGGATTACAAGCGCGAGCCACCGCACCCGGCCTGGCTGCATTCTTTTTTTTTTTTTTGAGACAGACTCTCGCTCTGTCGCCCAGGCTAGAGTGCAGTAGTGTGACGGCTCACTGCAAACTCCACCTCCCAGGTTCAAGTGATTCTCCTGCCTCCTGAGTAGCTGGGGTTACAGGCGCATGCCACCATGCCCGGCTAATTTTTGTATTTTTAGTAGAGACGGGGTTTCACCATGTTGGTCAGGCTGGTCTCGAACTCCCGACCGTGTGATCCTCCCCCCTCAGCTGCCCAAAGTGCTGGGATTACAGGGGTGAGCCACCGCGCCAGGCACCAGCTGCATTGTTATAGCTATATTTCACTGATGTGGGCAGAAAAATGGAAGTTGATGAAGTTTAGCGTTAATATATTGTGGGGCCAGGCACGGTGGCACATGCCTGTAATCTCAGTACTTTGGGAGGCCGAGGCGGGCGGACCACCTGAGATCAGGAGTTCGAAATCAGCCTGGTCAACATGGCAAAACCCTGTTTCTACTAAAAATACAAAAATTAACTGGGCGCTTGCAGTCCCAGCTACTCGGGAGGCTAAGGCAAGAGAATTGCTTGAACCGGGGAGGTGAAGGCTGCAGTGAGCCGAGATCGCGGCACTACACTCCAGCCTGGGCAACAGAGCAAGACTCTGTCTCAAAAAAAAAAGAATATATATATAGATAGATAGATAGATAGACAGACAGACAGATAGATATAATCTGGATTCTACCCCTCACTAACCATGTATTTTACAAGCGGAAAATTCTTAGAGATCATCTAATCCAATCTTTTCATTTAATGACAAAACGTAGGTCCGGAAGGTTAAGCAATTTAACCAAGTCCCTTAACAAGGTGTAAGCAAAATGGTTAGGGGTGGGCACTGTAAAAAAGGAGGCTTGCTTAACTGTCTATACCTCCAGCCGATTATAAACTGCACCGAGAGTCTGCATCATCTCAAGGAGTCTTCTCATAAGACGACTTATGGACAAGGTAGGTACCTGGTCTGACACTGGATTGAATAGAATCAAGTGTCCAAAAGACTTTAAGCTCCACAGCTCGCTAGGAAGGAGCCATCTGTCACAGGCCAGAAAAACCACGATGAACTGTGAGGCCTCCCAACACGTTTGCTGCTATTGCAATAACATGGTCTCGAAGAGGAGGAAGACTTGTACACTGACAATGGCCAAAAAACACTGGAAGTGGCTTAATTGGAATTGGAATATATAAACGCTAAAACGGAGCTCCTGAGACCCCCTATTTTCTATACAATCGGGGCCAACGGTCTGGGAGCCCGCTGCGAAGGTGGTTATCATGGCAAGGGAGGTCGGTCCTGCCCCGCCCCCTCCTCACCTGCGCAAGCCTTGGGTAGGGGTTCCGCGGCTCCCGCGCCCATGCCGCGTCTCTGCGCATGCGTGCGCGGCCGCCCGTCACTCCCGGTGTCTGTGCAGCCCGCGGTCTCCAGCTGGTGCCTCCGCCAGGCTAGACCATCTGCCACTTTACACTGAGGGGCTCAGCGGGTACGGAAGGCAGAATCGTACCTGATTGGGACAGGTGACCTTACCAGGGAAATAGACAATCTTTCGTCAAACGAACTTTACCCCGGAGAACCCATGCAGGGCACCTCTGGAGGCTTCGTCCCGGCCTGGGACGACGAGCTCTGCCTCCGTCCCCGCCCCGAGCGGAGGTGGTCGGCCGATTGGGGTTGTGGGAGATGTAGTTTGCTAGAAGGGGCGATGTGCGCCTGCGCCTCTCGGGAGGGACTTAGGGAGCGTCGAAAATGATGCAAAGACCGAGTTGGCAGCGTGGGGAGCTGTGGCTCAGAGGGCGAAGGTAACTTTTTGGGGGCTGGGGAAGGCAAGACTTTCCCCGGAACGGCACCTGAACAGGATTCTTCGGAGTCACAGAAGGAGCCATGATATATGAAGCTTAAAACCTGCCCTTTTATTAATTCAAGTACTGTTGAGGGGCTGGCGACACGCCAGAGGACAAAATCAAAATAGGGATCTTCTGGCTTCGAGTTCAACCACTGAGGTGGGGACTGAACATTTCCCCTCTCTGTACAGGAAGCAAGTTTTTTAAAAAGGACAAAGAAAAAGGATAAAAAGAAAGGAAAAGGCAGAGGCTTGGGAGTTTTTTTATTTTTTTTTGAGACGGAGTCTAGCTCTGTCGCCCAGACTGGAGTGCAGGGGCCGGATCTCAGCTCACTGCAAGCTCCGCCTCCCGGGTTCACGCCATTCTCCTGCCTCAGCCTCTGGAGTAGCTGGGACTACAGGCGCCGCCACCACGCCCGGCTAGTTTTTTGTATTTTTAGTAGAGACAGGGTTTCACCGTGTTAGCCAGGATGGTCTCGATCTCCTGACCTCGTGATCCGCCCGTCTCGACCTCCCAGAGTGCTGGAATTACAGGCGTGAGCCACCGCGCCCGGCCTGAGGCTTGGGAGTTTTCAGATCTGGGTTGAAAATCTTGTTTCTTCTGCTTGCACCTTAGGCAAGATACCTGCAAAATGAGAGTTGCAATAAATAGTAAACTATAGTAAATAGTATGGCATTGTGCTAAGTGCTTTATGTATATTCTCATTTCCTTTTTTTTTTTTGGACAGTCTTGCTCTGTCTCCCAGGCTGGACTGTGGTGGTGTGATCTCGGCTCACTTCGACCTCCACCTCCCGAGTTTAAGCGATTCTCCTGCCTCAGCCTCCCAAGTAGCTGGGATCACAGGCGTTCACAACCATGGCCGGCTAATATTTTTGTATTTTTAGCGGAGACCAGGTTTCACCATTTGGCCAGGCTGGTCTCGAACTCCTGAGCTAAGGTGATCCGCCTGCCTCGGCCTTTCAAAGAGCTGGGATTACAGGCATTCATTTAATCTTTACAACAGCCCTCTGAGATAAATGCTGTTATTTTCCCTATTTTACATATAATGAAATAATAATTGTATCAAGTTCATTGACTTTTTTAGGGGGAGAAATTACACAATGTATGTAAACCACTTGGCACTGTGCCTTGCACATTAAGCAGTATTTTTTGTTATGACTGTGTCTCCTAAAAGGAGCCAGGAATACGTATTAGCCTTCTCAGCTTCTGCATCATAAACATTATAATCATTTATTGCCATCTGTGTAGGAGCACAGAAAAAGATACAGTATCAATTCTGATTCAGAGGCCTTTAGTTATAAGAAAACAATCAACAAAATACTTCACGTGAAAGAAAATAGGATTTCTGGCTGGGCGCGGTGGCTCACGCCTGTAATCCCAGCACTTTGGGAGGCCGAGACAGGCGGATCACAAGGTCAGGAGATCGAGACCATCCTGGCTAACACGGTGAAACCCCGTCTCTATTAAAAATACAAAAAATTAGCTGGGCGTGGTGCCAAGCGCCTGTAGTCCCAGCTACTCGGGAGGCTGAGGCAGGAGAATGGCGTGAACCCGGGAGGCGGAGCTTGCAGTGAGCTGAGATCTGGCCACTGCACTCCAGCCTGGGCGACAGAGCAAGACACCATCTCAAAAAAAAAAAAAAAAAAAGGCAGGATTTCTGTAAAAGTTAACTCTTCTAGGCAGCATCTTAAACAGCATAAAAGAAAAACAGGCCAGGTGAAGTGGTTCATGCTTGTAATCCTAGTGTGGACAACATAGTGAGACTCCATCTGTACAAAACTTTTAAGAAGATTAGCCAGGTGTGATGGTGTCTGCCTGTAATCCCAGCTACACAGGAGGCTGAGGTGGGAGGATCACCTGAGCCCAGGAGTTGGAGGCTGCAGTGAGCCATGATCGTACCAATGCTCTCCAAACTAAGCAACAGAGTGAGACCTGGCCACTAAAAAATTTTTAAAAAGAAAAATAAGGTCAGGCACAGTGGCTTATGCCTGTAGTCTCAGCACTTTGGGAGGCTGAGGCAGGTGGATCACCTGAGGTCAGGAGTTTGAGACCAGCCTCACCAACATGGAGAAACCCTGTCTCTCTAAAAATACAAAAAATTAGCTGGGCGTGGTGGCACATGCCTGTAACCCCAGCTACTCGGGAGGCTGAGGCAGGAGAATCGCTTGAACCCAGGAGGCGGAGGTTGCAGTGATCCGAGATCGCGCCACTGCACTCCAGCCTGGGTGACAGAGTGAGACTCCGTCTCAAAAAAAAAACAAAAAAGAAAGAATGACATGGTTCGGTAGATACAGCCACGGAAAGGTAGCCACTATGTTTTGTGAATAAATAGGTATTGCTAAACTATGTTCAAGAAGCGATGGACCAATTTGCACCACCAACATATTTGGGAATGTCTGTTACTCCACACTCTTGGGAACACATATTAGTAGTCTCTTTTTAATCTTTGCAGTCTAATAGGTGTATATCAACACACACACTTAAGATTCCTTTATTGTAATTATTGGCTGGGTGCAGTGGCTTACACCTGTAATCCCAGCACTTTGGGAGGCCGAGGCGGGCAGATCACTTGAGGTCAGGAGTTCGAGACCAGCCTGGCCAACATGGTGAAACCCCATCTCTACTAAAAAGACAAAAATTAGCCGGGTGTGGTGGTGGGCACCTGTAATCCTAGCTACTCGGGAGGCTGAAGCAGGAGGATCATTTGAACCCGGGAGGCAGAGGTTGCAGTGAGCTGAGATCGCTGCATCGCACTCCAGCCCAGGTAACAAGAGTAAGACTCCGTCTCAAAAAAAAAAAAAAATTTCTTTATTGTAATTACTAAGGTAGTAAGGAATTACTGCTCTCCATCCTTCTAGTCCACAAAGCTGGTGGGATAAACACTAGTTATTTTGATGATGCATTTGCACAAGGAGGTGGGTAAATCAAGATGGTGTTCACACAGCTCTCTCCCTCCAGATGACCTGGTCACTTCTCCACTCTTTGGGCTGAATTGTGCCCCCCATATTGAAGCCCTAACCCCCAGTACTTTAGAATGTGACCGCATTTGGAGATGTTATTTAAAGAGGTGATTAAGTTAAAATGAGGCTGTTAAGGTGGGTGATAATCCAATCTGACTGGCATCCTTATAAAAGGAGGAAATTTGGCTGCAGAGAGACACCAGGATTGTGCACACACGGAGCAAAGTCCCTGTGAGGACACAGAGAGAAGGCAGCCATCTGCCTGCCAAGGAGAGGCCTCAGGAGAAACCCACCCTGCAGACACCTTGATCTTGGACTTCCAGTCTCCAGGACTATGGGAGAATAACGGTCTCCTGTTGTTGAAGCCCCAGTCTGTGGTGCTTTGTCACATCAGCCCCACCAAACCAACACAGCAGGTATCTTTGATCCTTCTACGTCCCTTCAGTAGGTCCCAGGGATTTGTGTTACCCAAACTGTTTCCTCCCAGATGGAAAACTCTGAAAGCAGGCAGAAGCTTTCCCCCTCATTTTCCTCTTGCTGAATACACCCTGCCCCGAAGGACCAGCTCTGGGCTGCTGCCTCCTGCTTTCCTCTTTCGGAGTCATTCTGCCACCGTGGAGATTTGGATTTGGGTGAGCTGTGCTGGGGGTGGGATGTGGGGCAGAGCCTCCTCATCCGAAGAAAGGAATTTCTGATTCTGGGATTTCGGGTGTGCTGAAGGGTGCTTGTGCGGATGGCATGGACTCTTCTCTCTTCTTGCTGTAGTTGGCCTCTAAGAGAAAGGCACCAGAAGCTCGTTCTCCACTCTTTGAGACAGGCTTCTTCAAGCTTCGTGGCGTCTCTCACTCTTCTGGGTCCCCCTACTGCACAGCCTACTCATACCCAGTGTCCTTGGCTGGCTCCGCCCTTCTCACGCGATTGGTGCTCTCAGATTCCACGCCTCTACATTATGTTCATGGTCTACTCTCTCTTGCCAACGCCAATGCCTAAACCTCCTCCTCGAAGCTACTGATTGACCCCGGAGTGGTGTCACAGTGTTGAATACAGGAATCCCTCAAGGTGTACAAGGAAGTCCCACCTCCCCTCTGAGCATCATCCCTCCCTCATTTTGCAAAAGAAAGGCACACCTCTCACTTACCCTAGACTGTTAACACCTTCCAGGCAGCAAAGGCGCAATTGAAAAGGTTGATTTACTGTGGGTGCTGAAGAAGGGAAATTAATCCTTTACAGATTGGATGGTTTGGCCAGGTGTAATGGTTCACACCTGTAATTTCAGAACTTTGGGAGGTTAAAGGGGGAGGATTGCTTGAGTTTAGGAGTTGGAGAGCAGCCTGGACAACACAGTGAGACCCTAACTCTACAAAATACAAAAATTAGCCAGGCATGGTGGCACGAGCCTGTAGTCGCAGCTACTCAGGAGGCCAAGGTAGGGGTTGCAGTGAGCCAAGATCGCGTCACTGCACTAAAGCCTGGGCAACAGAGTGAGACTCCCTGTCAAAAAAAAATTGCATGGTTTCCAATAATTGGTTTTCAACAAAAGTAAAGGAGGATCTAATAAGACTCCTCAACTGAATATTTCATTTAAAATGATTTTCAATGGTATATTTTCCTGGTGCATGTAACTGAAGCTTTCAAGGAGTTGAGTGATACTGTTATAAAAACTATTTTTTTTTTCCTGTGACTTTCTGGAGTTTGATGATGTGGGAAATTTAAAATGCTGTTTGGGGCCAGGCGCAGTGGCTCACACCTGTAATCTCAGCACTTTGGGAGGCTGAAGTGGGCGGATCACCTGAGGTCAGGAGTTCGAGACCAGCCTGGCCAACATGGTGAAACCCTGTTTCTACTGAAAATATAAAAATATAAAAATTAGCTGGGAGGCCGGGCACAGTGGCTCATGCTTGTAATCCCAGCACTTTGGGAGGCCAAGGTGGGCGGATCACATGAGGTCGGGAGTTCGAGACCAGTCTGACCAACATGGAGAAACCCCATCTCTACTAAAAATACAAAAATTAGTTGGGTGTGGTGGTGCGTGCCTGTAATCCCAGCTACTTGGGAGGCTGAGGCAGAGAACTGCTTGAACCCAGGAGGCAGAGGTTGCACTGAGCTGAGATGGCACCACTGCACTCCAGCCTTGGTGACAGAGTGAGACTCTGCCTCAAAAAAAAAAAAATTGTTGTTGAGGTTTCAGTGTCCATAGATATTTCAATTCATGAAACTTTCGTTTTATAAAGCAAAATCAACTTGTAATATTAAAATCTTCACATCTTTATTGCAATGCTCAGAATACAGGTGGGCTTAGGAGTTAGCTTCTTAAATAAGGTTACACGTGAGGACGAGGCAGGTGGATCACCTGAGGTCAGGAGTTGGAGACCAGCCAGGCCAACATGGTGAAACACTGTCTCTACTAAAAATACAAAAATCAGCTGGAAGCGGTGGCCCTTGCCCGTAATCCCACCTACTCTGGAAGCTGAGGCAGGAGAACCACTTGAACCCAGAAGGCGGAGGTTGCATTGAGTTGGGATCACATCACTGCACTCCAGCCTGAGTGACGGAAGTGGGGTTTCACTATGTTGGCCAGGATGGTCTTGATCTCATGACCTGGTGATCTGCCTGCCTCAGCCTCCCAAAGTGCTGGGATTACAGGTGTGAGCCACCAAGGCCAGCTAGTCTTTTTTTTTTTTTTTTTTGAGAAAATGTCTCACTCAGGCTGGAGTACAGTTGTGCGATCACAGCTCACTGAAGCTTCGACCTCCTGAGTTCAAGGAATCCTCCTACTTCAGCCTTCCAAGTAGCTGGGACTACAGGTGTGTGCCACCATGCCCAATTTTTCTATTTTATTTGTAGTGATGGGGGTCTCACTATGTTGTCCAGGCTGGTCTTGAACTCCAGGGTTCAACTGATCCTCCTACCTGGGCCCTCCAAAGTGCTGGGATTACAGGTGTGAGCCACCATGCCTGGCCACATATGGTCATTTATGACTGAATTCTTTCACTTAGCATAATGTTTCAAGGTTCACCCACACTGTAGCATGTGTTAGTATTTCATTCCTTTTTATAATTGAATAGTATTCAATGTATGGATATATCTATGGATATAGCTATCCATACATTTATCAGTTCATTTGCTGATGAACATTTGCAGTGACTCCACTTATAAATTGGTTTTTAACTGTTAATTAACATTTGGCTTCAGATAAAGGAAAATGATCTAACATTGTGGTAAATGTCAAATTTATATGGCTTGTGAAAGAACGACTGTCAGAGATGGTGTCTTTTAAACAGTGGAGGAGGCAAGTGTATGCATTAGAATTGCTGTACACCACTTTGGGAGATAAAGACAATTTTGGTTTTAAAAAAGCCAAAAAAGGGCTTTTTCCCAAGGTTTATCTTCCCTACTAGGATCTTCTTCCTACTAACTCAAGGAAAATCCTGCAGGGAGTTTTAGATTATAAAGAAAGCCTTTAATGTTGATGTAGTAAAAAACTCCCACCTGGCTGCTATATACAGCCAAGTTTTGTTTTCTTGGAGACAGGGTCTCACTCTGTTGTTCAGGCTGGAGTGCAGTGGCACGATCACAGCTCACTGCAGCTTCAACTTCCTGGAATCAGGTGACCCTCTGACATCAGCCTCCTGAGTAGCTGGGACTACAGGCACAAGTCACCACATCCAGCTAATTTTTGTCATTTTTGTAGAGATAAGGTCTCGACATATTGCCCAGGCTGGTCTTAAACTCCTGGGCTCATGCGATCTTCCCACCTCGGCCTTCCAGAGTGCTGCTAGCTTTGTACAGGCGTGAAGCACCACACCAAGCCCAGTCAAACAGCCAAATCTTCTTACAGTCTGAGTCTGGGGGCTTTTATACAACATTACATGAGTTAATGAAGTTTTTTTTTTTTTTTCCAATTTGTTTTACTTCAGTTCTCTCGCTTATAATCCAAAGAATCCTGGCAAATACAAAAAACAATTACTATAGGAGGTACTCTTGGGGCCTGCCGATTACCAGTAGAAGAGAGTTTTTGTTTTAATCCTTCTTCACTTCTAGCCCCTGCCAACAAATATCCAGAAGGGACAGTGCAGGAGGAAGTTAGGCAACCATCACAGTGATAAAGCTGGAATGCCATATTATCATAGAAAGACACTTAGAGGTCCTAGGGTCAGGTTCAAGTCTGAATTCCACTTAAAAACCAAAGAGGTCAGCCAGGTGCAGTGGCTCACGCCTGTAATCCCAGCACTTTGGGAGGCCAAGGTGGGCAGATCACCTGAGGTTGGGAGTTTGAGACCAGCCTGACCAGCATGGAGAAACCCCATCTCTACTAAATATACAAAATTAGCTGGGCGTGGTGTTGCATGCCTGTAATCCCAGCTACTCGGGAGGCTGAGGCAGGAGAATCACTTGAACCAGGGAGGTGGAAGTTAGGCTGAGCCGAGATCGTGCCACTGAAATCCAGCCTGGATAATAAGAGTGAAACTCCCATCTCAAAAGAAAAACACACACACACAAAAAAAAAAACAAAGAGGCTGGGTGTGGTGGCTCACGCTTGTAATCCCAGCACTTTGGGGGCCAAAGCAGACAGATCAAATGAGGCCAGGAGTTGCAGACTAGCCTGGCCAACATGGTGAAACCCCATCTCTACTAAAAATACAAAATGAGCCAGGTGTGGCAGTGCACGCCTGTAATCCCAGCTACTCAGGAAGCTGAGGCAGGAGAATCACTTGAACCCAGGAGGCAGAGGTTGCAGTGAGCCAAGATTGTGCCACTGCACCCCAGCCTGGGCGACTGAGCGAGACTGTCTCATCAAAACAACTGTATGAATGACATTTGCCTACTTTAATCGACGAGGGAATAGAGAGAGTGGATGAGAAACATGCCTAGTTTTATGCTTGAATCTAGAAGCCACCAACTCTCCCTCTAATCCTCTAGTGACTTACAGAGAAGTATGGATCTTTATAAACCACAAGATAACTAAACTTTACTGAAGCTAAAATCTGGGGATTACAGAAACTGTCAATAATTAGAGGAACGTTTAATGATACTTCAAAGCATAAAGGATACTATCCTTCAGAAATGGGAGCTATACAGAAATCTTAACACACCAGATTATCATCACGATGATCAGAAAAGTCTCAAATCAGATATACAATATAAGGAAGAGATACTGCCTCGTTAGACTTGGGGAAGAGGTAAGTCACTTGACACTGATCAGAAGGAGGCTGGGCAACTTTTACACAGTGGAATTTATAACCAAGATTATAAACGGAACCCAGGTGATACACTTAGGCTTGTCCTCATGTTTCTTTTCCCCATTTTAACTCAGATACATCCGGCAGTCATGGCTTCAAAAGCATATGATCAAAGATTAGAAAACATATAACTTATTATTTTTTTGAGACGGAGTCTCGCTCTGTTGCCCAGGCTGGAGTGCAGTGGCGTGATCGTGGCTCACTGCAACCTCTACCTCCTGGGTTCAAGCGATTCTCCTGTCTCAGCCACCTGAGTAGCTGGGATTACAAGCGTCCGCCACCACGCCCAGCTAACTATTATTTGTATTTTTAGTAGAGATGGGGTTTCATTGTGTTAGCCAGGATGGTCTCGATCACCTGACCTTGTGGTCTGCCTGCCTCAGCCTCCCAAAGTGCTGGGATTACAGGCGTGAGCCACTGTGCCCGGCCGAAAACACATAACTTACAAAAATGGAGGTGATTCCTCATGTTGTCAGACAATACCAGCAACAACAACAACAACAAAAAAGAGGTGGTGACGGTCAGAAAAAGAGCATAAAAAAGACCAAGATACCTGTATGTCTCAGATATGCTACACTAACCAGTCTTGTTTTTAATGTCTCTATTTATTAAAAAATAGCAGATGAAGTAAGGGTGAGGTCTTTTTTGTCTTTTAGCAGTTTTTCTTTTGGGCCAAGTTCATGATAAAAAACCACCATGCAAACAGCAAATAATTCTTTCAAAACTGGCCCCATTTCTGAATTAGAAGGCTTCATTCCTCTTTAACCCAACAGATCTTGCCATTTTCTCCAAGCTGTACAGTTCCACTGGCCACCAACTGGAGGGCTGCAGGAAATGTTTTATGTTCTGCTAATTTTACTCTTTCAGAAAGAGTTGCAACAGTATCACCCCTCTTCACAGGAACAGCTTCTTGCAAAATAATTTGTCCAGCATCTACATCTTCCTGGAAAAGTAAGCAAAAGTTTTGAACATTACCTTCTAGCCAGTGTAATTTACATCTGACTACTAATATTATGTTGGTAGAAAAAGACATACTCACAGCTACAAAGTGTACAGTACACCCAGTAACTGTGACTCCGGTTTCCAGGGCTTGCTCATGGGCATTCGAACCCTTAAAAGAAGGGAGCAAGGATGGGTGGATATTGAGCATTTTTCCTAAAAATTAAAAAAAGCATAGCGGTCAGATTTTTAAAATCCTGGGTATTCTGTTAAAGGAATATGTTTTTCTATCTAGATCTGAAGTCAAACAGGAGTTGGATTCTGGGATGGATGTTTTCTTTGCCAAACACAGAAATGAGGTAAAAGGAAGTAAGTTCTCATCCACGAAGGTCCCGGAAGTAGCAAGTACCCGCCTTGCACAGCCAAAGGCGTGCTAGGGTGCTCTGAACAGACACTCATGGTGACAGGAAGGTGGGGAGTTCAAGCTGATACCAGCTTGTTGCTGGTACATACTATTAAAAAGAAGCAAGAGGTTCTTACGTAGTGTCTACGTGCTTGACTTCTAACCACAAAGTGACCTGTCCACCAGACAGATGCTAGATTAGTTCTGTGTGGCTCATGTCACCAAAGGCATTGTTGATTTTATATCACACCACAAGTGCTCCAACTACATTCACCTAAGAATACATAAAGTCTTTGGAGGGAAAATGCATTTATTGTCCAACTGTGTGACCAACTGTGTGCACACATACACAAACAGGATGCAGTCAAGGCTTTTGGGGAGAAGGCAGTAACATAGATAGTATGTGTTTTCTGGCAATAACCTCCTCCTTGCCAACGTCTGGCAATGGTCTGTGTTTCCTGAGAGAGGATGGACTCTTCCTTTTGGGACATATGGAATCATTCTCTTTTGCTTCTAAACAAGTAAAGGAAGGTCTTCTGAATATTTATTCAGAAGATGAAATATTATCTTTGATGGCCGGGCGCGGTGGCTCAAGCCTGTAATCCCAGCACTTTGGGAGGCCGAGATGGGCGGATCACGAGGTCAGGAGATCGAGACCATCCTGACTAACACGGTGAAACCCCGTCTCTACTAAAACTACAAAAAAAAATTAGCCGGGCGAGGTGGCGAGCGCCTGTAGTCCCAGCTACTCGGGAGGCTGAGGCAGGAGAATGGCAAGAACCTTGGAGGTGGAGCTTGCAGTGAGCTGAGATCCGGCCACTGCACTCCAGCCTGGGCGACAGAGCGAGACTCTGTCTCAAAAAAAAAAAAAAAAAAAAATAATAATAATCTTTGGAGTAATGTGAAACAAAACTAAGCTACATTAGAAAAAGTGATTAATTACAGCAAGCCAAAGTAAATGGATAGAGAGCAGGTTAATAAATCATCATTGGGTCATTCTTTAGAGTAAAACAAAGGAAATTAAACTGTGACCTGTGTTGAAGTATTAATAAAATATCACAGTCAAACAGGAGTTGGATTTCTGGGAAGGGTGTTCACTACTGGGATTGTCTGGCAAGTTAACTGTTCTGGAGACCATTTTTCAATTGATTTCTCAATGTGATATCAAATAATTTTTGCTTACCATTCCACTTTCGGACAAAGGGGCCAGAAAGAATTCTCATGAATCCTGCAAGACAGACTATGTCTATGGAGAACTCTTCAAGGACTAGGTCAATTGAATTGTCAAATTCTACACGATTTTTATACAGTTTATGATTAATTACCTGTAACAGAAAAAGATAAGCACAACCTTTTTCAATGAATTACCAAAAATAATTAAAAACTCAACCTTTACACAGCCCATACTTCACTTCTTTGTAAAGATATACCTGATAGAGAGATTATTAAGAAAGGGACAGGATGAAGGAGAAGGCAAGGCCAGCACCCACCGACAATGGCAGAAGTCCAAAGAATAAGTGCCCCACAGACCAGGGTCCAGTGAGGGCAGATTTGAGCTTAAATATGGCCCACAGGAAAGATATTTTCCCAAGTCACTTACTCTAGTGGGAATACCAGCTCTTTCCGCTTTATCTAACCCAGCTACTGCGGCTTTGTTGGAGATAACAACATCAATTTGTGCAGAGCTATTTGGTTCCCGAGTACTGTCTATGAGTGCTTGCAGGTTCGATCCTGAGAAGGGAGAAAAACAACAGTGAGTTCATACTTTTTTTTTGAGACAGAGTCTCACTCTGTCGCCCAGGCTGGGAGTGCAGTGGCACAATCTTGGTTCACTGCAACCTCCACCTCCTGGGTTCAAGGAATTCTCCTGCCTCAGCCTCCCAAGTAGCTGGAATTACAGGCATGTGCCACCACACCCGGCTAATTTTTTTATATTTTTAGTAGAGACGGGGTTTCACCATGTTGACCAGGCTGGTCTGGAATGCCTGACATTAGGTGATCTGCCCACCTTGGCCTCCCAAGGTATTGGGATTACAGGCGTGAGCCACTGTACCCAGCCTCACACTTCTTAAAAAAAGAGATGTGCTGTTTTGAATAGGGGACTGTCAAATTTTCTGAATAAATGTCTTGGAAAAGACTGGTGATATGTGAGGCTTCTAAATTCCCTTTCTCTTGGCACAGGCAACTAAAGTAAATATGGAAAAAGCTTCTGTATAGCAATGGAAACAATCAACAAAGTAAGGAGACAACCCACAGAATGGGAGAAAATATTTGTAACAAACTATTCATCTGACAAGGGATTAATAACCAGAATATATAAGGAGCTTAAACAATTTATTAGGGAAAAATCTAATACTCTGATTAAACATGGGCGAGAGATCTGAATAGACATTTCTTAAAACACACAAATTGCAAACAGGTATATAAAAAGGTGCTCAACATCATTGATCATCAGAGAAATGCGAACCAAAACTATGACGACGTATTGTCTCACCCCAGTTAAAATGGCTTTTATACAAAAGACAGGCAATAACATGCTGGCGAAGATGTGCAGAAAAGGGAACCATCACACACTATTGGGAATGTAAATTAGTACAATTATCATGGAGAACAGTTTGAAGGGTCCTCAAAAATTAAAAAAAAAAAAAGAGCTACCATATGATCCAGCAATCCCATTGCTAGGTATATACCCAAAAGAAAGAAAATCAGTGTATCAAAGAGATATCTGCAGTTTCATGTTTATTCTCCATAGCCAAGATTTGGAAGCAACCTAAGTGTTTATCAGCAGACAAATGGATTAAGAAAATGTGGTACATCACATAATGGAGTACTATTCAGCCATAAAAAAGAATGAGATCCTGTCATTTGCAACAACATGGATGGGTAAGTGACATAAGTCAAGCACAGAAAGACAAACCTCACATGTTCTCACTTACTTGTGGGAGCTAAAAATTAAAACAGTTGAACTCATGATGATAGTGCAATGATGGTTACCAGAGGCTAGGAAGGGTACTGGGAGAGACAGGGAGAGGGGATGCTAATGGGTACAAAAATATAGTTAGAACGAACAAAATCTAGTGTTTGGTAGCATAACAGGGTGACTATAGTCAACAATA
Source organism: Chlorocebus sabaeus (assembly GCF_047675955.1). Lineage (NCBI taxonomy): Eukaryota > Metazoa > Chordata > Mammalia > Primates > Cercopithecidae > Chlorocebus > Chlorocebus sabaeus. The sequence continues at coordinate 68,723,306 of NC_132905.1, read as the reverse complement.
ATATATTACACATTTTAAAATAACTGAAAGAGGCTGGGTGCGGCGGCTCACACCTATAATCCCAGCACTTTGGGAGGTCGAGGTAGGTGGATCACCCTGAGGTCAGGAGTTTGAGACTAACCTGACCAGGCTGGCCAACATGACAAAACCTCATCCCTACTAAAAACACAAAAAATGAGCCCGGCATGGTAGCAGGCACCTGTAATCCCAGCTACTCAGGAGGCTGAGGCAGAAGAATCGCTTGAAACTGGGAGGCAGTGTTTGCAGTGAGCCAAGATTGTGCCACTGTACTCCAGCCTGGGCGACAGAGTGAGATTCTATCTCAAAAAACCAAACAAACAAACAAACGAACAACACACTGAAATAATATAACTGGATTGTTTGTAACACAAAGAAAGAATAAATGCTGGAGGTGATGAATACCAGGACGTGATTATTACAGGTTGTATGGCTGTATCAAAAGATCTCATGTACCCCATAAATATATATACCTACCATGAACCCATAAAAATTAAAAATTAAAAAAATTCCCTTCCTCTTGGGATAATGGATTAATAGATTGTGAAAAGCACGGATATTCCTGGATGGCCTCCAGTTCCATCCATATTGCTGCAGATGATGTGGTTTAGGATATGTAATTGCTCCTACAAATTCTGTATCTTATGATCTAGCATTGTAGTAGAAACAGTATAACATTATGTCAAAACTGACTGATGAGAAATAAGCTGCTTAATTAAGCAAGAAAAATTGACCCTCTCAAGAACCACTATGCTATGACCATTACAATAGTTTCTTTAAAAAATTTTTTTTTAAATTTAGATTCAGGGGTACACACCCTTGTTTAGTACATGGGAATATTGTATAATGGTGGGGACTGGGCTTCTAGTGTACCTATTACCTAAATAGTGAACATTATACCTGATAGAAAAATTTTCAACCCTCACCCCTTCTCCCACACTTCCCTGTTTTGTCTACTGTTTCCATCTTTTTCTTTTTTCTTTTTTTGGATGGAGTCTTGCTCTGTCACCAGGCTGGAGTACAGTGGTGCGATCTTGGCTCACTGCAACCTCTGTCTCCCGGGTTCAAGCGATTCTCCTGTCTCAGCCTCCAGAGTAGCTGGGACTACAGGTGTGTGCCACCACGCCCAGCTAATTTTTGTATTTTTAGTGGAGACAGGGTTTCACCACGTTGGCCAAGATGGTCTAGATCTCTTGACCTCATTATCTGCCTGCCTCAGCCTCCCAAAGTGCTAGGATTACAGGCATGAGCCACAGCGCCCGGCCCTATTGTTTCCATCTTTATGTCCACATGTACCCGCTGTTTAGCTCCTACTCGTGAGAACTGCAACATCTGGTTTTCTGTTTCTGAGGCAGTTCACTCAGGATAACGGCCTCCAGTTCCATCCATATTGCCACAAATGATGTGGTTTTATTCTTTTTTATGGCTGCATCTTACAATAGTTTCTTTGCTTTATTATCAACTTGGGCCTAAAATACATTAAAACCTTAAGATCGACTTGTAAAGCAATTAAACTTCTGGGAATGAATCCTGAAGAAATATCAGAGCTGGGTGTGGTGCTGCATGCCTGCACTCCCAGCTACTCGGCGAGCTAATAAGGTGGAAGGATTGCTTGAGGCCACAGCTGGAAGCTGCAGTGTACTATGATTGCATCTGTAAATAGCTACTGTACTCTAGCCTGGGCAACATAGCAAGACTGTCTCAAAAAGAATCATGATGATCTTGGCTATCAAATAAAAAAAAAATCAGATATGCATTTAAGAACATACTGAATATTTGCAAGAATCTTCATAGCAATGTTACTTACAATAGAGGGAAAAAAATCAGGCTACATCCATCTGAGAGAATACAACACTCATTACTTTACCCCTTTATCCATAAAGGTCAAACATAAACTTCTTCTTCTTAATAATATAACAATAAAAATTCCTCAACTGTTTTCAGACTTTTCAACAACAAAGCTATGATACAAAATGAGCTGGAACTTCTATCTTTTCTGTCTTTTCTGGTTTCTCTTTAACTGGCTTTCTGAAATCCTCTACTTTTTTCTTTGGGAGCGGTCTCAAATTCCTAAGAAAAGTGGAAAGCCTAAGAAAGCTGAAAAGACAAAGACAACCCTCATGATTCCCTGCAGTCCCTAGACTCTGCCGAGAGTATCCTTACAATCTCAAAAAGTGTAGGGAGGAAAGGAAGGGCAGTCAACAGCTCTACAGTGAAGAGGAAGCCACATCTCACCTGTTCCAGATATTAAGACAGCCACTCTGGCCTTTTTTTTTCCAAAAGAGAAATGATTTTTCAGGGAGCCATTCTTCAACACTGACCCATTTATTTGCATGCTTTCAATCAGATTCTTGACTTTCACACGTGGGGAACCTTCATTCCAAACATATTCATAAATAAGTAAAGAACAATTGTGAATTAACAGGAATAATGGAAAGAAAAATATTTTATGAAAACTTTAGGGTATATTTTATCCTGAAAATAAGATAATGCAAAGACTAAAATGAATAACACCTTTGTATCACTTAACACTATTCATTCATAAAAACTTCCAAAAGGTGAACATACGTAATTACTTCAACTAAAAGCTACAGATCACATCACTATCTTGAAGCACATAGTGGATATATACAACTGCCTGCCAGTATTCTGCCCCTACTCCCCAAATCTTCCTAGTGAGACTACCCACAGTAGTGCCATGACCTCCTGGTCTGGGGGATAAGCATGTGACCCAGCAAAACCATTTAAAGACTTGATATGGGATGTTTTTATTGTAATGTGAGCTGAAGGATGTTATCTTTCCGGCATTTGGAGAACCCGCTTGAAAATGAATCCTACACAATAGAGGAAAGAAAGGCAGATATAGGTGAAGTCAACAAGGTCTGACCTTTTTTTTTCTGTTTTTTATTTTTGTGAATCTTCTCTGTATCATTCCAATTTTAGTATATGTGCTGCCGAAGCAAGCATGGACATCTTTGTTAGTGAATCTGAGTGGATTTTCTGCCCCTCTGCCAAGTTCTAGCACTTCTAGCAGAGTCCTGACTGATACAGTACTTGTCAGGGTGCTCGCTATTCCTTGAATTGAGCTGAGTGACAAAGCAGAACCATGAGGTCTTATGTGTGGGGAGATTACTTTGGGAAGTGATCCTGTGGGGTGTGGTTGTGCATGCATGAATGCTCAGAGTTCTGAGGCAGAAATGAAAAGATATGTGGTATTGCTGGGGTGGGTGCTGTCATGTTACATCTGTGTAAAGATAGTTGCCATAGCAATGACTGCACTAAAAGGTGGGCAGAAAGCTTGTGAGGCAAGGCTGAGGTATAGCTAATATTATACAGCTAAAATTATATACCTAAAAATGAATACGGAGCAAGTACCTTCAGCTCGTGCAACCACACTGCCAATCACCCAGGCTTCTTCCTTGTGCTGCTGAATATCCCTCAGAATCTGCTCTGTCTGCTCCTTTGATACCACAAGGGCAGCGCCAACCCCACAGTTAAATGTTCTGGCCATCTCTTCCTCAGAGAGTTGTCCTTCCTGCTGTAACCATGAGAAGACTTTGGGGATCCTCCAGGTCTGGGCATCTGAAAATAGACATGATGTTTGATTTTTCCTACCTTCTCACACAGAGTACAAAACTATGCACATATTCAAAGATATGGAAATTATAATCAGGCTCTGCTATTTTATGTAGAGTAAAACTATAAACTGGCCTCTGAGAACTTTTTATTTGGGGATCCACTGGTACCTTAGACATTAAGAACATTTTTTGTTGACACACTTGGCCAGTACTTACAATTGAATGAGGTTTTGTGCTACATTAACGAACTAGACCCTTAGACATTCCCTAGTGGATTAGATAAGCTAGTAACTGAATTCCAGCAAAGGCCAGTATACCATCCTTTTGTGAATGTTTGGCTGAGTCTTTGCGATAACCAAAATGCACCCAAAGTACAATGCAAAACTAGATGGCTTGTCTACTTATTTAGAGAAAATGCATACACTACTCAGGAAAAGTTATGCTAATGGAATGCAGATCAACACCCTCTCCCTCTCATTCATTTTAAAATTTAGACTTCCTAGATCTGCTATAAGAATACATTCTCTCGGTGGGCACGATTGCTCATGCCTGTAATCCCAACACTTTGGGAGGCCAAGGCAAGCGGATCACATGGTCAGGAGATTGAGACCATCCTGGACAACATAGTGAAACACCTTCTCTACTAAAAATACAATAATTAGCCGGGCGCGTGCCTGTAGTACCAGCTACTTGGGAGGCCGAGACAGGAGAATCGCTTAAACCTGGGAGGTGGAGGTTGCAGTGAGCCAAGATGGCACCACTGCACTCCAGCCTGGTGACAGAGCGAAATTCCAACTCAAAAAAAAAAAAAAAATAGAAAAGAAAAAGAAAAAGAGTACATTCTCTCTTATCACAAATAATACAACAAAAATCTCTAATAAAAATTTTTAGGTAAAGGCCTATATACACACACACAACATTTCTGAATTTAAAAAGAATCTGGATAGTTCTTTGGGATCTATGATTATGGGATCTGATTTTTAAAAAAAACTATACCAAATTAAATTATATATGATGCTCTTAAGAAAGGGAAGCCAATGTGAACTTAGCTTTTTATTAAATAGTAAGGTTTACGATCAGTTCTGCCTATTTATTTGGTTTATCTATTGGATTTTTTTTTTTTTTTTTTTTTTTTTTGAGGTGGAGTCTTGCCCTGTCGCCCAGGCTGGAGTGCAGTGGCGCAATCTCGGCTCACTGCAAGTTCTGCCTCCTGGGTTTGTGCCATTCTTCTGCCTCAGCCTCCCGAGTAGCTGGGACTACAGGCGCCCACCACCAAGCCCAGCTAAGTTTTTGTATTTTTAGTAGAGACGGGATTTCACCATGTTAGCCAGGATGGTCTCAATCTTCTGACCTTGTGATCCACCCGCCTTGGCCTCCCAAAATGCTAGGATTACAGGCGTGAGCCACCGCGCCTGGTCTTTTTTTTTGAGACAGGATCTGGCTCCGTTGCCCAGGCTGGAGTGCAGTGGCATGAACACGGCTCACTCGATCTCCCAGGCTCAAGTGATCCTCTCACTTCAGCCTTCTGAGTAGCTGGGACTACAGGCATGCAACACCATGCTTGGCTATTTAAAAAACTTTTTTTGTAGAGACAGGGTCTTACCATGTTGCCCAGTCTAGACCTCCTGGGCTCATGTAATTCTTCTGCCTCAGCCTCCCAAAGTGCTGGGATTATAGGCATGAGCCATCATGCTCAGCTGATGATCAGTTTTTTAATACTTTGGAGTTGATAATTTTTTTTTTTTTTTTTTTTTTTTTGAGACAGAGTCTCTCTCTGTTGTTTAGGCTGGAGTGCAATGGCGTGATCTCTCGGCTCACTGCAACCTCCGCCTCCTGGGTTCAAGCTATTCTCATGCCTCAGCCTCCTGAGTAGCTGGGATTATACGCATGTGCCACCATACCTGGCTTTTTGTGTGTGTGTGTGTATTTTTAGTAGAGACAGGGTTTCATCATGTTGGCCAGGCTGGTCTTGAACTCCTGACCTCAGGGGATCCACCCACCTCAGCCTCCCAAAGTGCTGGAATTACAAGGGTGAGCCATCACCACACCCAGCCTGGAGTTGATACAATTTTAAAAATGAGGCCGGGTGCGGTGGCTGACGCCTGTAATCTCAGCACTTTGGGAGGCCGAGGCCAGAGGATCACGATGTCAGGAGTTTGAGACCAGCCTGGCCAACATGATGAAACCCCGTGACTACTGAAAATACAAAAATTAGCTGGGCATGGTGACGCACATCTGTAATCCCAGCTACTCAGGAGGCTGAGGCAGGAGAATCGCTTGAACCCAGGAGGTGAAGTTTGCAGTGAGCCGAGATCGCGCTACTGCACTCCAGCCTGGGTGACAGGGCGAGACTCCGTCTCAAAAAAAAAAAAAAAAAAAAAAAAAAAAAAAATTAAAATTAAAATTAAATAAAAAAAACATAAAAATGAATCACATGTCTATGACTCTTAGATTCAATTCCATTTATAGTAGCTGGGAAATGTCCACTCTTAATAGTTGAGCTCTCAGAAGATTTAGTAACTACATTGTTCACTATGCTCTCAATAGTTAAAAGTCAATAGCAACTTAAAACTAAATAATGGTACATCTATAAAATGGAATACTTGTTATTAAAAATGATGCTACTAAGACAGGTAGATAGTGATGATATATTTAATGGCAGGGCAAGTAGCAGATTACCAAACTATGATCTTGTTTTAGTGAAGTTTTACAAAGTATTTATAGGAAAAAACATTGACAGACTAAGAGTCTAGTTTCTATAAATAAACAAGTACTTCATGAATAATGTGAGTTGTAATTTTAATGTCAAAAAGTCCTGGCCTGGTGTGGTAGCTCATGCCAGTAATCCCAGCACTTTGGGAGGCTGAGGTGGGCAGATTGCTCTGAGCCAAGGATTTTGAGATCAGCCTGGGCAATGTGGTGAAACCCCGTCTCTACTAAAAATACAAAAAATAGCCAAGTGTGGTGGCGTGTACCTGTGGTCCCAGCTACTCAGGAGGCTGAGGTGGGAGGATCACTTGAACCTAGGACGTTGGGGCTATAGTGAGCTGTGATCGCACCACTGAACTCCAGTTGGGGCGACAGAGTGAAACTCTGTCTCAATATAAAACAAACAAACAAAAAAACCCCAGAAGCCCTTACTTAAATCTGTTGTCAAAGTATGATTCCTGGAAGAAACTTTAGAGGCTGGATGCAAGGAGTTGTGCAATGGCTTTTATTGGAATACAGACATTTGTGTAACTCAAAATATAACTGCTTTCAGGAATATGGCTATATCAACTTTCAGTTTCTTAATGAGGTGACTACTATGTTGTTTTTAACTAGTGCTGTGCTAGAGCCAGCTTGTAGAGACTGTTAAACAGCCATTTTTAAAGCAGCTATGATGGGAGTATTTATACCACAGAAACTGGCAAATGCACAAATCAGTCCTGCTCCTTTCCCCATTCATCAGCAGGCCACTGTTTTTAACTACTTGAAAAGGATGATGAATGAAAAACTTATTAAGGTTCTTATATATGCTCATCAGAAAGCATTTCTCCCCAAGGAAGGTCTTAAACCCCTAGTTTCACCCTCCTATGAATCCTTCAACTCCTTACTATGCTCAGTCCATGGACCTGGAAGAGACTCCCACTCAGCCTGGCCTGGCCTGTCTGTTTTGCTTCCCTGACTAGGCTGAAATCCCGTCTTCAACTGGGACCACTCTCCCAGCTTCCCTTGCTGATTTCCTCACTTCCACACAACCTACCTCTGACTCTTCAGTTCTCTCCAAGCTTCACATATGCTGACTCTTTGGTTAGCTCACCAAACCTACTCACCTCTATCTCTCTGACTGCTTCTCCCCCATGAATGACCCCAATACCTGCTTACTTCAGCTGGATCAACCTAACCAATCTATTTTTCTCTGTTCTTGCTTCAAGGTTATATACAGGCTTTTACTCTGGGAGAAAAACTACATGAGCAGCTTCAGCTTCACCTGTGCCTTCAGTCCTGCTCACTGTCTCATTCCTGTTTGACCTTGACTGCTTTATCTACTTCTCTCTTCAAGCTCCATCCCAGGCCTGCTCATTTCACTAATACTTCACAGGGAAATTATTTTATGTAAACTCCCTCAGTTTCTACTCCTTCAAGCCAATGTGTATTAGTTGACTATAGCTGGAAAAGTTTCTCTGACTTTATTCTACAAAAACAAGGAAGGGGGGGCCGGGCACAGTGGCTCATGCCTGTAATCCCAGCACTTTGGGAGGCCAAGGTGGGTGGATCATTAGGTCAAGAGATCTAGACCATCCTGGCCAACATGGTGAAACCCTGCCTCTACTAAAAATACAAAAATCAGCCGGGTGTGGTGGTGGGCGCCTGTAGTCCCAGCTACTTGGGAGGCTGAGGCAGGAGAATCACTTGAATCCAGGAGGCGGAGGTTGCAGTAAGCCGAGATTGCACCATTGCACTCCAGCCTGGTGACAGAGCAAGACTCCATCACAAAACAAAAACAAAAACAAAAACACAGGGAGGGAGGACTCTGTCCCTCACTTTTGCTGCATGAATAAAATTATTCCACTTCCCTTTTACCAGTATGTTTCTTCAAACAGAAATCTCTGCCCACTGTCTCCACAACTCTGCCACAACAATCTAGTGGGTGGTATCTATGTCCAGCAAACTGCCTTCTGACCTAACTCTAAAATACACCAGTCTTTTTCTAGTGCTTATTCTAGATCTCTGTGCTGTACCTGACACTATGGACCAGTGTCACGTTAAAATCCTACCTTGGGGCTGGGCGTGGTGGCTCAAGCCTGTAATCCCAGTACTTTGGGAGACTGAGACGGGCGGATCACTTGAGGCCAGGAATTCGAAACCAGCCTGGCCAATAAGGTGAAACCCTGTCTCTACTAAAAATACAAAATTAGCTGGGCGTGGTGGTGGGTGCCTGTAATCCTAGCTACATGGGAGGCTGAGGCAGGAGAAGTGCTTCAGCCCAGGAGGTGGAGTTTGCAGTGAGCCAAGATCGCACCATTACGCTCCAGCCTGGGCTACAGAGTGAGACTCTGTCTCAAAAAAAAAAAAAAAAAAAAAGAAAAAGGAAAAAATCCAAGTTGATTTGATAATACTTTTACATGGTTTACCCTCTGCTTTGGACTGTTCTTTACAGTCACTCTACTTTGAGAAACAACCTTTTGGTCTCCCTCATTCTCTTGGCTATAACTATTACTATGTGCAAATAGCCACCCAATTTATCTTCAGCCTGACTTCAACTTCTGCTCACAGTCACCTTGGAATAAACACACTGAAGATTTAAAAACCTTCTACTCCAAACTTACTCTTCTTCCTATGTTAATGATGTTATCACCTACTCACCTGCTTAACTAGAAACCTGAGACTTCTTTTTACTTCTAAGCATAAAATGATTCTCCAATGTGCCTCCCTTCTCTATGCCTTGGTTTAGGTGCTTTTATCTTGCATATGGATTACTTAATAGCTAACATTTCCTTTTCTGGTGTGTAGGGCTCCACTTTAATAGAGCTTGAAGTTACCAATCCCCTTGGAGGATCTGCTTAGAGTACTTCAACTTTATGTAAACCAATTACATGACAATATTTTATGTCTTATAAATACAGATAATGAAGCAAAAGGAGATAGAAAAGGGTCAATGAGTTTTTTCCTCCCAAAACCCCCAATGATTAAGAATTTTCCATGTGTAATCATGTGTACACTAACTACCCATAGTTTTCTCGCACAATGCATTTTTTTTCCTTAGCAATTTTCTGAACAGAAGTTTGTTTTAGTGATCTTACCTAAATCTACCCCAAGTTTCTCAGGGAGGACTCTGGGGATGTTCTCTAGTAATCCTCCACCAGTAATATGGGCAAACGCTTTGACATGTCCTGAACGTAGGACAGGTAACAGGGAATGGCTGTAGATTCTGGTTGGCGTGAGAAGTAAGTCCCCTGTATGTTGAAGAGAGAAGATAAAAACTTAGCTTTTGAATAGAAAACCAAAACATAAAAATCAACTCTGGAGAATAACACCAGTTCCACAATAATGACCAAGTAGCAAACCAAGGTAATTCACTCCCTTTTAGCTCTAAGTAATGAGAGACTAAAACCACTAAATGCTTCCTTCCTCAGACATGTCCAAGCAGGACAGTTTAAACATGAGGGAGTTTACCTAAAGTCTGGTCACCACAACCATCAGGTGCTGGAGAGGAGTACTGGAGGAAAGATTTTGCCACGATCTTCCTCACAAGGCTAAATCCATTGCTATGAAGACCAGATGAAGCTATTCCAACAACAACATCACCCTCGGTGATTCTTTCCAGGTGAGGGAGTTTCTGATCTCGCTCCATGGCACCAACGGCAAACCCAGCTAGGTCATACTCTCCAGGGGGATACATGTCAGGCATTTCTGCTGTTTCACCTCCTGGGGGGATAAGACAAGAGCAAACAAATCAGAGTATCTATAAATCTGTCTAGGAAACAGTGGCACAGGCTACTCTTAACATGAACAATTAACACATGGCTATGTACCGCAAACATTTAAGAAAATGTACTCTACCAGCTGTCTAACAGAACTTTCCACCAAGCAAGATTTCAGGAGAAACAGCACTCGTTTCCACAAAGGGTGAGATTAGGTAACACCTCTGCAAGCATGTATGCAGCCTCCAAACACCACTGCTTTCACAGAATGAATGCTCAGTTGAATATAACATCATTTCTATAGCTGTTTAGTTTCAAAATTGTTTCATATATATTTGATCTTTATAATCAGTCCATTTTTCAGCTGATGGTACAGCCTTAAAGAATTGACTTAACCAGGACTGCCCAACTCCAAATACCCTAGCTTAAAAAGCATAGCATTTTACTTACAATTATATCACGTCAAGATGTAAGGTATAGGCAGACTCCAAATTAGAAACTGTTCTAAATGGTAGTTGAAAGGCAATTTTTGTTTGTTTCAAACTTTATTCCCAGGCTTCTTTAGCTTAATTAGCTACAAAGAATAAATTGTGGGCTGGGCGTGGTGGCTCACACCTGTAATCCCAGCACTTTGGGAGGCTGAGGCAGGTGGATCAGGTCAGGAGTTCGAGACTATCCTGGCCAACATGGCCAAACCCTGTCTTTACTAAAAACACAAAAATTAGCCAGGTGTGGTGGCTTATGCCTGTAATCCCAGCTCCTTGGGAGGATGAAGCAGGAGAACTGCTTGAACCTGGGAGGTGGAGGTTGCAGTGAGCCGAGATTGTGCCACAGCACTCCAGCCTGGGCCACAGAGCGAGACTCCATCTCAAAAAGAAAAAAATACATATATAAGCAAAAACTGAAAAGAGCTGCAGTGTCCAAGGGGAATGGGGCTTAAAATATTAGAGATCTAGATTTTATCAGATCCATAAACAATTTTAGAAAGCAGTCATAATGTAAAATAGCAGCTCCTAGTTACTTCACATTTTTTCTTCTTCAGAAGTTGACTCAATTCAGTTTGCCTCATTCTTAGAAGCCTCATCAAAACTCTTCACAAGATCTGGAACTTCATCATCATCATCCTCTCCAGTAGCAAGCAGTGCTTTTCCATCCACAGACTGTTTGGGCAGAGCTTCAGTCGGTCTCCTTAAACTAGTCAGACTGTCTGCACCAAACTGGTTTAAGATGCTGGTAGCATTTCTGTCAGCTGCTTTGTCTCAGCATCACCTGTAATGGTGAAAGTGTTTACTGCCCCAGAGAAATGCTACCAGCATTTAAGGGTTGTTAAAGTGGATCACTGGTCCTTCATTTGTAAACATACTCACCTCTTCAATACCAGAGATATTGTTTACCCTTAACTTCTTAAGGAGAACTGAAGTTTTTGTCATCTGCTGTAGCTGAGCCACCTTCTTTTTGTTCCTTTTCCATCAATACGTAATTGTGCCTCTAGTTTGGTTGTTTCTTTCATCTTGTCAGAGTGGAAAAGGGTCATGTGGAGGACTAGGGTGGTGCTCAAGGGGTCTTGGGTAGACCAGCTGAGATTAGGTGCACACATGCGGGGATGCAAGATGGCACAATTTCTGGTTGAAATGGTCATATAAAAGAGGCAGTTTCTTTGGGAGGCTGTGATGGGCAGATAGCTTGAGCCCAGCAATTCAAGACCAGCCTGGGCAACATGGCAAAACCCCATCTCTACAAAAAGTACAAAAATTAGCTGGGTGTGGTGACACATGCCTGTAGCTCCCAACTACTTGGGAGGCTGTGGCAGGAGGATCCCTTGAACCCAGGAGGTCAAGGCTGCAGTGAGCTGTGATTGAACCACTGCACTCCAAACTAGGTGACAGAGACAGACCCTTTTTTTTTTTAAATAAAAAAAAAAGTGGTTGTTTTGTTTCTTGATCAACCTATAGATTCATTTTGCTCAAATATTTCATGTATCGTTAAAGATACTTCTATAAAACTTGGGCATATATTATTTATGTCACTCTATGGGAAAATTTGGCTTTAGTTAAGATCCGGAATGCCGGGAACCCATCTGCCTCTACTGGAGGGCCAATAAGGAGGAAATAACTCCTAGACCTGTTTGTTGAGGAGGCTACTGAGACTGATGCGGATGTTAAAAGGTGGCCAAAAATTGGGAAGAAAGATAAGGCCTGACAGTTTAGGAGTACGGGTCTAGTGGACAAACCCTTGAGGAGGGCTTTGAAGGTAGCAGGCTCTAAAGTTAATTCAAGTAGTTTTACCCTATATTTCATTTGCTGCATCTTGTGATATACAGTCTCCCTTGCTAGTTATATTGGCACCAATCACATTTTTACATAGGGCTAAAATACAATAAGAAACATATGTTATTGATTAAAATGGCTGGTCATACCAAGAAGAGCACATCCAGCTTTTCCACAAGCTTTAGCAATTCCAGCAACAACAGCTTCAGTTACACTGAGGTCAAGTTTTCCACAGGAAAAGTAATCAAGGAAGAAGAGGGGCTCTGCTCCTTGTGCCAGAATATCATTAACACACATTGCTACCAAATCTTGACCAATGGTATCATGTTTGTTGCACAGCTGGGCAATCTATATAAGAACAATATAAACATCCACATTAGGGAATAAGTTCAAAATTGTATCTTATCCATTTGGCTATCTGCTTTTAACACCTAAAAACAAAAGAACACGAAATTCTGACAAGCTGCTTGGTCTAAAAGTATCCCTTTATCCTCTAAAGTACCTTTCCATCCAAATATAATCTAAATAATAATTTGTTATTAGAAATGTGCAGATTATTTTAGCCATTTTACATGGTTATTTGGTATGGTCCTTTTTAGCTCATATTATGTCAAGAGAAGAAAAATATATATTTGACATACAGTAAACTTCCTCTTATCTTTCATAAAAGGCCTTTATTCACAAAGGTGTCTGATTACCTTTAGTTTAGTTCCAACGCCATCTGTTCCAGAGGCCAGAAGGGGATCTTTGAAACCAGCTGCTTTTAAATCAAAAAGACCAGCAAAACCTCCAAGATCAACTTTACAGCCTGTTGGAGAGGAAATTAATTACTTGCTACATTTTAATAGATTAAACGTGTAATGATTTAAATGTCTGCTAGTTTAAAAAAATCAGTATATTTAGCAGCCTGAGACATACTTCTGGAAGAAATAGATGATTGAAACAGCTGTTCTCAGAAATGACATAATCAACTGGGAGAATGTAATCATTTAATTAATATGTAACATGTTAATAGGTTAAACATATTAACATGCAATATGTTAATATGTTGTTAATATTTATATTACATATAATATGTTAATGTTTATATAACACATAAACATACCACTTCTTCATAAGAATGGCTGAAACAAGAGATGCCCTTCCTGAGTATGAGAGACTGTACCATGTGCTCAAAGAATTGATTAAGACAGTAATTAAATAGTAAAGGACCAGCCAGATGTGGTGGCTCACGCTTGTAATCCCAGCACTTTGGGAGGCTGAGGTGGGCGGATCGCCTGAGGTCAGGAGTTCAAGACCAGCCTGGCTAACATGGTGAAATCATGTCTCTACAAAAATACAAAAATTAGCCAGGCATGATGGTGGGTGCCTATAATCCCAGCTACTCGGGAGGCTGAGGCGGGAGAATCGCTTGAAATCAGGAGGCAGAAGTTGCAGTGAACCGAGATGGTGCCATTGCACTCCAGCCTGGGAGAGAAAGCAAGACTCCATCTCAAAAAAAAAAAAAAAAGAGTAAAGGAGCATACATATCCTTTTGAGTTTAACATCACAGATGATAAACACTTTCCTTAATATTAAAGATAAGAAAGCAGAAGACTGGGTTTGGCTTAAGCGGGGCAAAACTTACAGTAACCAAATATTACTTTGGAAAAATTCCTGTTAAATATAAAACCCAAATCCATTCACAATGTATATCAATGTTAATGAATTAGCAAAGTATAGGATCACTGACCTGATCTGGAAGTGGCTTCTGCTAAAGGCTGAATTTTCTTGACCAGCATATTTCCAGCTGCAATGTCTACTCCAGATTCCTTGTAAGTCAAACCCCTAAAGAATTAAAAACAAGTCATCACCTAAACACCAGGGAAAATTATTTTAATCTTAAAATATTATTTAAAGCAGAAGGTATCCCCAGTGATTTTCACATCCCCTAAAGTGCTTAAAATTTTTAAAAGTCAGTGCTTGGGCCCACATCTATACAGATTCCGATTTAACTGGTCTAGGGCAGGCTCTGGGAATTGAAACGAGTTTGAACAATCTCCCCAGCTGATTTGATTACATCATCCCCAAGAACCGCTATTCTAGCTCGATCACCTATTTCTCCCAGAAGTACTTCTCACAGGCTGCTAAATATACTGATTTAAACTATTTTTTTATTAAGGTAAAATATACACAACATAAAGTTCAGCATCTTAACCATTTTTAAGTTCAGTGGTATTGAATACAATGATAATGTTATGCACCCAGCTCCATCATCCATCTCCATAACACTTTATAAAACTGAACCTCTGTCCCAATTAAATAACTCCCCATTCCCCACTACCCCCAGACCCTGGCAACCATCTATTTAAAAGTAGACATACTGATATTTTGCTACAACTTTTCTCAGTTTACTTTTGGTATGAACAAGAGAGGAATGCCTAATCAAGTCAAAAAAATGAAAATCAGGTTTTTAAAAACTGTACACAAGTATCCCTAAATAAACTGAGTTCTTAATTGCAATAATATATAACTGTATCTGTTTCCTAATAGCTGAGGACAGTAAGAAACACTATGACAAAAGCAAAACCAGGCAAAGATATTCAGTGCATCACATTTCCTTCTGTATAGGACCTACAAGTCGGAGCAGCACATTTAGAGATCAAATCTGTGAATGACACTGCAGATTTTGTAGTCTTGACTTGCAAAAATGAGAACTCTGGCCTGCTGGGATGCAGTGATACATGAAGAAATATGTGTTTTATTAAAAACAAGCTGCCTTGCTTTTATAGAAGTGTCTTTTTAAAAAGCATACAAAATAAAATAAAAAATAATAATTAAAAAACAAGGTGCCAGAATACAGTTGAGTGCATTAGCAGTTAACTCAAATAAAGACAGCAGCCCAGGCTCACTCTCAGATAGGAAACAAAGACTGATTTTAAAAAACTTTTTCTCCGGTAGCAACTAACACTGTGGCATTTCAATTTTTTCATCTTTATAACTTAAATAATTCAGACTAGAATTGAGATTGCAGTCCCTTCAAACAGGTCATTTCAATGGAATCTAGTCATTTTTAAATGAAAAATAAATTTTTAGCATGGCATTTTAATGTTCTCGATTCTTGGAAAATCTGTTTAAACTTTACAATATCTGCCTCTTGGTAACAGTATGGCTTGAATTAAGTTGGTAAAAAATTTTGTCTTAAAATTTATTCATTATCCGTAAATGAACTTCATGAACAATAGTAAATGTGATATATTTTTAAGAAATCAGGCCAGGTGCGGTGGCTCACGCCTGTTAATCCCAGTACTCTGGGAGGCTGAGGCAGGCGGATCACCCAAGGTCAGGAGTTCGAGACCAGCCCGGCCAACAAGGTGAAACCCCATCTCTACCAAAAACACAAAAATTACCTGGGCACGGTGGCAGGCACCTGTAATCCCAGCTACTCGGGAGGCTGAGGCAGGGCAATCACTTGAACCCGGGAGGTGGAGGTTGCGGTGAGCCGAGATCACGCCACTGCACTCCAGCCTGGGAGACGAGCAAAACTCTGTCTCAAAAAAATAAAAGAAAGAAAGAAAGAAAGAAATCAAAATACACATTTCCAACTAAGACTTTATTGATTTTACAAGTCAACAGTTTGTACATATCAACAATGCATCAGTAAGAGGTCAAAAAATACATTTTAGTAATAGATACAAACGCAGTGATAAAATGAGACTGTCAAAATTTACAGTATAATCAAATCAAATTATGAAGTTAGATGACCAATATTCTCATCTTGAGTTCTTTGATAAAACCATGAACTATGTTTCAAATACAATACTATGTGATAAAGCAAGGAATAAACATCAGTATCAGGCCAAGTGCAGTGGCTCATGCCTATAATCCCAGCATTTTGGGAGGCCAAAGCAGGAGGATCACTTGAGCCCAGGAGTTTGAGACTAGCCTTGGCAGCATGGTAAAACCCCATCTCTACAAAAAATACAAAAAACATAGCCAGGTGTGGTGGCCTGCACCTGCAGTCCCAGCTACTTGGGAGGCTGAGGCATGAGAACTTGAGTGACAGAAGGAGACCTTGTCTCAAAAAATTTAAAAAATTAAAAAAATACAAAATAAATAAAAATCAGTACCACTGTGATTTTGCTAAACTCTCCAAACTTAAGCTATCATGAAGTTTTTCCCATTTAATTTGAATATTGCTGCAACCAGTTTTGATTCAAACAAAATACAAACCAAGATCGTATCAGTCCCATAGAGAGAAAAGAATACTGAATGACTTATACGGTCAATGAAGTGTTCTACATAGCCATTTAGGCCAGTTTCTGAAATGGCACTACAGCTAACTTGCTTAGAGTTTTACCTGGGCTGCTGGAGGAAAGCTATGGCACGAAAGCCAATGTCTTTCCTATAAATTGCTCCCTCAAACTTTATAGCCGCTAGTCCTTTCTTGGCTTCCTCGAGAGCTGATACGAGATTTTCCCGGATGGCTGTGACTGCAAGAACTCTACCCCCATGAGTTACTACTTTGCCATTTTTAAGGGCAGTGCCTGCGTGGAACACCTCCAGTCCTAGAGCTTGAGCCTCAGAAAACCCTAGAAGAGAGCATATTTGACATATGATTTGAAATAGCAACAGTATTTCATGCTGTGAAGTGATTTATAATTTCCACAAGTTTTTTCTCTTTTCTAAAACTTGGCTAGGTACGGTGGCTCAGGCCTCTAATCCCAGCACTTTGGGAGGCTGAGGCAAGGATTGCTTGAGTCCATGAGTTCGAGACCAGCCTGGGCAACAGAGCAAGACCTCGCCTCTACATTCATACATAAATAAATAATAGCCAAGTGTGGTGGCACACGCTGGCTGAGGTGGATCACTTGAATTTGGGAGTTTGAGGCTGCAGTGAGGTGTGATCACATCACTGCTCCAAACCCAGCAATAGAGTGAGACCCTGTCTCAAAATAAATAAATACATAAAAATTAAAAATTAAGTATCTTTATCTCACTTAAAAGAACCTTCCCTATCAGACAGGTCTTCTTTTATTTTTTGAGACTGAGTCTCGTTCTGTTGCCAGGCTGGAGTGCAGCGGCGCGATCTCACTGCAAACCTCTGCCTCCTGGGTTCAAGCAATTCTTCCTCAGCCTCATGAGTAGCTGGGACTATCGGCATGCACCACTGTGCCCAGATACTTTTTGTATTTTTAGTAGAGATGGGGTTTCAAAATGTTGGCCAGGATAGTCTCAATCTTTTGACCTTCTGATCTGCCCGCCTTGGCTTCCCAAAGTGCTGGGATTATAGGCGTGAGCCACTGCGCCCGGTCCTGACAGGTCTTAATGCAATATAATAGTATATAGATCTTTCTCCTAAGAACTGTCTGCTATTTTAGGATGACAACCTAAATTCTCGTGTTATCGTAAATCTCATTATAAAAGCAATTGTTTAATGAGGAAAGAAAGAAAAATCCTGCATCTGATCACATTAATCTTTTCCTTAAGAGTAAGAGAACTTCCTTTTCTTTTTGAGAGAGATGCTCTGTCACCCAGGCTGGAGTGTGCAGTGGTGCGATCTCAGCTCACTGCAACCTCTACCTCCTGGGTTCAAGCCATCCTGTCACCTCAGCCTCCTGAGTAGCTAGGATTACATGCATGCACCACTATACTTGGCTAATTGTTTTTGCATTTTTAGTAGAGACAGGGTTTCACCATGTTGGCCACGCTGGTCTCGAACTCCTGACCT
Organism: Chlorocebus sabaeus; assembly: GCF_047675955.1. Classification (NCBI taxonomy): domain Eukaryota; kingdom Metazoa; phylum Chordata; class Mammalia; order Primates; family Cercopithecidae; genus Chlorocebus; species Chlorocebus sabaeus. The sequence goes on along the minus strand of NC_132905.1, from coordinate 68,705,326 downwards.
CAAGTGATCCGCCCGCTTCAGCCTCCTGAAGTGCTAGGATTATAGGTGTGAGCCACAGTGCCTGGCCTGTAAAGGAACTTGTTTTCACCACAGTTATTCAATTAAAGCTGCTTCTTTCTTTTTCGATTTTTTTTTTTTTAACCAGGCCATGAGACCTGTTTCTTTCTTTTCAATATAACCAATATGATCAGTAAAATGCAAAACATAAGTAATCTTTTCAGTAATATAACACTTGTACCATTTTAAGACAAATTCGGCTTAAGTTTTGGGGTCAGCCCCAAATTCCTACCGCTTCATTGTATTTTGAATTAAGCTCTCAGATACAGCTTTACACTTAAAATATTATTAGACTATGTATTCTAAATTCTAAAGTGGCCAAAGGGGACAGTTTATATAAAGATAACACTTTTTCTTAATTTTTAGAAAAACATTCTTTTATCTCCCGGTGGTCTTCTTTTTCCATCTCTATTTCTCTTCTCAGCGTCCTATTTGGTAGTTTGTTAATATACATCTTCCGTGAGTGTTTTTACAACACAAAGCCATTTAGTGATTCTGAACGGCTACTCTGCCTGCCAGTATCAGTAAAACTCAATATTGCTCTGGTAGAACTATTACACACTTGTTATTTCAATCTTAGGGAAATTTCACCAATGCAAGGGATCTTGGTTCTGGCCCATTTCTTTCTTTGTCCATATTCAAAAGCAATCAGTTCCTAACTGCCTAGCTGCCATGCGTGGGATTCACAGGGCAATGGACTTGGTATCTGGGCAAGACAGTTTATGGGGTTGTTGAATTAAATACACTATTGGAGGCTGGGCACGGTGGCTCATGCCTGTAATCCCAACACTTTGGGAGGACGAGGTGAGAGGATCACTTGAGGTCAGGAGTTCAAGACCAGCCAGGCCAACATGGTGAAACCCCATCTCTACTAAAAATACAGAAATTAGCTGGGCCTGGTGGTGCACACCTGTAATCCAGTTACTTGGGAGGCTGAGCCAGAAGAATCACTTGAACCCAAGGGGAGGTTACAGTGAGCCGAGCATACCACTGCACTCTAGCCTGGGTGACAGAGCTAGAGTCTAGCTTTAAAAAAAAAAAAAAAAAAAAAAAAAGGAAACCCCCAAATACATTACTGGAGCACTGAGAGTGGCCAAACTATAGCCTGCTATGGGTTACAGAGGTCTGCCTTTGGACTTACGTCACTGGACCTTAGATTTAACATCATTTAATGAGATTTTTCACCTACTATAAAGAGAAAAAAAAAAAAAAGAAAAGGACAAACTTTGAAACTGTTTGAATTTTACCATCCAAGTGACTATGGGGTGCACTGTAAACTGAATGTCAAACCACACAAGACTGTATGCATTTGTGATAATTCAGAGTCCTAATCTCTAAAATGTATTATTGATATACTTTGCACTAATGTCCCTCTGACTCTCAGAGTATCTCATTATTACCCTGGCTCTAGGCAGGTGGAAGGCTGCACTGGGTGACCCTCTGGAGATATGGTTCTGCCACTTATGTCTTCCTTGAACAGGAAGGGAATATAGTAATCTTTGAATATAGTAATTGTGGATATCTGAACACACATATCCAATAAGCAACATGGTTAGGTTAGGACCCTCTGAAAGGTTTCTGATGGCTTCACACTCTTATCAAGAGCAAGCCTTAGTGTGGGAGGGAGGTCTGCTGTGGCGCTGGCACTTGTCACGTCGTACTCCAACCTCTTGCTCCCTGACACTCACCTGTTATCTCTACACCCTTGGTGTAGTCTCCAGGATAACCTTTACTTGCCATGACAACAGTTAGGGCGGTGTGGTTTTCTAGCCAAACAGGCAGAGATGTGCAGAGCAGTCCATCTAAGGTGGACTGAATCACTTCATAAAGATCACTTTTAAGAAGTGGGAGGATTACCTGGAAAAACATAATCCACACGGCAGGTGAGATAAATTTTAGTTTTCCTTAAACATTTTATTCACTGGGGTACTAGCAGAACTTGCACGAACTTCCCAAAGGTAATTACTTCCAGGCTGATAAATTCCAAGATTAAAATAACACATATCTTCTACTAAGTAATACTTTAATATTTTTACCCACTTGGCACTCTGGATCACCAAAACGGCAATTAAACTCTAGAACTTTTGGGCCATCCTTGGTCAGCATTATTCCAGCATAGAGAATACCTTCATTAAAAAAAAAAAAAAAAAAAAAAAAGAGAGAGAAAGAAAATCTATAATGAAGACACTGTATTACAAATATAAAATCTACTACATAAACTTCTAATAATCAAAGTTTAGGAAAAATCATAAACATTAAAAAAATGGTCCATTAAAAACTGGTGAAAAAAAGAGAATGGAAAATAAGTTTTATCAAAAGTACAAAGTTACTCTATAGGTGGCTTCCATAGTAATGTGAGTGGGCCTACCTGTATATGGAGTACCCTCTTGCTGCATGCCATCCACTGTCCTCTGAAGAACAGTATCTTTAATTTTTAGTAACAGATCATTAGAAACCTGGAGAACATGCAGAAACACTTAAATGTAACCGGTAACTTAAAAAGTCTAAGAGGTATTATTACATGGGACAACAGAAGGGGATGATGAGGATAACTCATTTTTTTACTACCTGAAACAGGCTGAGCACTTTGAACTTGAAAGATTTAAACTTTCTCAACCTTCACAATGACATCAAGTAGGTATTTTAGCTTTATGATTTTCAAGAACACACACCTTTAAAAGAACTAGCCAAAAATAATTTTCCAAAAACTAACAGAAATGAAAGAAGTTCTTTCCTACCCTAAGGCTTCTTTGTATCCTTCCCAGTATATGCTGCATATTTCATAAGCCTATATAGGTAAGAATCTGGACTTATGAATATAATTGTAAAAATTAGACCCCGAGATAGTTCCTAGAATCCACTATTACCAAATGGTAGTTTTAATACAAGTGTTGGGATTACAGGTGTGAACCACCATGCCTGGCTGGCCTACACTTACGAAGTCTTTAAAAAAAAAATGAAGTTTATTTTTAATCTTTCTTTTTTTTTGAGGTGGAGTTTTGCTCTTATTGTCCAGGCTGGAGTGCAATGGCGCAATCTTGGCTCACCACAACTTCCGCCTCCTGGGTTCAAGTGATTCTCTTGCCTTAGCCTCCCGAGTAGCTGGGACTATAGGCATGTGCCAACGTGCCTGGCTAATTTCTGTATTTTCAGTAGAGACGGGGTTTCTCCATGTTGGTCAGGCTGGTCTCAAACTCCTGACCTCAGGTGATCCACCTGCCTCGGCCTCCCAAAGTGCTGCGATTACAGGTGTGAGCCACCATGCCCAGCCTATTTTTAATCTTTTAAGCAAGAAAAGTATGTAAAGGGGCACTATATTAGCACAAACAATTATGACTATCATCAATGAAAAGAACAGATGAGTTTCTGGATTGCTAACCTACTGGTAATATATGCCAACAACACAAATTCCTAATAAAAACTTTGTAGAAGGCCAGGCGTGGTGGCTCACGCCTGTAATCCCAGCACTTTGGGAGGCCGAGGCAGGCAGATCACAAGGTCAAGAGATCGAGACCATACACTGGTCAACATGGTGAAACCCCACCTTTACTAAAAATACAAAAATTAGCCTGGCGTGGTGGTGCGCGCCTGTAGTCCCAGCTACTTGGGAGGCTGAGGCAGGAGAACTGCTTGAATCCGGGAGGTGGAGGGTGTAGTGAGCCAAGATCTCTCCATTGCACTCCAGCCTGGTGACAGAGCAAGACTCCGTCTCAAAAAACAAAAACAAAAACTGTGCAGAAATTGTTTGGAAACGTGTTCTCTGTTATGAAGTAGAAAGATCAGAACAAATTCTGATCTGACTTGGTTCTCAATTCACATCACACACACACAGATACACACAGACAACACTTTTGTGCTGAACCACGGATATCCAAAGATGAATCCAAGACCACAACAGGCTCCCATGTGTTAAAAATTGGATGTAGAGAGGAGGGAATAGGAGGATCTATTCAATCCATACTATAGATTGGTTTATTTTGGTTCTTCAAAAAAGGCTTTTAGGAAAAGTTAGTTTTAGAGACCAGAAAAGATACTCTTCATTTAATTGCTGATTAGTAACAATTTATAGCAACAAACAAACAGAAAACAAAACAAAATATAAAGTACCATCTAAGAGTTCTCTGAGAAAATCAAACTACTACAAGACTTCAGCAGAGTCTTCAGGAAGTACCTGAGGGGCCGGACAATAGGCTCCCATTCCCCCTGTGTTAGGGCCGCCATCTCCCTCCAGTAATCGCTTATGGTCCTGTGCCGGTGGCATGGGGGCCACAGTCTTGCCATCAGTGAAGCACAGACACTATAAAGAAAACAAAATAGTCCATTTATGTTAACTGTGAAAAAGTAAAAAAAGAAATTTAGTAACGCAAACTATATGTCCCTTAGTTCTTTGAGGAAAAGTTTTTTTTTTTTTTTTTAACAGAAAAATGAACTAAAACATCAATAACATTAAGCTACATACATCAAGAATCACAATGTACTCAACTTCTGAAGGATTTGTAATTTTTGAGGTAAGTTAGAAAAAAACCAAGCTACTCTCAAAGTAAAAGATTTCAACCTTTTCCCCACTTTAAGTTTCCAGGCATTAAAACTTGGTTTAAGGTGACTTTATTTATTTTGCAATAAACTGTATGTGAAAGAAAAAGCATGAATGTTTGAATTAATTCAGAACCTCAATAATGTGTGATATAAGTCCAAGTGCCCCACTAACACACTAGGGATGACTAACAGAGGATCAATTCTTTTTTCATTTGCACCCCCCAACAATAAAGGTATAAAAATTCCTTTGTAACTGCTGGGTTTACATTTCTAGATGAAGCAACCAGAGTATATCAAGTCTTTTCTGGGGTACATAGGTCAGATGACAGCTTCTTATACACTATAAAAGCCAAAAAGATGGATATACATACAGACACCTCTTCTCCGTCAAGAAGTTCTTCAATGACAATTGTTTCTCCGGCTGCCCCAAAGGCTTTCTCCTGATTGTAAGTTTTTTTTGTTTTTTTTTTTTTTTAAAAAAAAAGAGGTTTGGTAAGTTTTCAATATTTACTTAGTTGACTTTTAGCATTATCCAGCATTTGTATTATGAACCAGTGAGTACTGCAATTTTTCTTTCCCTTTCAGAAAGAGTCAAAGGGAACATATAAATGTTTCCTATTTAATGTGGCAATAGTGTAGCAAACACTGGTATAGATGGAATAAACATATCTCTAATATTCTCCTGAAGATTTGGTGATCCAGTTTCAAATAACGTATGGGAAAAACAGATGTTTTCATTATCACCACTTAATTCTCACTTCCGATTATAATTATACATATTTGGCTGTAATAACTATACTAAAGAATGCCTGTGAAAGTAGATTTCTACAAGGACAGAAAACCCACAACAACAAAGATCGATCACAAAAGACAAAGCATATTCATTCATTAATTTACTTCTCTTAAACCCTGGACACATGGGACAAATACTTTTGTCCTCACGGATGGCTTGATAATTTATTTATATGTTTTAGAGTCTGAGGATTTTCTTTCAGTGGCAGACAACAAAGGATGTTACAATTTACTTCAAAATAATACAATCATGGTTTAGTTTACCATGTAAATCTCTAATAACTATTTTATAGAGACGGATTATAACATATGGAATTATAAAAAATAACTTACCCATGTGTTTGCAAAATAGATTTTCCTTATTGTGAGGAACATTTTTTAAACTTAAAAGGCTATTAATTCAGTATGAATAGAAAGGTAAATTTTTTCAAAAGACTCAGCCTACCTGCATGATCTCTTGTACAGCTTTGCAGGCCTCTTCTTTGCTCTTTGCAACAATCACCCCTTTTCCAGCCGCAAGACCACTGGCCTTCACAACCAAAGCAGGGAAGTCTGCACTGTAAAGACAGAGTAATCTTCAACATCCAACAAACTATTACAACTCAAGATTTTAAAATGCTGTGGGATTTTGTAACGATACGCTATAGCAATGACTGAAAAGCAGAATGAAAAAAATTACTTATCATTTCAACACATTTTGATGTACTTCCCACCAGGATGTTTTCCCCTACATATTCCTTTATAGTTGCAATCATACAGTACCTATAACTTTGCTTTTTTCATTTATCATGAGATTATATAGGCAATATCTTTGAAGAATAGGTGTATAGAGTACATATGGTATAATCTCTAAGATACAAAGTAGCAAACAGTACTCTCATTCAAGTAGAAAATGCAGCTATATAACAATAAGCATACACAGACCATTTCTGGGAGTACACATACTAAATTATCAAGTGGGCCTGGGGGTCTGGAAGGAGACTTACCCAAAGTAAGTAACAAAACTGTTACTTGCTCAAGGCATCTGGCTACTAGGAAATGATAATATTCAGTGTTTAAAAAACTCTGTAGGATATGAATGAAAAAAATGAAACTGATACAACTGAAAGGAAAACATACCAGGTAGCAGAAATGTCAACAAAAAAAGGGCAAAGGCATGTGTCTACTAACACTCATTAATTGCTCAATGCTCTCCATGTAGTAGAGAACAAAGGATGCTTAATTTTGAAATCTAAAATTGCAATAGTGGTGGCAGATGACCAAGTGATGATTACTCACTCTGGTTAATTATTTATGATAAAAAAAAAAAATCAATGTTCTTTATGTTGTAAGATGCCACCGTGTTTGTCAATCTGGCTGTGAGGCCTAGTATTATGGCTCACACCTGTAATCCCAGCACTTTGGGAGGCAGAGGGACGTGGATCTCTTGAGCTCAAGAGTTTGAGACCAGCCTGGGCAACATGGTAAAACCCAGCCTTCTATAAAAAATACAAAAACTAGCTGGGAGTGGTGGTGTGTGCCATTGTCCCAGCTACTTGTGAGACTGAGGTGGGAGGATTGCTTGAGTCCAGGAGGCAGAGGTCGCAGTGAGCCAAGATCACACCACTGCACTCCAGCCTGGCTGACAGAAAGAGACCCCGTCTCAGACTGGGGGGATGGTGGGGGCGGGGACCCCAAAACCAAAAACATGGCTGTGGAAAGAGAGCAAAACTGCAGAACCAAGTGTATTTTACCCCCGAGGAGCTACTCAGATTTTATTTAAAATGTCACCTTCCTGCAAGGCCACAAGATCGTATAAACTCTATATGCATAGAATCCTATTTTATTTTGGTTCTAGAAAAAGACAACCCACATAGTATTTATTGAGAAAGCTTTTTCCATAATTATTTTACCATAATCTTCTGACAGCCTAAGAACCTAGCATTACATTTTCAACACAGAAGTAACCTGGATATTTATTTAATTTTTTTGAGACAGAGTCTCACTCTGTCACCCAGGCTGCAGTGGAGTGGCGCAATCTTGGCTCAGTGCAGCCTCCGCCTCCTGGGTTGAAGTGATCCTCCCACTTTGGCCTTTAGAGTAGCTGGGACTACAGGTGCACACCACCATGTCTGGCTATTTTTTTTTCTGTATTTTTTGTAGAGACAGGGTTTCACCATGTTACCCAGGCTGGTCTCTAACTCCTGAGCTCAAGTGATTCACCTGCCTCGGCCTCCCAAAGTGCTAGGATTACAGGTGAGCCACCACACCTGGTCATTGACCTGTGTATTTAAATATCACAACTAAACAACTGTCCTTCACAGGCAACCATTTACCTACCTCATAATGAAGCTGCAGGCCTCTTCAGGTTTGGTGAAAGCCTTCCATTGCGCAGTTGGGATTCCATGTCTGTCCATAAACTCTTTGGCAAACCTTTTGCTGGACTCTAACTGAGCCGCTTTTGCTGTTGGGCCAAAGCATCGCACTCCTGCAGACGTCAGGTTCCCAACAATCCCTATGGATGAAAACAGTAGCCTTAGGTGAACCAAGGTCTCCCCAGGAACTTTTCAGCCTGAAGATGAATTAGTATCAGACTGTATCTACATCTAGACAAGGCAGATGACTAGTGGCAGAGGATAACTAACTTTTTCATGTTGTCTACTGGATAGACATAAAATGCTACTAACATGTTATTCAAATCTATCAAAAGTTGTTATATTTGCATATATGGATTATTAAACACAAACCAGAATACAGCAGAATAAAGACATATAAAATGTTTTCCATGGCTGCAAATTTGATCTCTAACTCATCATATAATTGATGCTTGGGAAAAAAAATCTAGACTCCATAAATTTCGAGAGTGAAAGTTCTTTTTCCAATATAATATTACAAATTATCATCTGTAAACTATATTGGATTAGATGATCCCTAAGCTCCTGTTTGCACTGAATATACTGCAACAATAAACAGAAACAAACTTTACCAGCAGCCAGAGGTGCTTCTGGTCCAACAACTACGAATTCAATTTTCTCCTCTTTGCAGAATTGAGCAAGGGCAGTGTGGTCACTGATTGAGATGGCTGTAAACAGAAAAAACACTGCATTTACAAAAACATTCCTCTTAAGTAAACTAAGAGTCTCACTAAAAACAAAGTTCTGTAATTTTGTATGCTTGTTATCTGTTGGTTTTCTTATAATGGCAGAGATGACAGTTTCAACATCTGAAATTCAGACGAGAGTGCATTAGGCTAACCAACAAAGCTCAGTTCTCAGTTCTCATCGTAAATAGATGAAAACACCAATAAACTTCCCAAAAGAGCCATAAAGTACCATCTCCACGATATTGTTCATGTCACTAATATTGATCACGTATTAAACAAAAAACATACCATAAGATATATTCAGAAATTGGTCTTTTAATGTCAATCATTCAATTATACTAAAAATTCACTATGTGCTAGGTACTGTCCTCAGCACTGGTATTAAGATGTCAACACGGCTGGGTGTAGTGGCTCACGCCTATAATCCCAGCACTTTGGGAGGCTGAGGTGGGTGGATCACCTGAGGTCAGGAGTTTGAGACCAGCCTGAACAACATGATGAAACCCCGTCTCTACTGAAAACACAAAAAGTAGCTGGGAGTGGTGGCAAGTGCCTGTAATCCCAACTACTCGGGAGGCTGAGACAGGAGAATCGCTTGAACCAGGGAGGCGGAGGTTGCAGTGAGCCGAGATCACACCATTGCACTCCAGCCTGGGTAACAAGAGTGAAACTCCATCTCAAAAAAAAAAAAAAAGATGTCAACACAAGCAAGGTCCCTATACTTAACATGTTTACAATCCGCTGTAGGAATGCTGGGTAATAAATATACAAACAAAAGAATAGCAAATATGAACAAATTAAGCAAATTTGATATGGAGAGAATTGAGAGGCTATTTCAGGTTGAGACAGGAGGGATCTCTTTGGGGCAGAGCTGTTTAAGCTAAGAACTCAATGACACTTTTAAGAGGAATCTCTTTTCCAACCTACAAGTCAGGTAAATTTTCCTCTGTGGACTTCTAAGTAACTAGCGGTAGAATCAACCACAACTGAACATCGTTTGGCTCCATAGGTGCTCTCCTGCTTCACTGTGTCTGGACCACCATTCGTTAAGTCAGCTGAAGTCTGCAAACACTCTGCCATTGGTAGAGTGCAAGAAGTGATATTTGTGAGGTACAGTTGTCCCTCCTTATCCTTGGAGGACACATTCTAAGACCCCAGTGGATGCCTGAAACCACAGTGCTGAACCCTATATATAGTATGTTTTTTCCTATATATAAATACCTATGATAAAGTTTAATTTACAAATTACACACAGTAAGAGATTAACTATCACTAATACTAAAATAGAACAATTATAACTATATGCCAGCATCAGCTTTGGAGCCATTAGTAAGTAAAACAGGGTTACCTGAGCACGTGCACTGAGATAACATGATAGTCAATCTGATAACCAACAGGGTGACTAAGTAACAACATGGATATGCCGGACAACAAGATTCACCTATCAGGTTGGACGGCACAAAATTTCATCATGCTATGCTAGACTGGTGTGCAATGTAAAATTTATGAATTATTTCTGAAATTTTCCATTGAATATTTTTGGACTACAGCTGACTGTGGGTAACTGAAACTGTGGAAAGTGAAATTGTGGATAGGCTGGTGACTACTGTATAGGGTCCAAGTCCAGAAAAGGTAGGGTCCTCAATCTGTAGCAACTGCCTGACTGTGATTAGGATGGAGTACCATGCACTTTGGATTAGTGGTCCTGAACACAACTAGGCTGAGCAGGGTCAACTATATCAGTATAGAAGAGGGCAACAAGAGGAAGAGGTCTCTTAGTAGTCTTACAAGACTACTTGTAGTAGTCTCATGACAATCTTAAGAGATTTTGATGGGCTGGCCTGTATGACCTCAATTGCACATAAACTGTCCCAATTCTCTAATAAACAGATATAATACCTCACCCCTAGAACTAAGATCCCAGAAAAGGAGGTATTTTCTAATTTGTCTTTTTCTTATTCTTTTTGGTCTTATATACATGCCACTATCCTCTCCCAGTTTGTGGCTTGCTGGGTCCATGCTCTTTTTTCCATAAATACTATATGCCACATAGGGAACTAAGCATTGTGTACACCATGCAAAACAAGACAGACAAGTTCCTTGCCCTCATGGAGCTTACATTCTAGAGATTATATTCTAGTGGGGGAAAAGAACATAGGAGACAGACAATAGTGAGGTAAAAATAAACACAGACATTCATGATCATAAACAAATGAAATGGGGATGGACACTTGCTTTTAGTAAGAAACTGTAGGAGAGATATAATTAAGGAGGCTAACATTTTAGTGGAACTCTGAATAATGGGACAGTCATGGTAAAGAGTGGGAACAAATATAAAGTCCAAGGCAGCAAGCTTCTGCTTGGGAAACTGGTAGGACAGCATTGATAGGGTACACTGAAAAGAGAAAAAGGGATATAAAAGATCAGGCTGGAAAAGCAGGCAGAACACAGACTGCACAAAGGGCTTTGTAAGGCATGGAAAGGAGTTTGAGTTTTATTCTAAGTATTTGAGTACTGAGGAGTTTCTGAAGCCACTGACAAGCTTAATGTAGGATGTGAACTGACCATTTTTTCATTTTTGTCAATTAAGAGATAAGGGTGGAGGCCGGGCACGGTGGCTCATGCCTGTAATCCCAGCACTTTGGGAGGCCGAGGCGGGCAGATCACCTGAGGTCAGGAGTTGGAGACCAGCCTGACCAACACAGTGAAACACAGTCTTTACCAAAAATACAAAAAATTAGCCAAGTGTAGCGGCACGTGCCAGCTACTTGGGAGACTGAGGCAGAAGAATCGCTTGAACTCAGGAACCAGAGGTTGCAATGAGCTGAGATCATGCTACTACACTCCAGTATGGGTGACAGAGTGAGACTCTGTCTCAAAAAAAAAAAAAAAAAAAAAAAAAAGAGAGAGAGAGAGAAAGGGTTGAGATCTATTAGAGTTACAACTGTTAAAAACTTTGTTTTTTGAGACGGGGTCTCATCTTACTCTGTTGCCCTGGCTGTAGTGTAGTGGCAAGATCACAGCTCACTACAGCCTTGACCTCCTGGGTGCAAGCATTCCTCCCACCTCAGCCTCCGAAGTAGCTGGCACTACAGATGGGCACCACCATGCCTGGCTAATTTTCTTTTCTTTTTTTTTTTTGTAGAGATTGGGTCTCACTACGTTGCCCAGGCTGGTCTCAAACTCCTGGGTTCAAGAAATCCTTCTACCTAGGCTTCCCAAAGCGCTGAGATTATAGGAGTGAGCCACTGCACGTGGCCAGAAAGTTGTATTTAATAGCAATACTAAACTTTTCATTTACAAAAATACACATCAAAAATGCCTTTAATCTGTATTAGGCACTTATTACTTTTCCAATGGATGTGTTTTATCAGGTTTAAAACAGTTTAAGATAAGGAAATGCCATATTCTGAACAATAGGTTACCTTAGTTTATAACGTATGACAAGCATTCAAATTACCAAATAAATTTTAAGGTCAAGGAAAGCACTCAACCCTGAATAGCAATCCATATTTTATTTTTTGAGACAGAGTCTCGCTCTGTCGCCCAGGCTGGAGTGCAGTGGCGAGATCTCGGCTTACCGCAAGCTCCGCCCCTTGGGTTCACACCATTCTCCTGCCTCAGCCTCCCGAGTAGTTGGGACTACAGGCGCTGCCACCACGCCCAGCTAATTTTTTGTACTTTTAGTAAAGACGGGGTTTCACCGTATTAGCCAGGATGGTCTGGATCTCCTGACCTCATGATCCACCCGTCTTGGCCTCCCAAAGTGCTGGGATTACAGGCATAAGCCACTGTGCCCGGCCCATCTTTATTATTATAAAGCACAGATACGGTTGACAGCATACCATTAATAACAAATCGTAACAATTACTCGCTACTTTAAAACATGATTACCGGTATTTGAAATCTTTTCAGAGCAGGCAGTGCCTGCGTTTCCTGGGGCAACCAACACTTGTTTGACATGATGAGACTGTGCAAGTTTCCAGGCCAGCGTATGTTCCCTTCCTCCACTGCCAATTATAAGTACTCGGGCTGCCATTGCTCTGTCTGTAAATCAGAAATTCCCAAGGAAAATGAAACCTGCAGAAAGAAAACCACAGTTGGTATCTTAGGATGCACATTTTAGAAACCCAGGGATGGGCATGGGGGCTCATGCCTGTAACCCCAGCACTTTGGGAGGCCAAGACGGGTGGATCATGAGGTCAGGAGATCCAGACCATCCTGGCTAATACGGTGAAACCCCGTCTTTACTAAAAGTACAAAAAATTAGCTGGGCGTGGTGGCAGCGCCTGTAGTCCCAACTACTCGGGAGGCTGAGGCAGGAGAATTGCTTGAACCTAGTAGGCAGAAATCGCAGTGAACCAGGATCACGCCACTACACTCCAGCCTGGGCAACAGAGCAAGACTCCATCTCAAAAAAAAAAAAAAAAAGGAAATCCAGATTTGTAAATATAATTTAGGTAATCATTTGTACTCATACAAATTACATTTTCATCCAATGATTCATTTTTGAAAAACTGGGATTGATAATTTGAGAAATATGACTGTGGTCACAAGGGTAAGGGAGGTATTTAAAAAGAAGGCAGGCTGGCCTAGAGAGCTAGGTTAAGGAGTCAAATGATGACTCTCAGCTCCTTATGTGATAATCTCCCTTCTCTGGGCTTCACTTCAAAAAGATTTAATAATCATCATGTCTTACTTATGAAATGAATCTTCATGTTTTAGACTCAAAATGCATTACAAAATATCAATTTTTTTTTTTTTTTTTTTTGAGACGGAGTCTCGCTCTGTCGCCCAGGCTGGAGTGCAGTGGCCGATCTCAGCTCACTGCAAGCTCCGCCTCCCGGGTTCCCGCCATTCTCCTGCCTCAGCCTCCCGAGTAGCTGGGACTACAGGCGCCCGCCACCTCGCCCGGCTAGTTTTTTGTATTTTTTAGTAGAGACGGGGTTTCACCGTGTCAGCCAGGATGGTCTCGATCTCCTGACCTTGTGATCCGCCCGCCTCAGCCTCCCAAAGTGCTGGGATTACAGGCGTGAGCCACCGCGCCCGGCCAAAATATCAATTTTTAAACCTTGAAATCTTATCGATAATCAGATTATCATAAATTGAAGGATATACTGAAAACGGGTAAGCAACTTTACACAAAAAGGGCCACATGGTTCTGTCAAAACTACCCGACTCGGCCACCTTAGCAGGAAAGCAACCAAAGATAATACATAAATGAATCAATGTGCCAATGTCCAGAAAAACTTAATTGACCCATAAATAGGCAGTGGGTCAGAGGTCACTGTTGCCTATCAGTACTTTAAGTAGTAGGAAACCATCAAAGGTTTGTAACAAATAAGCATGACTCACTTTCAATACAACTTTATGTACGGATACTATAATTTGAATTTCATAAAATTTTCACATGTCACAAAAACCTCATTTCCTGTTCTTTTTCTCAATCATTCATATCTGGTGAGCTGTACAAAAGCAGGCAGCAGAAGGATTTGGTATGTGGGCCATGGTTTGCTGATTCCTAATTCAAATAGTGCAATATGCTAGAAAATTGATAGAGAAGGCAAAAATCAAATTACAACTCATTTCGCTTTAGTTCTGGCGCCTGAGACTTAGAAGGATGGATACAACAGCAGTGTAACCTAGAAGATTAACTGAAATGATATTTATAAATAAGTACAATCTAGCACTCAGCAGTAGTAAATGTTAACTTGTTACATTTACTTACCACAAGGCAAACTGGTAACAGAAAAAGAAAATTGAAAACTTCTTTTGATGATGTTGGGATTACATGTTTTAAGAAAAATGTAAGCTGACAATATATAAAACTAACATTTTTTTGAGCACTTACCTTGGGCAGGGTACTATTTAAAATGCTTGTCATAAAAGAATCCTATGAAGGATATACTATCACCAATTTGCAGCTAAGACAAGGAGGCCCAGATAGGTAAATAATTTGCTGGAGGTCACACAGGTAAGAGGGGGTAGAGCCTAACAGAAACAATTTTGCTTCAGATTCTCTCAAGTGAAACGATGATCATTAAAAATTTGAGAAAGGAAAAAAAAACCCTGTTAAATTACAGACTCGGAAGGAAAAGCTATTTTAGTGTAATGGGAAAACACATTTTACTTGCCATGCGTATCTGAAATAAACAGTTTTTTTTTTTTTAGACAGAGTCTTGCTCTGTCGACCAGGCTGCAGGGCAGTGGCGTGATCTCGGCTCACTGCAACCTCAGCCAACCTCAGCCTCCCGAGTTCAAGCGATTCTCCTGCCTCACAGCCTCCCAAGTAGCTGGGATTACAGGCGTGTGCCGCCACGCCTGGCCAATTTTTGTATTTTTAGTAGCGACGGGGTTTCACTATGTTGGCCAGGCTGGTCTCAAACTCCTGACCTCCAGTGGTCAACCCACCTTGGCCTCTCAAAGTGCTGGGATTATATCACATACGGCCAGAAACAGATGTTTAAATCTAGAGTAAATGTTACATCTTTAGTTTGAATATACCAATAGAGTGGGAAAATTCTCCTGTTTAATGAAAACAGCGTTACGATCCAGTAGTGAGGACGCCTGGGCTCCAGAGTCACA
Organism: Chlorocebus sabaeus; assembly: GCF_047675955.1. Classification (NCBI taxonomy): domain Eukaryota; kingdom Metazoa; phylum Chordata; class Mammalia; order Primates; family Cercopithecidae; genus Chlorocebus; species Chlorocebus sabaeus. The sequence goes on along the minus strand of NC_132905.1, from coordinate 68,690,274 downwards.
CACAGCGCCTTGGCCTGGGTAGAGACCCTGCCCTACACCAGCAGGGAGACTCTGGGGGAACTTCACTAACCTTGGGCCTCATTCATCAGAATGGGTAACAGAAGAATAAGACAGGCAAATAAAGCCACATCGGAGGATACGGAGAATAAAGCAGAAACCAATTACAAAATTAACCAAGTAATCTGTTAGAGACAACGGGTGCATAAAGAGAAAATCTGACAAAGTACACCAATTTATAGGGTTATGTTCTAAAAATGCATAAAGACACAAAAAGGCCTTGACATCTTAGAAAACAGGAACAGTAAAAGAGCAAACAGAAACTTCGCCTAACAGTAACAAATGAAAAGCACATGGTCAACCCCCACCCACCGCATTTACAAACAACACGAAAATTTCTACAAACCAGTTTCTACGGTTTCACTCAGTTCCCGACCTTAAATCCCCAAACCAAAGCCTAAGCGCGCTCTGTGTAAAAGCTGAGGGGTCTTTACGCACCGACACCAGGCAGCCACCTGGCTCCCGCTCACCCGCTCGCCGGAAGTGGGCCCACTGGGACCGGCGCGGGACCAGCGCGGGACCAGCTCGGCACCGCCCCTCACCGCCCCGCCCCGCGGCGGCTTCCCTGCCCCATTGGTCCGCCCGGCCCTGGGTCTCCGCAGCGAGAATCTAGTCTGATTCCCTCCCGCCCTGGGTGCGGCCTGACTGCTCCCCAGCCAAGACACCCAAGCCCTAGCACGTTTATAATGTGACAGTGGTATGGGGTGCCACGCAGTGTTTCCAGGAGCTCCGAGGGGGAGCGCCAAAATGCTAAACCCATTCTTAGCCAATTGTGCACCGCTCACGAGTCAGAGCTGACCAGCTACCGCGGAAAAATCTCGTGACACGCCTGACTCCTGATGAGAGTAAAATAAACCAGGCTTTGAATGCCGGTCACTTAGGACATCCGGCCTAAAATGAGGCTGGTTATACGACGCACTGGGGGAGACACAGGGCTACAGCGAGTTCTTCCTTCGCATCCCAGTGGGGGCGGGGGCTGAAAAATTTTCTCCCGGATGCATATCCCTGTCGAAACTGAACTTGGCGCCACCTGCGAGCGCCTGGAAGCCCTACGTTAAACACTGGGTTGCCCTTCTTGCTCCTCTTCTTCCTGGCCTTTAATCTCAGGCGCTTAGCAAGCCTCTTAAGGCTTCCAAACACTGCTGGGTACTGACAACTTAGGCGGACACAGTCGCCTCAAGAGAGACGGCTCCTGTAATGGCGCCTGCGTCAGACACTAACATGGCGGACATAGTCGTGCGCGGCGCAAACGTCAGCACCTCTACCCCAGCCGCTCAGAAACAGCGGAGGAGAGCAGGGCCGTGCTCACCGATTGGTCCCTCGGTGGAGCGGGCCGGACCGGGCGTTCCCTTTGGAGCCAATCAGAAAGGCGAGAGACCGAATTGGCCGCTGCGCCTCCTCCCGAGGCATGCTGGGAGCCTGGAGGACTAGCGAGGAGGAGTTGAGAGAACGGAGCGGACGCCATGGCGACCAACATCGAGCAGATTTTTAGGTCTTTCGTGGTCAGCAAATTCCGGGAAATTCAACAGGAGCTTTCCAGGTAAACGCCTCCCAGATTCTTCTGCTCCCAGCGGACCGTTAGGGCCTCACCTAGCCTTCTTTGGCATCTTTTTTCGGAGACGCCGTCGTTCCTCGGCTCAGGCCCCGCCTGGGCCTGGGATCCATTTTCCGGGCCCCCCCCAACCGCCCCCCCAGCCGCTCCCTTCCTTTCCCCTCGAGGAACTTCGCCTTTTCCGAGGTAACCCCAGACTCCCTGTTTTAGAACCGAGTTAAGATGCTCACCCTTCTGCCCTGTTTGGTTCCCCCCTGCCGTTTAGCTACTCGTAGGCCCGGTTGTCCGCCAGGGACGGGCCTAGTTCCTTCCTCAGCTCCTCCTCCGCCGCCGCGTATCCCCTCCCCCTCTCCGCCTCCGCGGATTTTGCCGGCCGGTGCCTATGACCGGAAAGGGTCTCTAACGGCCGTTTCTTGAGTAATCTTAAATCCTCTTTATTATTGCAAGCTTCAGAGCGCTTGGGGGTCTGGATCTATTAATAAGATTATTCGGGGCCTAGTGTCCTGTAGTGTCTATCAGCCGTTCTAATAGTTAAATGTTTCAATTAAAACTAACTCAAACTAATATTTGCTACTTTGTTAAAATACTCGAGATGACTATGGAAGGGGACTTTGAAATGGTAGTGATTAATTACAGCAAGTGAAAGTGGACTTTGTGTGTAGGTCTGTTATTTTCTTGCTACCCCTGCCCCAGTTGACACGCTATTTTTGTCGTTGCTGGTAGACTTTACATAATTTGCGCTTGGCTTCACAAAATTTGAAGGCGAAGAGATTGTTAAAGAAATGGTTGTTTAGTCAGGAAAATAGTGTATCATGTTCAGTTGTTCAGCGGTTGTCTTTCGGTATTTGCTTTGTATAAGATACTCAGTTCTTTAAAGTACAGAGGTAGGAAAGAGATCTTGAAACGTAAATGTTCCGAGTTCGAATGTTTTTAATTGTATTTTGAAAGTTGAGTGCAAGAGCAGTACGTGAATTTGAAAATGGGCCGAAAACCAGTTGTAAATGCCCAAAGTAATACAGGATTATTAGGGCAATGATGTATTATTGCTAGAATTATCACTTTTGCAGAATGTTTTGTTTTTTAAGTGGAAATAGATCCACTCACATTGCTTTTTAAATTTCTGTGATATTGCTAGTAGTGTTTTAGGATGAGAAGAGACCCGAGCTTAGAGAATATAATTTTCCTGACAAATCTTGCTGGATGCTTTAAGTAGTTGTTTGCTTAGTTTAACAAGCTGTGTTTTTGTACTTTTAAAAGCTAGTCTTTCCTTTAGAAAATGAGTGTTTTATTATAGAGAATTTAGAAGAAATGAAAAAGAAAAGAAAAAACTCACATTATTGATATTCTTATGTCATTTTTTCCCCCCATGTATTGTGTGATATGTGATCATCTTGTTTTGTGTTGATCATTTTTCCAGCTAATACGTTGTTAACAAGTTTGTCCCTCCCATTCTGTCTTTTGGACTTCTTCATGGCTGCATAGAATCCCGTTGTAGGAATATATTGTTGCATATTTAGGTGGTTTGAAATTTTCATTGCTTTTCAGTAAATGCAGTTAACAGTTGGTAGCTTTAAGATGAAATCATTACTTCCTTGTAGATTAACTTTTAAAACCATAATTTTCTGATTTTCAGATTTGTCATAATTATGTATAAGTGCTTAGGAAAATTGTAAAATAAAGTACTACAGAAAAGAATATCTAAAAATAATAGTAGACGAAGCACTTTATTACTAGAGGAATATGCAGTTTCTCTTCAAGCAACACACAATGCATTATCAGTCTGCAAACAAGTTTTTGATTATTTGCCATTTCAGTGAGCTATTTTTTTCTCATCTGTTTTTATGTAAATTAGAGTATTGAGGCTGACAGATAGTTAAAACAAGTTATCGAACTTCTGTTATAGATGGTGTGTAAGAATATGGCCTCTGGTTTGAGTACCAGCTTCACCTCTTAGTAGCTGTGTGACCTTCAGCTAAGTTTCTTCATTTATAAAAGAATAATAGTGGTGATCTTAGAGTTTTGTTAGGATTAAATGAGTTAATGTAGAACAGTATGACACTAGCTAGTAAATAATGTTAATTATTATAATTATAATTATACAATTCATTGTATTAGAAAACCAGATGTTCCTTGGTAACATTTGAATTTTTTTTGGTTTTTCATCATTCAGACTTTTATCAGGTAGTGGAGCATAATTGTTTTATGTGTTTTCATTTAGCTAAAATTGAAGTTAAAATCAAACTGTTGCTGAAATTATTTGATTTTTCAAAATTTTGCAAAGTCACACGAAAATAGTAGAAATTACTGGGCGAATGACATGTTCTTACCTATTTAAAGATTTCTCTGGCCCTGTGAATGGAAAATGTGTTAAGCCATCTATGCTTTTACTGTTGGTATAAATGCCACTTGTTTTCTGTGAGTTTTTTAAATCACGGTTCTTAATAATTATGTAAAAATTACATAAATTATTTTCCTTTTTAAGTTTAGTGGCATTTCAGTAACAATGTAAGCCTGGACAGAGGTTACAGGTTACCCTTTTTATTCAGTGTGCCTGTGGCTAGCTTTTGTGTTCCTTGATACTATTGATGGTGATTGTGATTTATGCACAGGTGTGGCTTTAATGTAGCCATGGTTTCTACCATAATGTTAGGCCTTTTGATTTATGACTGGGCTGTTACTAATTTTTCTCCCCTGAGAGAAATATGTGGGCAACCCAAAAGCCTAAAGTTAGATTTCTGAATTTATTTTGTTTAAATAAGAGTGTACTTAGAAACCTGTTTTAAAGAGTTTTTCTTAAATTTCATAGTTCTGAAAACTTTAATTGTGTAAAGTGAAATGTCCTAAATATAAGTAGATCCTGTTAAGGATGCATTATTAGTGGTGAATATCTAAAATAGGAAAAAGGTAAAATGTCTGACCATCAGTACAACATATGATTATTGTAATTAATCGGATTACTTTTTTTATTAATGGTATGACAAAATATTAATGAATTTCGATAACTTTTCATGTCAAGTGGAAGGAATGAAGGCCAGCTAAATGGTGAAACAAATACACCCATTGAAGGAAACCAGGCGGGTGATGCAGCTGCCTCTGCCAGGAGTCTACCAAATGAAGAAATAGTGCAGAAGATAGAGGAAGTACTTTCTGGGGTCTTAGATACAGAACTACGATATAAGCCAGGTAAGTTGGAGATAATTAACTGTCTCAAAAATTTTCTTTTAAGATTTTTTTTGAAATTTGAAGGTTAATACTAGTCTTTTACTTCAGTATTTACGATATTTATTAAATTAAAAACTTCAGGCTGGGTGCAATGGCTCATTCCTGTAGTCCCAGCACTTTGGGAGGCTGAGGTGGGTGGATCACCTGAGGTCAGGAGTTCGAGACCAACCTGGCCAACATGGAGAAACTCCATCTCCACTAAAAATACAAAAATTAGCTGGGTGTGGTGGTGGGTGTCTGTAATCCCAGCTACTGGAAGCTGAGGCAGGAGAATCGCATGAACCCAGGAGGCGAAGGTTGCAGTGAGCTGAGATTTTTATTTTTATTTTTTGAAACTCCGTCTCAAAAAAAAAATTCAGTAAATTTAAGCTTTTTAAAAATTGATTTAATGAAGACTTGCTTGTTTAAATTCTCCATACTTCCACTGAAACACAAACATTGATGTACTTATTTGCTCTGCTGGTAGAATACAATTTTTATCTTTGACTTAGTTTCAGTTTATTTGATTCAGTTTCTTAGTATCAGGAATTTGAGTATGCATTTTTATTAAACAGTTGCGTAAAAACATCCATCCCACTTAAACTGCAGTGGATGAAGAGGTATCATTGCTTGAATATTTAGCGTTTTTGGAATTGATGTTTAGAAATGAAGGATTTAGCCACAGAAATAACAGTCATTACCTTGATTTAGTTCTGGAATCAAGTTTGTAATATGGTTTGTCCTTCTCGTTTTTGGGGGGAACTTTAGCTGTGCTAAAGTAAATAAAGTTCATGACTCTCACAGACTTTAGCTATCCTTAGATTCATGACTCTAACAACCTTGATTGAAGTATAACTTAGCTAACATTTTGTATTATGAAACAATAGAAAATGATTAGTTTTGCTTCGGCCTATGTCAAGTGTTGATTTGTTGATTTATTTTTTTCTGTAGTCTTAATGGCTCAGATTTCTGATGAGCTTTTTTTTGGGATCCCTAAGATTTATCTAATTTGATATTGGCATTAGAGTAAATAAATCTCATTTGGTTGTTAAAGTTGAATACTCCCATCTGTTTAGGGTATGTAAATTCAGACCTTCTTAAGTTATAAATTAAGGACTAAGAATTTCCTCTCTAAAATCAGTATTTTCTAAAATAGAAACATTTAAAAAGTTATTAGTGGTTTTAGAATAGTATTGGGGGAAAATGTTATTTTTATTAGAATGTGACAACATAGGCATAATGTAAAATTTGAGTTCTCTATGAATATTTTATATTTGTTATTCACATATTTTTATACTCTGTAGAGGCAATCACTAACCTTTGCTGAAAGCTTATTCTGTGCCAGGCATTGTTTGATGTACTTTGCATGTTTTAACTCACTTTATCCTCTAACTCTAGAAGACACAACACGTGTCAGTAATTTGGCCAAGACCATTAACCTAGTAGTGATGATTGAGGATTCAAAAGTGGCAGTCTGTTTCAGAGCCAGTGCCATATTGCTTCCTGTGTAAACAAGGGTTACTAATCGCAAAAATTATATTATGTGGGTATTTTTAATAGGAATGGTAGCAACTAATAACATGAAATACATTCCTTGACGAAAGTAGTTTAAAAGTAATTTTGCTATAATTTGAGAGCTGGAGGAAATAATTATTTTAATAGAATTTCATGAAACATATCTTAATGTAATTCAAAGTAAGTTTTGGTGTTAAACTAATAATTTATTTTTAAACCAGGCATTAGTTGTGGAAAGAAGTATCAGAAAAGTAGCAGTCTCCAGTATGTTTTATGAAAAATAGTTTATTGGGTAACTTTTAATTTAACGTGAGGTGTTATACTATGAGTTTTTTTTTTTGGACAGAGTCTTGCTCTGTTGCCCAGGCTGGAGTACAGTGGTGCAATCTCAGCTCACTGCAACCTCCACCTGCTGGGTTCAAGTGATTCTCCCGCCTCAGCCTCCCAAATAGCTGGGACTACAGGTGCGTGTCACCATGCCTGGCTAATTTTTGTATTTTTAGTAGAGACAGGGTTTCACCATGCTGGCCAGGCTGGTTTTGAACTCCTGACCTCGTGATTCACCTGCCTCAGCCTCTCAAAGTGCCGACATTACAGGTGTGAGCCACTGCACCTGGCCTGTACTGTGGTGTTTTAACATGGAATGTAAATATGGGCTTATATAATTTAATCTAACTCTAGTTTGGGGAATGTCTGACAAAATTAATTTCTATTACTTTCAGACTTGAAAGAGGCCTCCAGAAAAAGTAGATGTGTATCTGTACAAACAGACCCTACTGATGAAATTCCCACTAAAAAGTCAAAGAAGCATAAAAAGCATAAAAACAAAAAGAAGAAAAAGAAGAAAGAAAAGGAAAAAAAATATAAAAGACAGCCAGAAGAATCTGAGTCAAAGACGAAATCTCATCATGATGGGAACATAGATTTAGAATCTGATTCCTTTTTAAAGTTTGATTCTGAACCTTCAGCTATGGCGCTGGAGCTTCCTACAAGAGCATTTGGCCTGTCTGAGACCAATGAATCCCCTGCAGTTGTGCTAGAACCTCCTGTAGTATCAGTGGAGGTACCAGAGCCACACATCTTAGAAACTCTGAAGCCAGCTACAAAAACTGCAGAACTGTCAGTTGCATCTACATCAGTAATCTCAGAGCAGTCAGAGCAGTCTGTGGCAGTAACGCCAGAACCATCCATGACAAAGATTCTGGATTCCTTTGCAGCAGCACCAGTGCCTACTACAACAGTGGTGTTGAAGTCATCTGAGCCAGTCGTAACAATGTCAGTGGAGTATCAGATGAAGTCTGTGCTGAAATCTGTGGAGAGCACATCTCCAGAGCCATCCAAGATCATGTTGGTAGAGCCCCCAGTAGCAAAAGTGTTAGAGCCTTCAGAAACCCTTGTGGTATCATCAGAGACACCTACTGAGGTGTACCCTGAGCCAAGCACATCAACAACAATGGATTTTCCAGAGTCATCTGCAATTGAAGCGCTAAGATTGCCAGAGCAGCCTGTAGACGTACCATCGGAGATTGCAGATTCATCCATGACAAGACCGCAGGAGTTGCCGGAGCTGCCTAAGACCACAGCGTTGGAGCTGCAGGAGTCGTCGGTGGCCTCAGCGATGGAGTTGCCGGGGCCACCTGCGACCTCCATGCCGGAGTTGCAGGGGCCCCCTGTGACTCCAGTGCCGGAGTTACCTGGGCCCTCTGCTACCCCGGTGCCAGAGTTGCCAGGGCCCCTTTCTACCCCAGTGCCTGAGTTGCCAGGGCCCCCTGCGACAGCAGTGCCTGAGTTGCCAGGGCCCTCTGTGACACCAGTGCCACAGTTGTCGCAGGAATTGCCAGGGCTTCCAGCACCATCCATGGGGTTGGAGCCACCACAGGAGGTACCAGAGCCACCTGTGATGGCACAGGAGTTGCCAGGGCTGCCTTTGGTGACAGCAGCAGTAGAGTTGCCAGAGCAGCCTGCGGTAACAGTAGCAATGGAGTTGACCGAACAACCTGTGACGACGACAGAGTTGGAGCAGCCTGTGGGGATGACAACGGTGGAACATCCTGGGCATCCTGAGGTGACAACGGCAACAGGGTTGCTGGGGCAGCCTGAGGCAACGATGGTGCTGGAGTTGCCAGGACAGCCAGTGGCAACAACAGCGCTGGAGTTGCCGGGGCAGCCTTCGGTGACTGGGGTGCCAGAGTTGCCAGGGCTGCCTTCGGCAACTAGGGCACTGGAGTTGTCGGGGCAGCCTGTGGCAACTGGGGCACTAGAGTTGCCTGGGCCGCTCATGGCAGCTGGGGCACTGGAGTTCTCGGGGCAGTCTGGGGCAGCTGGAGCACTGGAGCTTTTGGGGCAGCCTCTGGCAACAGGGGTGCTGGAGTTGCCAGGGCAGCCTGGGGCGCCAGAGTTGCCTGGGCAGCCTGTGGCAACTGTGGCGCTGGAGATCTCTGTTCAGTCTGTGGTGACAACATCGGAGCTGTCAACGATGACCGTGTCGCAGTCCCTGGAGGTGCCCTCGACGACAGCGCTGGAATCCTATAATACGGTAGCACAGGAGCTGCCTACTACATTAGTGGGGGAGACTTCTGTAACAGTAGGAGTGGATCCCTTGATGGCCCCAGAATCCCATATATTAGCTTCTAACACCATGGAGACCCATATATTAGCATCCAACACCATGGACTCCCAAATGCTAGCATCCAACACCATGGACTCCCAGATGCTAGCATCCAACACCATGGACTCCCAGATGTTAGCGTCTAGCACCATGGACTCCCAGATGTTAGCAACTAGTACCATGGACTCCCAGATGTTAGCAACTAGCTCCATGGACTCCCAGATGTTAGCAACTAGCACTATGGACTCCCAGATGTTAGCAACCAGTTCCATGGACTCCCAGATGTTAGCAACCAGCTCCATGGACTCCCAGATGTTAGCAACCAGCTCCATGGACTCCCAGATGTTAGCAACCAGCTCCATGGACTCCCAGATGTTAGCAACCAGCACCATGGATTCTCAGATGTTAGCAACCAGCACCATGGACTCCCAGATGTTAGCAACTAGCTCAATGGATTCCCAGATGTTAGCATCTGGCACTATGGACTCTCAAATGTTAGCTTCTGGCACCATGGATGCTCAGATGTTAGCGTCTGGTACCATGGATGCCCAGATGTTAGCGTCTAGTACCCAAGATTCTGCTATGTTGGGTTCAAAATCTCCTGATCCCTATAGGTTAGCTCAGGATCCTTACAGGTTAGCTCAGGATCCCTATAGGTTGGGCCATGACCCCTATAGATTAGGTCATGATGCTTACAGGTTAGGACAGGACCCTTATAGATTAGGCCATGATCCCTACAGACTAACTCCTGATCCCTATAGGATGTCACCTAGACCCTATAGGATAGCACCCAGGTCCTATAGAATAGCACCCAGGCCATATAGGTTAGCACCTAGACCCCTGATGTTAGCATCTAGACGTTCTATGATGATGTCCTATGCTGCAGAACGTTCCATGATGTCATCTTACGAACGCTCTATGATGTCTTATGAGCGGTCTATGATGTCCCCTATGGCTGAGCGCTCTATGATGTCAGCCTATGAGCGCTCTATGATGTCAGCCTATGAGCGCTCTATGATGTCCCCTATGGCTGAGCGCTCTATGATGTCAGCTTATGAACGCTCTATGATGTCAGCTTATGAACGCTCCATGATGTCCCCAATGGCTGATCGATCTATGATGTCCATGGGTGCCGACCGGTCTATGATGTCGTCATACTCTGCTGCTGACCGGTCTATGATGTCATCGTACTCTGCAGCTGACCGATCTATGATGTCATCTTATACTGCTGATCGTTCAATGATGTCTATGGCTGCTGATTCTTACACCGATTCTTACACTGACACATATACAGAGGCATATATGGTGCCACCTTTGCCTCCTGAAGAGCCCCCAACAATGCCACCGTTGCCACCTGAGGAGCCACCAATGACACCACCGTTGCCTCCTGAGGAACCACCAGAGGGTCCAGCATTGCCCACTGAGCAGTCAGCATTAACAGCTGAAAATACGTGGCCTGCAGAGGTGCCATCGTTACCTTCTGAAGAGTCTGTATCGCAGCCTGAGCCTCCTGTGAGTCAAAGTGAGATTTCAGAGCCTTCAGCAGTGCCTACTGATTATTCAATGTCAGCATCAGATCCCTCAGTTTTAGTATCAGAGGCTACTGTGACTGTTCCAGAACCACCGCCAGAGCCAGAATCTTCAATTACATCAACACCTGTAGAATCTGCGGTAGTAGCAGAAGAACATGAAGTTGTTCCAGAGAGACCAGTGACTTGTATGGTACCTGAAACTCCCACAATGTCAGCTGAACCAACTGTGCTAGCATCAGAGCCTCCTGTTTTGTCAGAGACAGCAGAAACATTTGAATCCATGAGAGCCTCAGGACATGTTGCCTCAGAGGTATCTACATCCTTGTTGGAGCCAGCAGTAACTAGTCCAGTGCTGGCAGAGAGCATTCTGGAGCCTCCAGCCATGGCTGTCCCAGAGTCTTCGGCTGTGGCTGTCCTGGAGTCTTCGGCTGTGACCGTCCTGGAGTCTTCAACTGTGACCGTCCTGGAGTCTTCGACTGTGACTGTCCTGGAGCCTTCGGTTGTGACTGTCCCGGAGCCTCCTGTTGTGGCTGAGCCAGACTATATTACCATTCCTGTGCCAGTTGTTTCTGCGCTGGAGCCTTCTGTGCCTGTCTTGGAACCAGCGGTGTCAGTCCTTCAACCTTCTATGATTGTTTCAGAACCATCTGTTTCTGTCCAGGAGTCTACTGTGACAGTTTCAGAGCCTGCTGTCACTGTCTCAGAGCAGACTCAAATAATACCAACTGAGGTGGCTATAGAGTCCACACCAATGATACTGGAATCTAGTATCATGTCATCACATGTTATGAAAGGAATTAATCTACCCTCTGGTGATCAAAATCTTGCTCCAGAGATTGGCATGCAGGAGATTCCTTTGCATTCAGGTGAAGAGCCACATGCTGAGGTACACCTGAAAAGTGACTCTTATGAAAGTGAACATGGTATAAATATAGACCTTAATATAAATAATCATTTAATTGCTAAAGAAATGGAACATAATACAGTGTGTGCTGCTAGTACTAGTCCTGTTGGGGAAATTGGTGAAGAGAAAATTTTGCCCACCAGTGAGACTAAACAGTGCACAGTATTGGTTACCTACCCTGGTGTTAGTGAAGCTGATGCAGGAGAAACTCTGTCTTCTACTGGTCCTCTTGCTCTGGAACCTGATGCAACAGGAACTAGTAAGGGTATTGAATTTATCACAACATCTACTCTCAGTTCAGTTAATAAATATGATATTGATGTATCTTTAACTACTCAAGATACTGAACATGACATGGTAATTTCCACCAGTCCTAGTGGTGGTAGTGAAGCTGACATTGAAGGGCCTTTGCCTGCTAAAGATATTCATCTTGATTTACCATCTAATAATAACCTTGTTAGTAAGGATACAGAAGAACCATTACCTGTAAAAGAGAGTGACCAGACGTTAGCAGCTCTGCTCAGCCCTAAAGAAAGTAGTGGAGGAGAAAAAGAAGTACCTCCCCCTCCTAAAGAGACACTGTCTGATTCAGGATTTTCTGCCAATATTGAGGATATTAATGAAGCAGATTTAGTGAGACCGTTACTTCCTAAGGACATGGAACGTCTTACAAGCCTTAGAGCTGGCATTGAAGGACCTTTACTTGCAAGTGATGTTGGACGTGACAAATCTGCTGCCAGCCCGGTTGTAAGTAGTATGCCAGAAAGAGCTTCAGAGTCGTCTTCAGAGGAAAAAGATGATTATGAAATTTTTGTAAAAGTTAAGGACACTCATGAAAAAAGCAAGAAAAATAAGAACCGTGATAAGGGTGAGAAAGAGAAGAAAAGAGACTCTTCATTAAGATCTCGAAGTAAGCGTTCCAAGTCTTCTGAACACAAATCACGCAAGCGTACCAGTGAATCTCGTTCTCGGGCAAGGAAGAGATCATCTAAGTCCAAGTCTCATCGCTCTCAAACACGTTCACGGTCACGTTCAAGACGCAGGAGGAGGAGCAGCAGATCAAGATCAAAGTCTAGAGGAAGACGATCTGTATCAAAAGAGAAGCGCAAAAGATCTCCAAAGCACAGATCCAAGTCTAGGGAAAGGAAAAGAAAAAGATCAAGCTCCAGGGATAACCGAAAGACAGTTAGAGCTCGAAGTCGAACCCCAAGTCGCCGGAGTCGGAGTCATACTCCAAGTCGTCGACGAAGGTCTAGATCTGTGGGTAGGAGAAGGAGCTTTAGCATTTCCCCAAGCCGCCGGAGCCGCACCCCAAGCCGCCGCAGCCGTACCCCCAGCCGCCGGAGCCGCACCCCCAGCCGTCGGAGCCGTACCCCCAGCCGCCGGAGCCGCACCCCTAGTCGTCGGAGCCGCACCCCAAGCCGCCGGAGAAGATCGAGGTCTGTGGTAAGAAGACGAAGCTTCAGTATCTCACCAGTCAGATTAAGGCGATCAAGAACACCCTTGAGAAGAAGGTTTAGCAGATCTCCCATCCGTCGTAAAAGATCCAGGTCTTCTGAACGAGGCAGATCACCCAAACGTCTGACAGATTTGGGTGAGTCATTTTAAAATTTAATGGGATGGTGGTAGAAAATGTTTTAAACCTTAATTTTTTCTGATCTTGAGTCAAGTGAAATATTTACTTACTGGTTTAGGATCAGTGTTTCTGTCTTTAAGTTTTTATGATTAAATGGTACTGTATTTAGGAAGTACTGGGATCAGTGTATTGAAATTAGAGTTAAAAAGTCCTGTGTCGGAGTATAGTAGAATCAAGGTGTTTCCATACTTGAATGTTTTATTTTGTTTCAGTTATCTTGCCATAGCTAAAAATGGAAAGCAGAAGCAGATGTAGAACTCTAGCTAAATTAAAAACAAGCTAAGTATATGCTCAGATTGTTATTTTATGTGTTCTAACATACATCCTTGCAAATAAGCCTAAAATTACAATGTTCCTTTTTAAATAAGTTAACATATCTTAAAATGGCATTATAGGACTGTTAAATGTTGGTGAAGGTAATTCCGATTGGTATAGTTGGTAATGGAAGTGAGTAGGGAATTTTGCATGTGGGGGTTAACTGGGTAGGTGATACTAGCTAAATAAAGTTAAATATTTTAGATCAGAGTGATTTTTTAATAACCCGTTCTGCTTTACTTTAAAAATAACTGCTCTAATTTCCCCTGATTTTAAGTAGTGTACAGAGGTGATTAAAATTTGATTGATATGCATGATTACCTACAATATGTATGGATGATTTATCCTTATCCCAGTATACTGGACATTTCTAGGCCAGGATTGACTAAAGAAAAAGAGGTTAAGAGTAAAAAGGGAGAATCTGCATTCAGTTCAACAGAAGTTTTCTGAGTTCTTTTTTATTCACAGCAGAGGAACAGGATGTAATTCCTCAAGTGATTACAAGTTGGTGGAGGAGATACGGGTAAAATGCATATATGTCTCTCTTACCAAATAGTAACACTAAGAAAGAACAGAATGTAATTGCTATAATACTGATAGAGGTGAGGTAGTTTAGGAATGCAATGGGAAAAGGAATGTTAATTCTGACTTAATGACAACTTGTTGGATGAGGTGGCACTTAGGCTGGGCGCGGCGGCTCATGCCTGTAATCCCAGCACTTTGGGAGGCTGAGGCGGGTGGATCATCTGAGGTCAGGAGTTCGAGACCAGCCTGGCCAACATGGAGAAACCCCGTCTCTACTAAAAATACAAAAAATTAGCCGGGTATGGTGGCACACGCCTGTAGTCCCAGCTACTCGGGAGGCTGAGGCAGGAAAATCGCTTGAACCCGGGAGGTGGAGGTTGCAGTGAGCCAAGATGGCGCCACTGTACTGCAGCCTGGGCAACAGAGTGAGACTCTGTCTCAAAAAAAAAAAAAAAAAAGAGGTGGCACTTTAACTGGGGCTCAAAGAGTGATTTAAGGTGTCAGAAAGAGAGTAGGGTCGTGATAATTTTGTGAAATAAAATTGGCTTTGGCAGGTTTATATCTTAGAGTGTGTGTAGTAGGGTGATCATTACAGTTGTGTAGTAATGTAATACTCAAATGGGAAGCTCAATATGTGGACTCAATTCTTTGAATGAGGCCACTGCTTAAAAACTTTGAGCCACTGGTTTGATCACAGCTATAATAGAGCAGTATATTGATGCCTACAGTTTTTTCCTTTTTTTTTCTTTTTCATTAGATACCCAAGTTCTTCGATGGATCTAGGATGCCTTTAGTTTTGTTAGTATGTTAGACTTTTGGTGATACAAAATGTACAACCTTTTAGGAAAACTGCAGCTTGTATTTTTCTTCTTACAGATAAGGCTCAATTACTTGAAATAGCCAAAGCTAATGCAGCTGCCATGTGTGCTAAGGCTGGTGTCCCTTTACCGCCAAACCTAAAGCCTGCACCTCCACCTACTATAGAAGAGAAAGTTGCTAAAAAGTCAGGAGGAGCTACTATAGAAGAACTAACTGAGGTAAGCTAGACAGAATTTGTTTTCATTCTTAAATGGATTATTCCAGTGATGTTGACTCTGGAGCGTGCCAAAACCCGAATTGTGGGCAGAACTGATAATGGCTGGCACCGAGTGGCCAAAACCCGAAATACAGATGTGGCAGCGGCAGAAGCTCTGTTTAGCAGGCCATTATCCGGGATGGCTAAGCTCCGCTAGCTAAAAGTTACTTCCCATTACTTTTGCTTTCCAGTTTTAGAAGCCAAACTGACTGAGGAGTGGGACGGTTCGTTTGAATGGAGGAGGTGTTGAGTGAGCAACACGCAGAAGCTCGCCTACAGTTTCGTTTCCATTCACGACGCGTTCACTGATCGCCACGAGTATACTGCATATACGCAAAGACACAGACAATCTTCAGAAATGATCTTTTGCCACCGGAGCTTGGAAATTAATAAGAATAGCTGGCCATTGCCTGAAAGGAACTTCTTTCGCATCAACATTTCGGGTTTTGGCTGTTTGGTACCAGCCATTGGCGATAATGGCCGGCCATTATCAGTTCTTCCTGCGGTTCGGGTTTTGGCAGTAACATATATATTTTAAACACACTTATTTTTGTTTTTAAAAGTTTGATCTTTTCAATTGAGGCTTTTTTGGGGCTTTGTTTTACTACTATTTTTTTGGTGTGGGTGGGAGGGGGGAGATGCTAAAATATTGCTGCTAGGATCCAGAAATACCACACTGTTTCATATATTGGAACTTGTTATTGGCTAGCCTTATGCCAGCCTGCCACTGTCAATATATTCTGTTCCCCTTGATTACGAGCTTAATATACTCTTGTGTTTTTGGCGAAATGAGCTTTTTATCCTATTGTAATATTTTCAGTTGATAATAGATGTCATTAAATCTACTGCTTGTATAGAGACAGGTCTACCCAAATTTACTCTTGACCTTTTTATAAAGCCAGGTAATGGAGTCTGTTCCTTTGCATCTCAGGAAGGAATTGACTTTGCTTTATGTATCAGACCTCATCAATTGCACCCTCTCCATCATGCCTTATTTTCCTAAGTTCTCCTCAACCCACAAAACATTTATGGAGAGACATGTTGCTATCTAATCCTGTTGCAAATGTTTCAGATCTTTTGTTTTGCCATACATTTGGGAAAATGTAAAGCTTCTGAATCTGTTTCCTCACTTAGATTTATTACAATATGAATTACAACTTTTTTTAAAAAAAGTTGAGGACCTTGTAAATGCTTCTATTGCTTATTTACGTAATCCAAGCTCCTTATCCAAAATGCTATGGACAGTTAATATTTTGCTGTTTTTGGCCCCATCTTCAGCCTTCTTGTCTCAAGTTTCTTCTCACCTTTTTACCACCACCTGAGTAGGATGACTTTTCCTTTCCCTGCCAGTCTTTGTTCTTCACTATGAAAATCTGGCTTAGAACTCTTCAAGGAATATTCCTTGATTCTCTAACTCTGCCTGACTCTATTCTCTCTCAAGCCTTTGTTCTTTTAGCACTTATGTACTCAGTTTGTATTATATCAGTTTGCACTTGTTAATTGTGTTGCTCTGTAAAAGTGTTCAATTATTTCATGTATATGTATTCCTTCTCTTGTACTAGATTGTAAGCTCCTTGAGAGCAGGGACCATGTCTTCTACTACTTCTTTTTTTTTTTTTTTTTGTATTCCCCAGACAGTGCCCAGTACAGTGCGCTCTCTGCACATAGTAGGTGCTCAATAAATGTTGTTGACTGACCAGCCAGAGTGTGTTTAAATATTAGTTAATATGCCAAGTTATGTTTATCTATAACCTATCATGAATCTTGTTTAACTTTGGAAAGTTGCTTTTATGTGGTTTTGATTCTAAGAAATTACATGTTGTACATAAAGCGTAAGATTTATCTTTTGTTTGTTTTTACTTTTAAAGAAATGTAAACAGATCGCACAGAGTAAAGAAGATGATGATGTAATAGTGAATAAACCTCATGTTTCGGATGAAGAGGAAGAAGAACCTCCTTTTTATCATCATCCCTTTAAACTCAGTGAACCCAAACCTATTTTTTTCAATCTGAATGTGAGTATTAGTGCTTATGGATTGGTAAAACAGTGTAACTTGTGGAACTATTTAAATAAAACCCAAATCGAATTTAGTTTATTAATTTTTGTTTTAAATACTGTGAGAAATAATGTACAGTATCATTTTCTTCAGATGTCGAAAATCTCAGAAACCATTTAATGCAGATATTGAGCTTTAATTAAGAAACACTTTATTTTTTAGATTGCTGCAGCAAAACCAACTCCACCAAAAAGCCAGGTAACATTAACAAAAGAATTCCCTGTATCATCTGGATCTCAACATCGGAAAAAAGAAGCGGATAGTGTTTATGGAGAATGGGTTCCTGTAGAGAAAAATGGTGAAGAAAACAAAGATGACGATAATGTTTTCAGCAGCAATTTGCCCTCAGAGGTAAGTAGGAGGAATATTATGTATTTTTCCTTTTTTATACCTGAATCTGCCATTTCATTGTTATTTTATATCTGATTTGGATTCTGTTTCACTCTTCTTAGGGCCGGGTTAAACGGCAGGGCCGGGTTAGACGACAGATGAAACAACCCGCAGCTTCTCATTTGACAGTAACTCGATGCAATTCACTTTGTGGAACCAAGCCACAAAGTGAAAAGCATCGAATTGCAGAGAACAGTGTTATCACATCCCTACCCAACATTGGGCCCTCCCTGCACTTGTGGGAAGGTAGTCCAAGGTACAACTATTTAGCTTCCCGATTTGCTTCAAGGCTCTATAGCTCTAGATTTTGGTGGTAGCAAATTTATCGGGTGGAGGGATTGACCGGAGAAGGGCAGATCCTCAGGTTCAACACAAGAACTGGATTGGAAAAGGTCATTGTAGGCTGATGTGAGCATCTTGGGTACATAGCCCATTGCCCTTAATGATGGTTTCTTACTGTTTCTCTGGGGTGTTTGTCAGATAGCCTTTAGTTTTAATTATTTTTCCTTCCCTTTGCTACCTTGGCCCTTTTAAATTCTTGTGTTTAACCTAATGCTCAGCCTCGGTACTCCATTCCCTTCTCCTTCCCCCCTTTGCTACTATTAAAAGTCGGAGAAGTGGAATTCACACGTTGAAATTTCCACGGGGCTATAGTTGTATCTTATTAATGCCAAGTGTCAAAACAACCCCATTAAAATGCCGCCTGATTAAATAATGTGCTGCTAAATATAGTGCACATGAAAACAGCAAGACTGTATATATATGTAAATATATATATATATCTGTATCTTTGTATGTATCTCTGTATCTGTACCTTTGCTGTATCTTTTAATAAACAGTTTACTTTTATTTAACTTGTTGTGCAAAATCACGCTTGGGGGATCTGGGAGGGTGGAGTTTTAATAGGGGGGTGGGAGTTTTAAATACTACAGATTAGTTGTCATCACCTCTTGCCCTTGGTTTCCAAAGCCCAGACTTTTGCCAAGGACTGGACTAGGTATCTGATGCCCATCTGGACATTTTTCTTGCAGTTCTTGGATATGTAGGTCAGAGACACCTGTACTCTTCACGGCAGGTTCCCTTCCTTGGCTTGGCCGTATCATCATCTTCCAGTAAACACCTCCAATTCAACAAATAAAACCTGTTTATAAAATCAGACCGTGAACAGAACCCAAATCAGAAACTTTTTGATAGCAGTACTTTTTTCCCCAAGCTATTCACAGGTGACATTTTCACTTTTTTTTGTTTCACCTGCAGCATTTTGAGAACAAGTTCTATAGAGTGAAGCTGGACATGATAACTAGCCAGTGCAATTTACAGTTACTGGTGATAATCTGTATTCCCATGGGATTCAACAAGTGAAGCAAGTTATGCCATCACCAGTTGAGAGAGAGAGAGAGTTGGTTTGGATATTTTAGTGAGACCATTTGAGTTGTTAATCCCCAAATCAGGCTACCTGCATATCTCAAGAGAGAAAGGTTAACTGACATTTGCAGCTGACATAATCTTCTTGTAGCTGAATATAAACCATGATAAGAGGGTTGAACAGACTTACTTAGAAATCCTAATATGTATGCTTTTAGTAATTTTTCTGCAGATTAAGCATTTAAAAAAGAGTTAGAAAAAAAATAGGTAAGGAGTTTGTATGACAAATATTTTCCAGTGAAGTGAAGACTTAACAAATATTGCAGAATTCCAAGGGATCTTCCTGAGAAGATAAGTGAGCATAACTGTTTTGAATTTCTTCAGTTCAATCATGGGGAAAGTGCTTAGTAACTCCTGATGCTTACACTTTTTTGAGAGAGAGAGTGTGTGTGTGTGTGTGTGTATGTATGTGTATTTGAAATTTAGTACTTAGCCATTTTCAGTCTCAACACTGTGGTGCCTTAGCCTTGTTTGTCATGAAAAGTTGTCAGATTTTAAAGGTTGAGGAGAATTATTCTTAAATCTGGTGGGAAAAGTTGATAGAGAAAGGTACTCAAATAATGGTGACATTATTATTTTTTGTTAAAAAAATTTTTTTTCTTACCAAAGAAGAATCCTAGAAGGTAAAATTATTTTACAATTCTTTTCAAAGGGCTAAATGAATAAAGCAGATGATGTCTCTTTTGGGACGATATATGTAACTATTTGATATAAAACCTCTTTAAGCTGCTTACAAGATTAGACTGAAAAGAACATACAGATTAATTCTAAAGAGAAGAATCCCAAAATACTGGGGCAAAGAGACAGGATTGCCTTTTGCTTTCATATCTGCACTTTTACCTGGCAATAATGTTAAAACATGTAGAGGAAATAGTCACAATTTAAAATGTTTAGTTGCGGTTATTTAGCTACCATCTAAATATACTATATTGTATATATAGAAGGTAAAAGTAATGAATTTATTATTTATACAGTTAGTGTTCTATATACCAATGTTGTGAAATACTTTTGGTAACATTTTATGGGAGCATTAACCCTTTTGATTCCTTGTTAGAGTTTGAAATAAAGGCTTCTAGAGTAAAAGGAGATAGTTCTTTTAAATGGTCAACTTTTGAAATGAATAGTAATTTTTATCTATGCCTTTTTCATTTTAATAAATATAAATGGAGTTTGTGGTTCTTTGTTCTTGAGCATAAAACATTTAGGCAAAGATCACAGATTTTATCTCCATAAGAGGGCTGAATTAGCTTTGCTATAATCCCTAATCCCACCAATTGTCTTGCATATGAATGCTCTTTGACATGAGTATGAATGGATAGACATTGTGGATGAAGCAGCATAAATCCATTTCTTATGGAAAAACAACTCATCAGACTGTGTGCGGTACTGCCATAGCATCGTCTTCATACTCAGAAACCAGCCAGCATCATCCTCAGTAAGGAGTGACCACAGAACTTTGACTGTATTTGTGTGAATTTGATTTATAAACAATGAAATAAAAAAGTTGGAAAACTAATATTTTAAAAATAGTCCTCAGGGGCATTAATTCTTGGTAATAAAGTTAGCAGAGGTTTATTGAGTAGAAGATTAGGATGTAATCTTTGACATAAGTGCAGTAATAACTCTACTCAACCATTACCATGGATTTAGTATCAATCAAATGTTTTAGGGGTCCAGAGGTAGTATTGTTAAGGTCTAGTGAATGCTTAGATGTTAAGATCATCTTTATCTTAAGCAGTTTGCTGGTTTGTATTACCAAATCATATTTCCACATCCCAATGGAATTAAATTTTTTAAAAATTTATAAGCTCTAAATGTATAGGAAAACTTGGAGTAAAATGAAAATTTTAATTGGAAATTAAACACATAGGTTCTGGCACTGCTAGAATGTGTAATATACAGCCTTGTTACTAATTCTTTTCTTCCTAGATTCTCTTATGTGGTTAACGCTGAATTTCTCTGAACCATTTAGTAGGTTATCTATTTGTTTTCCCGTTGTACTTCATTTAATCTGTTATACACTAGATAATTTTGTATGATGCAATAAAAAGATTTGTAATTCACTTTTTAAAGCCAACCAAACACATAATGGGGACCTTCTGTGGCTTTAATTTTTGTAGTTGTCATTTTGCTCTTGTATGCATGAACCTCTTTATATTTTAATATTTGCTAAATATTCTAAAATCATGTTTTATATACAGGCCAGATGCTTTTCTTTAGGTCTATTTTCTTATAATTATAGTTTGCCTTTTATGCCTGCTTTTAAGGTATCTGTGATTACCAATAATGGAAAATAATTTTCTGGTTATAGGTATTTTCCTTATCTGACTCACCCCATCCTAACAATTATCTTTAGCTCTTTTATATCCTTTCACTGATACTCTAAGAAGTCTCTTAAGATACTTGTTCTTTTTATGTCAACAGTTATGTTAACAAAAGGAGTAAATTGATTTAGAAGAATTTCCTAAATGAGAAATAAAAATGTAAAAGGCCCTTACACGTATAATATAGGTCATGAAATGCATGTTATATGGTGCCAACTGCATTATATAATTTCATTATACCTCAGACACCTTTGTGGGTTTTATAAGTAGTAGTTGTCTGCTTTGTTGCTGAGGGAGAAAGAGTGAAGAATTTGGGCAGTTTTTGTTAATCTGAGAATTGTAATTCGGGACACTTTTTATGTAAATTTCACCTTTTAGAGCAAAGGTGAAAGGTCAGTAAACATTTCCCCCATTATTAGAATATTACTACAGAATTATTTTTATACATTAGGTAACATGCTAGTCTATAGTGTATTGGTAAAAATTAAGGCTTGTTGATGACAACTTGATAATTGTATTCTACAGATCAAAGATTCTTTTTCCCAGTTTTTGGAAGGGCCTTTTACATAATTTTGGTGCCTTTCTTATATTTCCAGTTTCTGAATATTAAAGGATAGTTAAGATTCTAAAGCTCTGTTGTCCAATATAGCAGTTACCAGCCACTGAAAAATCAGGTTTTTAATCACACTAGTTACACTTCAAGTGCTCAGTAGTGATCACTGCAGGAAGTTGTACTGGGCAATGCTGCTCTAAAGGGTAGCTGTGCTATTATGAGTGTTTCAATACTGATGAGTAACATCGGGTCTGACCCTTAAAAATTGCTGCTTTGGGGATTGTATTGGCTTTTTATGCCTTATTGTATAACTTGTGTTACCTTGAACGGCTGGAAACAGGCTTTTTGATGTAAACTTTAGAGGATCCTTACGAGGCTAAGATAATCTTGATTCATTCTACTTTGAGTGTGTTTTCGCATTTAAAAATAAAAATATGGCCAGGTGCAGTGGCTCACGCCTGTAATCCCAGAACTTTGGGAGGCCATGGCGGGTGGATCACTTGAGGTCAGGAGTTCGAGACCAGCCTGACCAACATGGAGAAACCCCGTCTCTCCTAAAAATACAAAATTAGCAGGGGGTGGCGGCACGTGCCTGTAATCCCAGCTACTCAGGAGGCTGAGGCAGGAGAATCACTTGAACCCAGGAGACGGGAGGTTACAGTGAGCTAAGATTGTGCTGTTGCACTCCAGCCTGGGCAACAAGAGCGAAACTCCATCTCAAAAAAAAAAAAAAAAAAAAAATATATATATATATATATATATATATATATATATATATATATATGAATGAAACTAATAGTCAAATTACTATTTGGTAATACATTTTTGACATGAACTTGCAGCTCCCTTGGTAAGTCTGTTGAAGAATAAATGTTTTACTACCTCAGGAAAAAAATAGTTGTAATTTTATTAAATATCAAGGTTGCTATAGTAAAATTCCTTTCAGAGTCATATGAATTTAATATGAAACACTAAGATTTGAAGAGTTCCATTCTGGGGACAAATGGTGAGGCATTTAGGTTACCTGTTTAATAAGGGCTAAGAGAGAAAAACATTCACAGGTATAATAGTTTGCTTTCTACTTGGAAAGAATTAGTTTTATTCTAGAAGTTATATTTTAGAGCCATCCAAATAGATTCGTGGCTAATTTATAGTTGAAAATTAGGGATCAGGAGTTGGAATAGTAGGTAGACACATTTTCCCCAGTATCCTCTCAGATTTTAGCGTTTTTAGAATAAAAGCCTATTATTTATGTCTAAGCACTTTAACACTTAGATTTATAGAGACTGCTAGGAAAAGCAAAGTAAGTGTGAGAAGGTTAATGAGACAGTACTTGTCTCATGGTGTGCCTTCAAAAATTACCCTGATAATCCTAGCTGACAAAACATCTTAAGGTAGGCCTAGGGGGACGTGAATTTTCACCTGAAATATCTGCATTCTCATTTAAAGTCCCAAGAATCAAACAGACTTAACAAGTAAAAGACGAACATACTAAGTTTCTTAGTGTTTCAGTCTCACTTTGCTTAGATTAATATTTCTAATAGGTCTTAGAAATATTCTAATTTGTGTGATGATTTACTTAAATCGACAGCGAAATTATAGTCGAGATTCAATTTGAAAGATGTATTCTGCAGTTGCTTATTACACTGTTCATAGATCTCTAGAAAGATTATATATTAAACAGTCTAATTACAGAAAAAATTAATTTTGTTTTCATTTTAAGAAGGCATTATATCAGAATCCATACTTTCTTAAAGAAAAACCTTGAGTTAGCTAAAGGAATATTAGTTCATTAGCAAGGTAACTAAGAATTATGGAAGATTAGAGGTTCTGGAGGATTAGAGGTTCTGAAGGTAAGAAAGATTGGTGAATCCTTACGCATGAGTTATAATTATTCTCAGAGTCATACAGCCTTCTCTACTAGACAGGTCTTATTCTTAAGTCTTTTATACATGATACATAGTCTTAATAACAACTAGCCTCTACTTGTAAAAAAGAAAATTCATAGCTGTTAGCTCTTTACTGACTTCCCCATGTTTGTTATGTTCATGCAGTGTCTACTTACTCTTTGTATATGAAAACAGCAAAACCTTCCATGTCAGATAAGCATTTTACAAAAATGAATGTTATTGTGTGAGATAACTAGGAAATATTAATAATGTTAAGAACAAAAACCAAGAAATGAGTTGATACAGATCAACTCGAGCTTTTAATTTTAGAACAAAAAAAGTACCAAATACTTATGTTGATGCGTTTTTCCTTCTGTGGTTAAACCTTCCACGAATCTGACAAATTAAGAATTGACTCCAAAGATTACTTTTTTAAAAAAAGTTTCTTCCACTTGCCATAAGGTTTTAAAAGGTAGAATATGAGCTTTGAAAAGAAAGACCTACAACTTCAGACACTTAAAAGTGTTTCAGTTGATGTTATGGACTTCCACAGAAGTATTATAATTATAAATAGTTTAATATTATACTTATAATAAGTAGTGTGTATAAACTGAAAACATGGTTTGCTTATGTATATCCTGAATATATACATTCTTGTTTATATGAATATATACATAATTTTGTTTAAAGAAATTGGGTTCTTAAGACCAAAGTGTCCACAACGGGAAGATGTTAAAGATATGCTGATGAGTAAAAGAGTGATCATAATGATTTTCTGCTTGCTTATTCAATAATTTTGCTTACTGCTTCTGAAGGTTATGCTAATGAGTAAAATGAAAACTGCTAAGGAATGTAATAACCTTTACCACAGTTAAAAAAATTTGCAGTTTACTATAAATGGCTTTCAATCACAAAGGGTAGAGAGTTTTAAGTTCTTAATGGAATCTTCTATGATTATAGTTTGATATATAATAGAAAATTGACTAAATTCAGATTTTGGGTCCAGTTCTGCTGCCTGTGTGATACTTTGTAATTTATCTTAATCCTCTTGTGTTTTCCAAGATTACTTTCTCTTTTTGAGTCTTCTCCCTATTTTCCAAGATTATTAGTATATAAGACTATTATTTTGTTTTTGACATGTAGCAACTAAAGATATGAGTACTTTTCAGAATTTAGGGGACTATGGTAATTTGAGATAATTATCTGTGTTTTCTTTCGTAGCCTGTGGACATCTCTACAGCAATGAGTGAACGAGCACTTGCTCAGAAAAGACTCAGTGAGAATGCATTTGACCTTGAAGCCATGAGCATGTTAAATAGAGCTCAGGAAAGGGTATGTAGCAGTTTTTTTTTTTAAATTATTATGTACCTTCAGCCAACTCACACCAATGTACCAGTTTTAATGTCTAAATAAGAATTTCGCTAACTAGTTAAGTTGTAACATCATTTACCTTATTTTAAATGCCTTATTTTAAATGAAAGTGATTTGAGGCTTGATCATTTATTCAGTAAATGTTTATTGTTTACTATGTGGCAGGAACTGTTTCTTGAGAGAACAAAATAGAAAAATTTCCCTGTCCTCAAGGAGTTTACAATCTGGTGTATAAAAACAACTAAGTGCCTACAACCCTATGAAAT
Organism: Chlorocebus sabaeus; assembly: GCF_047675955.1. Taxonomy (NCBI): domain Eukaryota; kingdom Metazoa; phylum Chordata; class Mammalia; order Primates; family Cercopithecidae; genus Chlorocebus; species Chlorocebus sabaeus. The sequence goes on along the minus strand of NC_132905.1, from coordinate 68,665,079 downwards.
GTGTAGGTAGTAATAGCTGCAATATTTCAGCTGAGAAAACTGAAGTAAAGAGTGGTTAAGGCCAGGCATGGTGGCTGACGCCTGTAATCCCAGCACTTTGGGAGGCTGAGGTGGGGACAAGGAGTCAGGAATTCGAGATCAGCCTGGCCAAGGTGGTGAAACCCCCGTCTCTACTAAAAATACAAAAATTAGCTGGGCATGGTGGCGCACGCCTGTAATCCCAGCTACTCAGGAGGCTGAGGCAGAATTGCTTGAACCCGGGAGGCGGAGATTGCAGTGAGCCAAGATGGCGCCATTGTACTCCAGCCTGAGCAACAGAGTGAGAGACTGTCTTGAAGAAAAAAAAAAAAAAAAAAAGAGTGATTACGTGATACCCATGGTCACACAATTAGTGGGGGAACTGGGATTCAGACCCAAGCAATCTGAATCTGGAGTCTGTGCTTTTAACGATGGACAGCCTCTCCATTTCATTTCCTACTGTTTTATGGTAAATCAGTAAGTACATGTTCAGACAGGAAATACGTTGCTGATATAGCAAGGTCTTTAGTAAATCTAATTTGTGTGAATGACAGCTGATTCTTTATCACAACAAATGTTGGCGACTGAAAAAAAGTGTACTAACTTTTTTAAAAAGTTGTTTTATGGCCGGGCACAGTGGCTCACACCTGTTATCCCAGCACTTTGAAAGGCCGGGGTGGGTGGATCACTTGAGGTAAGGAGTTCAAGACTAGCCTGACCAACATGGAGAAACCCTGTCTCGACTAAAAATACAAAATTAGCCAGGCGTGGTGGCGCATGTCTGTAATCCCAGCTACTTTGGAGGTTGGGCAGGAGAATCGCTTGAACTCGGGAGGAAGAAGTTGCAGTGAGCAGACATTGCACCATTGCACTCTGGCCTGGGCAACAAGAGCGAAGCTCCATCTCAAAAAAAAGTTGTTTTATGTATTCAAGTGGACAGTTTCCTGTATTTAAACTCTTTAAACCTGTGTCATGAATTTAGTCTGTATTTATAATGTCTCAAAGAAAGTAATTAAGAATCCAGGCTGTCATGACATGTACTACAATACATTTGTATGAGATAGGAAGGGAGGGTGGGGACCCATTGCCATATGAGCTCTTATTTGCATTTTTAGTTTATCTGTGTGACAGTTTGAAAAACATTAACAGCTGTATTTTTTAGTTAGAATTCACTAAATGTTGTCAAACTGCTTCTTTAGAAAGTAGGCAAACATTTAATGTTAAATGTGGTTTAAAAGTTAAATATTTAAGTCTGCTTTTCAGCCATTTTTAGCGAATTATTACCAGTGACATTTTAATCAGGTAATTTTATTTAGTTAACTGAGACTACTACTTTTCTTCAGATTGATGCCTGGGCTCAGCTGAACTCTATTCCTGGCCAGTTCACAGGAAGTACAGGAGTACAGGTTTTGACACAAGAACAGTTGGCCAATACTGGTGCCCAAGCCTGGATTAAAAAGGTACACAGTATATGCACATATGAAAGTGTCGAACAAAATTTAAATTTTTTGGAAACTTTATTAAAACTGCATGAAAAGACCAGTGACTCTAACCAAAGTTCCGAGTAAATTTGCTATGTGTATATGCTCCAGGGCGGACATTGAAGACGGACTGGATTCATGAGAAAATGGCAAATGTATAAATGTGGCTCAAGAGCCACTAATTTATAAGGTTATTTTAAAAATCGCTACTGCTGCTTTTGAAGGGGTGATTTAACTATATTTTGAACGCTAACAGCGTATCAGGTGCTGTTCAGAATATTCCACAGTTCCTGCTGGACTACTAACCTAATCATTTCAAAGCAGTGGTTCTCAAATTTTTCTTCATCATGGGATGCTTTATTACAGGTTTATTTTTGGTGGATCACTGCCCCCAAGAGCCCTCTACCACCTTAATTTTCCATTCCTCTATTCCTTTGTCCTTGCACCCCACCCGCTTCATTAGTGCCTGTGCCTTCTTGTAAGATCTCTTGGCCCCTGTTCCTTACTGCTCTTGTGACCTGTGGCCCAGGTCCTTTTGGTTGTCAGCTGCTGGTCACAGCAAGTGGTTGGGAGGCCCTAGTATTAGCTCTGCATGTGGTGATCTTGCCATGGGACTGGAAGGCTGAGGGAGGATGGCTGGAGTGGGATGGGCTGTGGTGAAGGGGATGGGATGGAGATTAATCTGTGGACCACCATTTAGGCCCTAGTGGCCTCTGGTGATCCACAGGCTCAATTTGAGAACCACTAATTTCATGACAAAACAGATATGTAAGACCTAAAATCAAGGGAGAGGATGGACGCCTCGTGCTATGAAGATGTAGGTGCATCTGGTTTCAGATTCTGCAGTGAGACCTGTGAACTCCACCTACGGCTGCCTCATCACTGGGGGAGTCTTAGGTGGCTAAGAAGGGCATTCTGAAGAAACACGTTCTGGTGAAGGGACAAAGATTGGCTGGATGGGTGATGGGAAATTTGTTACAGGAGTACTGGCAGCATAGCAGTGCTGAAACTGGGAGGCCGCGTGGTCTAATGGATTGGGAAGGTTTCTTTATCCTGTTGTACTCCTGACTCCTTGTGTGATCGTGGGCAAGTAACTTTGGAATTTCAAAGTCTCCGAGGTGTCTAGTGGTAATCAGTAATGTGATGGTTACCTATAGAGAGTTGCTATGAGTGCCAGTGAATGAGCTGAATTTCTGAAAAATGAGACATTGGTTGCTTTGGGTATTTTAATCTTGTAACATTTATTTCAATTTTGATAGCTTTATCTTTGTTGATCTTACTAACAAATTAATATGAAACATCATGTATACTCACTATGCCTGCCTTTTTTGGGAAGTAGTTGCACTGATGTGTATAGTGAGTACACAGTTAGATTCATTAAGAAATTACAATTTCTGTAGTTTGCTGAGAGTTGGTGTTAGAATAAAGGTGAAAATATATATAGAAAAATATTTTAAAGATTGGATTAATCTTGGACTTCTGTATTATAGTTAGTATGAAAGTGATTTATATACTATTTGAAAAAATGTCTTATATCTTGGGCAGAACTATAAATGTACATCTATTTCTTTAGTTTTACTTTTTTAATACTATTTAGTCTTGAAGCTAAGTACTCAGCCAATATTTCAGGAAGTTAGAAATAAAGCTTATGGGTGTTAAAACAGGGGCACATAATACAGGCAATGTTCACTACTAGGTAGAAACTTCTGAATGTGCTTCCATTACAAAATTTTGGTCTTTATCTAATGATGTGCTGATCCATAATATTTGTATACTTCTAAATATGTTAATAACTTAAATAACTTTTAAAAAGTGAATCTTTTACTGACTCAGTTGGTTTTCCCCTAAAACCAATTTCTTCTGGTATTTGCAGTCTTGTAGGCAGTTAACAGACTTTGAGTAAATAATTTTAAAATTTTAGTAGCACCTTTAAAAAAGACTTTGACTTCATATTTTATATAAGATATACTTTGGGAAGCAAATCATTTTGATAAACTATGCAATAAAGATACGTTCATCAGACCAAATTTTAAATTATAGTTAAAAGTAGAACTTACAGGAAAAGATTCATTTGTATAGAATTACTGAAGAATATTTGATGCTAGTATCAACTAAAAAAGAAATTTTTTAAAATTAAACATGGACCACAACATGTAGAAGTCATTAGGCAGCTGAAAATTTAACATGTATCATTCTTGTTAAATATCACAAAGATTATCTATTCATTAAATGTGTAATTGTGTTTAGAAAACCTGTCAAACGATCATTTTGGCTCTTCTTTAGTATAGTCCTGCATCCACCTATGTGTTAAAAAACACATGGAATACCAACATCCTCTCTGTGCTTTTTAGTTTGTTGCAGTATATTTTTAGATTTTAAAAAAAGCAAAGTTTTATCAGTATTCTCATTAATCAGTAAAACACTTAAAATAGTTGGTTTAAAAGAACTTTTATTTCTGGAATGGAATGATTTGGATGTGACCTGATAAATAGAGTTTATTATTGTGGTCTCATTAAATTAATCAGCTTTTTCACATTGGGGTAAAGGAACAGATGACGATACTAGGGAATGGAAACAAAATTGGAAACTTGGGTTATCTGGGGATTTATATTGTACTCTGCACAGTTGCCCTTTTTTTTAGGAGTGTTCCCTGGAAAAGAGGGACGGATGAACCTGGAAGTAAGTAAAAGACATTCTAGGTGTGTAGCATCAAGGCAGTTAATATCCAAGCATCAGCTTTCTCTTTATACATCTACACTGCATGGCCTGCACCAAATAAGGAACTGAACCAGGGGTATGTTTTTACCTCCACAGCTGCCTCCTTCCATCAGAGCATCTTGATGAACTTAATGTCTAGTCACACGTCATTGGCATGTTTTCTCCCCAGCATTTAATTACAAAGCTGGGAAACAAAAGATGATAGTTTTACTACTGCATACAAACATGTTTTTTTTTTTTTACATTCAGTATTAACTTATCAATATAGGAGATGTGAATACATACTATTTCCTGAGCTACCAAAGTTTTTTTACTCCGTTGATAAGTTAATGACTTTTGCTCTATGTATATTTATATATATATTTGGTAGAGAACATAAAAACCTAAAATTTAGTAACAAGGGGAAAATAAAGCATGATCTGGAGATACATGTTTCAAATTTTTAAAAAGTGGCCATAAAGATCAACAGTAGAATTTAATACTGTTTGTTATATGTACATGGATGCCCTTTAATAAGAGGCATTGAATATTTCTTAACCTGTAAAAATAAATGTTGATCATGCTAATGTATATACTTGTGCATCTTAGGACATTAAGTGGTTTGCTGCTTTGATGGAAATTATGGTTCAGTGGGTTGGATACAAGAGAGATGATTGTTCACAGAATAACCTGTGAACTTTCACCCCTCTGTATGGAAACTTGTTTCAGGGCCAAATCCTTGTAGCTGTCTTCTTGCCCCGGTCAGTGCCAGCCGTACTATTCACAACATTGCTGCTACCGAGGCCTAGGTATGTAAACATTTAAGGAGTTTTTTAAAAGTCTTTTAACATCAAGCTAGGTTTTAAAAGAATTCAAATTCATTTTGGCATACTTACAGGATATTTTATGTGATTGTTTTCTATTTGTTACTGTGTAAATTTCAGGAGTTTTTTTTTTTTTTTTTTTTGGCTGCTTTAGGGATTTTCTAAAGTAAAATATTTATACTTGCTTTATAGTAGAATGGGGAAGAAAACTTTGGATGACAACAGTATGCTTCTTCAGTGTCTAAACTATTTCTAAGTGATTTTTGGGCTTTATTCATAAACTAGGTACACCTGGGACAATTAATATCATTGATTGTTTTAACATTGCCTTCTTTTTATTTTGCAAGCTAAGAAGAGATACCAGTGAACCTAAATAGTGGACGAAAACAGGAGTGTTCTAATTTTTTTTTTTTTTTGAGGGGGGCACGAGGGCTACTGTTTCAAAACTGCCATTTACTTGTCTTATTTGACTTCTAAAATACTATTACGTTAATGTAAAAATAATCAGAACATACACACTACAGTATGTACATAGAGGAATTTACATTTAATTGCTATAACAGATCTAGACGTAAAATAAGATTCCTCTTTTTAGAAAGTAAACAATGAATCTGTTACCACATTCTAACTGTAAAATGGGGACATTTTACCTTTCTTTCTTTGGATAGGATCAGTTCTTAAGAGCAGCCCCGGTAACTGGAGGAATGGGAGCCGTTTTGATGAGAAAAATGGGCTGGAGAGAAGGAGAAGGATTAGGAAAAAACAAAGAAGGCAATAAGGAACCCATTCTAGTTGATTTTAAGACAGACCGAAAAGGTAATAAGTTCTTTTTTGAAATGTTTATTAACACCTCCTTTAACATTACCTTTAATATATCCTTTTGAACCCAGTGATCCTGAACTGAAGGCATTTCTTGTATATATACAGCTATTTGTCAGAAAAAACATTAACTCCAAGGCTCACAGAAGCAGCTTACTTTTATATAACTATGGATAGAGACACCAGTTTGAACTTTTAAAAGGCACCTTTTGTTATGCTAGTTGCTAAATATGGAAATGTGTATATATCTAATTATATTATTACACCTCCAAATTCAACCAGATTTCATGTTTAGAAAACAGGATTTCCATTTTATTTTCTCTTGACAAAGAACCATCCTTATTTCTAGTTTGGTTTATTTTTTGTTATTTCCTATTACAATGCTGTTTAGTCTAGATTTCATAAACCCTGTTTGCTTTTTTTTTGTTTTTTACAAGCTCAGTAGTTTAGTTGGGTTAGAGTATAGTAGACCAGCTGCTGACAATAATGTTACTTCTTCTGTTGCCTGGTGTTAAGGCATTTTGGAACCATTAGCATTGACTGTATTTTCCTTTTACCTTCAGATACCTGGGCAGGACAGCACTGTGTCTTCCATGTAGCTTGTATGTAGTTGTTAAGTATTTAATCGTTCCCACAGATAATAGCTAATTGGCATCTTTTAAATAACTTCTTCCTTTGGAATAATGTAAATGGAATCACGAGGCTTGCCAGCTCAGTCTGATTTTTTATAGCTTGTTTAAACCTCATTTATAAAAGCTGGCAAATGTAAAACTGGGATTTATTTTCATCTTTGTAATCAAATAGTAAGTTGAAGCTAACTTCAACAGTTAATCTGTGTTAATGAATTTGGAAATGAACTAGCTCTGCACCAAATACTTTGGTGTAAGTATTGTACAATTTCAGGAAGCGTTCTCTTTGGAATTGTGGGACATGGCCTGACTGTAAGCTCTCGGAGAACCACAGATTTCCCAGAATAGGTTTGGAAAAGCTTGTATTAGCACGGAATTATTTAGCAAAGGTTGAAAAATTTCCTGTAATATACAAGATGAGCACCCCACATCTGGAAACCCGAAATGCTCTAAAGCAGAAAACTCTTTGAATACTGATACAATGCTCAAAGGAAATGCTCATTGGTGCATTTTGGATTTGAGCCTCTTCAGATTTGGGATGATCGACCAGTAAATACAATGCCAAATATTTGAAAACCTGGAATCATGCGACACACTTCTGGTCCCAAGCATTTTGGATAAGGAATACTCAACCTGTATATGGAATTGGGAAAGCAGTGTTTGGGTTTAGCAATATAGCTAATCCCCTTTGTAATAAGCCTATGGAGAGGGAGGTTATGTGGAAAGGTTATGTTCATATTTTGAGAACATCTCCCATTTGTTAGGAAGGGAGAGGAGAGTTTGCTAGGAAAAAAGGGACATATTTTATTTGGAGACAACTGCTTGTTTCACCTTTTTGGTAGCTTAAAACCCTAACCTTTTTTGGAAGAGTCTTAACTGAGGCTTTTTTGAGAGAGTAAATCTGCAGAAATCATTTGGCAATAAACTTTTTTTTTTTTTTTTGAGATAGAGTTTTGCTCGTTGCCCAGGCTGTCAGTGGCACGATCTTGACTCACTACAACTTCCGCCTCCTGGGTTCAAGCGATTGGCCTGCCCCAGCCTCCCGAGTAGCTGGGATTACAGGCGCCCGCCACCACGCCCGGCTATTTTTTGTTTCTTTAGTAGAGACGGGGTTTCACCATGTTGGCCAGGCTGGTCTCAAACTCTTGACCTCAGGTGATCCACCCGCCTCGGCCTCCGAAAGTGCTGGGATTACAGGCGTGAGCCACCGTGCCTGGCCATACTTAAATTTTTGTTTTCTGTTTACAGTTGGTATTTATTACAATTTCTCATACCAAAGTCTATGAATATTAAATATAAATTTATATGCTGAAAAACAGTAAAAGAGAAGAAAGAGAAGATTGATAGAGAAATCAAGTGTACTAGGAATCTGTTGATTTTATCTGAAGGCATACATTTTGAGGTTCAGACTCCTACAGAGGAATCTTTGTTTTAAAATGGTGCTTTGAAAGTTATTTAGTGAACAATCTTTTTTTTTTTTTTAAAGGTCTTGTTGCAGTAGGAGAAAGAGCACAAAAGAGGTCTGGGAACTTCTCTGCTGCAATGAAAGATCTGTCAGGTGAGAGCACATTTTTGAATTTCCTCTTACCCTAATCCCACCTTGAATTCATTATTTGTTGCAAAAGTTGGTAGAAATAATTTAAAACTGGATTTTTTTTCCCCCGCTGCAGGCAAACATCCTGTGTCTGCTTTGATGGAAATCTGTAATAAGAGAAGGTGGCAACCACCTGAATTTCTGTTGGTCCATGATAGTGGCCCTGATCATCGCAAACATTTTCTCTTTAGGGTAAATATGAATTTCTGCACTAATTGTATATATTTATTAATGTGATGACTTAGAGGGTGAGGGGTAAACATGACAGGATTAAGGTTCTGTTCATGGGTGGGAGATTTGTATTTGTAGTTAAGTGGTGGGGTTTTTAAACTGAAGGGTGCTTTCATATGACTTGTCAATGTCCTATTTTTTAAAAAATTGGAAAAAAAATGGGCAAAATATAGTATACAATTTGTTATTTTCTAGTTGAATATGGGGAATTAATTTAATACTTTTATCAGTCTTTTTCTCAATTTGGAGACCTGCTTTTAATTTGCAGTCCCTTTTCCCAAATGATTTGCTGCTTCTGGGTTGAGATTATAATTTGACTTACATAGTATGGGTTTTATATTTTTGTAAATTATTTTTCTAGCATTTAGTGAAAAAATACAAAGCTAATAGATATTAAAGTTTGATGCTGTTCTTATTGTATGTTTTTCTTGAATAGGTATTGAGAAATGGAAGCCCTTACCAGCCCAATTGTATGTTTTTCTTGAATAGGTATTGATAAATGGAAGCGCTTACCAGCCCAGCTTTGCCAGCCCTAATAAGAAGCATGCTAAAGCCACAGCAGCTACTGTGGTTCTTCAAGCAATGGGCCTTGTACCAAAGGACCTCATGGCTAATGCCACTTGCTTCAGGAGTGCCTCACGTAGATAGATTGAGGTTTTATAATAATCATTTCAGATAATTTTACTCTGCATCACAATGTATTTCCTCTTTAATGTTGTAAATATTTGGCAATTTAAGACATTGTGTAAAAAGCAATCTGTAAAAACATCTCCAGGCTTTGATTTTTGTACCATGGAAATTGTATTTAACCATACAGGGTTTTGGTATGTTTATATTGTTTACCTTAGTGATGTATTTGTTTAAGTGGCTAACATCCAAATGATTGTTTGAAGGCATCAGAGTAATCTTCAGTGTGGAATGTTAAATAACGCTTTTATACTGTATTTTGTACTATGATGTAACTCCCCTTCCTTATGGCTAGGCTACTGTAACACTTGCCTGTAATCAGTGAAGGGCTGTGCACCTTGTACTATTTCACAATGGGTTCTGCTGGACAGATACTGGGCCAGTGTTATTGAGGTGATCAAGATCTGTTCCACAGGGCTATTGCCACCATCTCCCCTCAAAATTTTGTAGAGGTTCTAAAAAGAAAGTGGTATGTTGTGTGATGATCAGCACTAAGTCCTGCATTCCTGTTAAAGCCACTTGGGTCATAAGAAGGGAGTAAAAATGAAGTCTGACTAGAATTCTACTATTGCAGAGGCCAAGTACATTTAGTATGGCATTGAGTTGTGATATAGTTTTACTTTGATGTGCATTTTGAATTTCAGCTACACCTAGATAGACGTAAAATGATAATTAAAATGCTGTAACCAACTTATCTAATAAAATTGGCAACCAGCCACTATTTTGTTGACTATGAGAAAGTTAATGTTAATTTTTAGGGTCCGATAGAATATTTCATGTGTATTACAGTGGTATTCATATGCTATGTCTCTAAACTTTATTTTCAAAAGCTTAAGGCCCAAATACAAACTTCTCTGGAATAAACGTGGTGTTTTATTTTCTGGATCATAAAGTGAACAAATACTTAGATACTATTATTTCTTTACCCAATGCTTTTGATTTCTAAGCACTTTTATTTTAAAAATGTGAATTATACAATCCCAGCACACACAACACACACACCCACACACACCCACACCCTATAAGCACATTAAATACTACTTTGCCATGACAGCTCAGTGTACTTCACAATTCTTAACACTATTCTATGTGGAATACAAAATGCCTTTTTATCTGAATTAACATGCATTAGAGTTTTAGTATATGTGAAAATAAAGGAATTATAAATCAGTAGGAAAGATATTAAGGTAGAAGCATCACCAATCAGCTAGCTCAGTAGATGTTATCTATATTTATTTTCTACCTTTATGAAACAAGAACCTGCTAACAGTCTTAGGTAAATGGTAAAGTAACATATTTTTGCCCTGATGCCGTTAGTCACAATGCCATGAGGTAACTGCTATGTGATTTCCCATTTGCAAGGAAACATTAATTCAGTTTCTACTCAATATACAATTAGGTTGTAGGGATACAGATAGCTCATTTGAGTTATCTGAGTTTTTCATCTTTGTATCTAAAAATCTAATCTGAAAATAGGAAAAGCAGAAAACACTGATTTGAAACCTTAGAGGCTACTGTAATGAAAGTTATGTTTATAACATGTCAGTATATTCCTTCAACTTCAAGAATCTTGAATTTCCTTGCTAGAAGGCTTTTTTCCTCAAAGATTCCTTTTAGGCTTACTTTGGTGTTCAGGATCTCCAATTATAAATGTAGTCTCTCAGCACCACATTCCGTAAAGATGATTTCCCAAGTAATGGTATTTGACTAAGTTGCTCCAGAGTGTTAGGGTGCAAACCACAGTTAGTAAGCTCCTTATGAACAGCCTCCTGTGGAAATGTGTATACAAGTCAGTAAAAAGCACATCAATCTTTAAACACAAAAGAGTTTCAAATAATTACTATGGAGACTGACAAATGTCTCATTCATGTGATTCATCCTATCAACAGAAGTTGATCCTAAGAATTTTTGTAGTGACAAAATCCCAAAACATTAATGGTTATTTTTATAAGTCTAGCCAACTGAGATGCATGAGATAATTTTAAAGGTCTTAATTATTCTGCCTCTAAAAACCTTAAGTATATTCAAAATTAAAGGCAAATATGGTTAAATAGCCACAGTGAATCATGTTTCCTTAAACTATAAAGGAATCAGGTACTATTGAGTTTTGGATGCAAGAGGAAATGAAAATAAAAGTTGTACCTTTTTGAAATGCGAAGTTCTTCAGTCACTGTTAAAACTGTATTTGGACTGAGGCCGGGCGCCATGGCTCAAGCCTGTAATCCCAACACTTTGGGAGGCCGAGGCAGGTCAATCACCTAAAGTCAGGAGTTCAAGACCAGCCTGGCCAATATGGTAAAACCCTGTCTCTAATAAAGATACAAAATATAGCCGGATATGGTGGCACATGCCTGTAATCCCAGCTACTTGGGAGGCTGAGGCAGAATTGTTTGAACCCAGGAGGCTGAGGTTGCAGCAAGTGGAGATCGCGCAGCTGCACTCCACCTGGGCAACAGCAAGATATCATCTCAAAAAAAAAAAAAAAAAAAAAAAATTGTACTTGGACTGAATTCATGAAAGCTACCTCACAAAAACAACTTATAGACATTATTCTTTCCTCTAGTAATTCATAATTAAGTAACAGTTTAATTACTTGAAACACAAAAGTGACTCAGCATAAATGACTCACTTCCCTCCAGCTAGTTAGAGGAAACAACTAAAACAGTCTGCTCATAGGTGTCTTTCTTACCATATCAAGTACTTTGTCCACTGGCAGGCAGATGTTAAATACAGCAGTTGGCTCGTGTGGATACAGTACTGCAGAGAAAGACCCACTCTGTGAAGATTTGAGCAGCATGGTCAGTGAATGCAGAGAATGAGGCATGATAGGACCTGTAATCTCCAAACTAAACTGGTCTCTGTATCCAGAAAGAGCTTGTGTCTTCACATTTACACTTCGTGCCTTCATGAAAATTTAAAGAAAAGGAAAATTATCTCTCAACCTTTTGTCTAGCCAAAAATATGTTCAATATATTTCCATTTGGGGTTTCCTCTCTTTAACAATTATGGAACAAAACTATTTCCCAAGACATCAAAACAATGTTATGTGAGTACAAATACTTGGTAAATTTTCAGCATCCTCTCCATATTATGAGATTTTCAGGTGATGTATATTCCAGAGAATACCACTTTTTCATATGGTATTTTGTCTGATTTAGTAATACACTGTCAATGCAGACTATTGGAAAAACAAAAATTTAAAGTCCATTCAATTTTATTACTAATAAAATTGTATGTATTTTGTATTTACATATATAATTTATTATGATTATAATCCCAGCACTTTGGGAGGCCAAGGTGGGAAGATCACTTGAGGTCAGGAGTTCAAGACCAGCCTGGCCAACATGGTGAAACCTTGTCTCTATTAAAAATACAAAAAAATTAGCCAGGGATGGATGGTGGTGTGAGCCTATGGTCCCAGCTACTTGGGAAGCTGAGGCAGAAGAATCGCTTGAGCCCGGTAGGCAGAGTTTGCAGTAAGCCAAGATCAAGCCACTGCCCTCCAGCCTGGGTGACAGCAAGACTGTCTCTAAATGAATGAGTGAATGAATGAATGAATGAATGCAGGGCGGCCAGGTGCAGCAGCTCATGCCTGTAATCCCAGTACTTTGGGAGGCCAAGGGCAGATCATGAGGTCAGGAGTTCAAGACCAGCCTGACCAATATGGTGAAAACCCGTCTCTACTAAAAATGCAAAAGAAAAACAAATTAGCCAGGCGTGGTGGTGCACACCTGTAATCACAGCTACTCAGGAGGCTGAGGCAGGAGAATTGCTTGAACCCAGGAGGCGGAGGTTGCAGTGAGCCGAGATCACATCACTGCACTCCAGCTTGGGTGACAGAGATTCCATCTCAAAAAAAAAAAAAAAATAGGGCATGGCAGTGCACACCTGTGGTACCAGATACTCGAGAGGCTGAGGCAGGAATTTCACTTGAGCCCACATGGTTGAGGTTGCAGTGAGCTGTGCCACTGCACTACAGCAAGACCCTGTCTCCCCAACCAAAAAAAGATAATACATGTTCATATAATTTAAAAAGAGGCCAGAAGTTCAAGACCAGCCTGGCCAATATGGTGAAACTCCGTCTATACTAAAAATACAAAAATTAGCTGGGTGTGGTGGCTCCCACCTGTAATCCCAGCTACTCAGGTGGCTGAGGCAGGAGAATCGCTTGAACCTAGGAGTCAGAGGTTGCAGTAAGCTGAGATCGCACCACTGCACTCCAGCAGGTGACAGAGTGAGACACCCTCTTAAAACAAACAAACAAGAAAAAACAAAACAAAAAAAATAGCTAGGGTTGGTAGTGTGTGCTTGTAATCCCAGCCACTCAAGAGGCTGAGGCACGGCACAAGAATCACTTGAACCCGGGAGGCAGGGGTTGTACTGAGTTGAGATCACGCCACTGCACTCCATCCAGCCTGAGCAGCAGCGCAAGACTCCGTCTCAAAAAGAAAATAAAAAGGATTTCATATAATTTACATATTTCCACATAATTTCTTTGATGTAACTGTCTTATATAATTTTTTTTTTTAATGGGAGGAAAGCAAAAGGAAAATATGTACCAAGTAAAAATGCTACAAGGTTTTTTTTTTTGTTTTTTTAAATCAAGAATTTATCCTATCAAACAAAGTAAAGTACTTTGTATTAACAGCTAGGTTATGGAGATTTTTATTACCTTAAGTATTTGCATTGTGGCACCTCGGAAAGCAACAGGGGACAAGAGGGTTGGAGGAAGTCCTGCCTGTGGACCTGAGGTAGCAACTAAACTCTTACAGTTAATCAAAAAATTGAGCAATGTAAAGGTGTTCATTCCTTTTACCAACACAACAGACTCAGGTCTGTGATCCATCTGTACTTCATGTTTCTCTTTACGACTGAAGATGACAATCAAGGAAATTGCAAAAGCAAATCTCACCTAATATGTAAAGCAGTTATCTTGATTCTGAATCACCCAAGACTCCTTTTCTCCACAAAGAAATGGAAATCCTCTTGCTACCTCTCTTTACCATAAGGTAAATCATAAGGCATATGTTTCAATCAAAATGTTAACAATCTGAGTTTGCTACAAACTGACACCTGAACCTAATTTCTTCTCTAGTCAAAACACACCTATTCTCCCACAAAGAATCACAACTGAACGTTTTGATTAAAAAAGGTTTAACAGTTCACCATTTATTACTTAGGGGCTTATTTAATATTACAATGGACAATTAGTTTTAATATGATCTGAAGATAATTCAAGATTATAGTCATATAAAACTGCCAATGTTAAACTTCTCACTAACGTCATTCAATGAAAATTAATTCTAATTAACAGCAACTGAAAGGATACAGCTTGATAGAAAGTATGTCTGGCTTTTTAATTTTATCTTGCACACCCATCTCTTCCAGCCAGGAAAAACTTTCCTCTTCGTCGTCATCACTGATGGCTTGCTCCCTAGGAAATTGCTACAGTTAGAGTCCCTATTTCTCAAAGCTGCTCTTGTACAAATCTATTTCATGAGTCCGTAAGTCAGTGGATGACATAAAAAGTTATTTTAATCACATACTCCCCATATCCCAAGCTTGTTCCAGATGCTGTCTCCTTCTTATAGCCACTTTCTTTTATTAAAGGCAGAGAAAATTCAATACCTACATGAGGAAAAAAAATGTAACTGAGTTTTCATGTAAAGTATTTAACAGGCAAGCTGTACTTTTAGAGTGTAAAAAATTTGAAATGTTGGTTTTTATAAATGATCTATTAAGGCAGTAGAGTTTTCAAGCTTTCTTCACAAACCTACATACATGCATAAAACATATCTCCTTGAAAGAGGTTCCGGAGACAACACATACATGTGACACTCTTTCGTCAGTTACACTGTATCACAGTTCACTTTTTGAAAAAGCACTGATTGGGCCCATTAGACAGATTTTATGACCCACTAATGGGTTTCCTCAGTTTGAAAATTATGTTATTAAAGGGGTAACTGGTACTACACAAGAATTTGTAGAAGAGTATATTCAGATGGTGACTATCTGGCCCAATATGTGTTTTATTTTAGAGATCAGAGAAGGGAACACTATGTGGAAGGAACAGTTTAAACCAGGGGTCCCTAACCCGTGGGCTGTGGACTGGTACCGACTATGGCCTGTTAGAAACCGGGCCGCACAGCAGGAGGTGAGCGACTGGTGAGTGAACATTACTGCCTGAGCTCCACCTCCCTGTCACATCAGTGGTCGCATTAGATTCTCATAGGGGCACGAATCCTATTGTGAACTCCTCATGTGAGGCATCTAGGTTGTGCCCTCCTTATAAGAATGATGATCTGATGTGTAACAGCTTCATCCCGAAACCATCCTCCCCACCGTCCTTGAAACTGATCCCTAGTGCCAAAAACTTTGGGGACTGCTGGATTAAATAATTGTGGGGGAGGAAAAAAAAAAACCTAGAAATAAAGAAATAATATATTTCTTAATGTTGCTAATTAACTGGTAAAAGGTATTTTAAATTCAAATACTTTTAGGCTAAAACAAGTTTACTATATAGTATAGTATTCTCACTTTAAACCTAAACTTTTACCTTCATTTCTCATAGCTTCTCTTAAACCTCGAGTTGTAGGAGATATGAGAGCTGTGATTAAGTCACTTCCAGCTAATCCTGCTGCTCGGAACAGGACAGTAAACTGATAGGTACAAACGTAGAAATAGGGGCAAAGTTTTGTCTTCAGCAAATTATATAGAGAAGTAAAGCTCACGGACCTATAAGTAAAAACATTTTCTTTAGGTATTATTAAACATTTAATGCAATGTTTATAATTCTGTATAATTCAGTTTGATACCTGGTTTAAAACACAGCACAAATATTTTAGATAATGGTTTGAATTTTTGTGGTTATGTATGACTTAGCTTTAAAGGACTGAAATTGGTTATGAGGACTCGCTGATGACTTCTCAATACTTTAACAGTGTATACCACTTAAACACTTACTTTGTCTTTAAACAAAACTTAATTAAGAATTGCTTGCTGGCCGGGCGCGGTGGCTCAAGCCTGTAATCCCAGCACTTTGGGAGGCCGAGACGGGCGGATCACGAGGTCAGGAGATCGAGACCATCCTGGCTAACACGGTGAAACCCCGTCTCTACTAAAAACACAAAAAACTAGCCGGGCGAGGTGGCGGGCGCCTGTAGTCCCCGCTACTCGGGAGGCTGAGGCAGGAGAATGGCGTAAACCCGGGAGGCGGAGCTTGCAGTGAGCTGAGATCCGGCCACTGCACTCCAGCCCGGGCGACAGAGCAAGACTCTGTCTCAAAAAAAAAAAAAAAAAAAAAGAATTGCTTGCTGACTTTCTCTGAGCTGCTGATAAAAAAAGAAGTAGAGACTGACAAGAAGTAGCATTAAGGAATTAGGGGTGTGTGTGTATTTTTTTTTTTTTTTTTTTTGAGACAGAGTTTCGCTCTGTCACCCAGGCTGGCAGTGGGGCGATCTGGAGTGCAGTGGCGTGATCTCAGCTCACTGCAAGCTCCGCTTCCCGGGTTCACGCCATTCTCCTGCCTCAGCCTCCTGAGTAGCTGGGACTACAGGCACCTGCCACCATGCCCGGCTAATTTTTTTTGTATTTTTAGTAGAGACGGGGTTTCACCGTGTTAGCCAGGATGGTCTCAATCTCCTGACCTCATGATCTGCCTGCCTCGGCCTCCTAAAGTGTTGGGATTACAGGCGTGAGCCACCGCGCCCGGCCTGTCGGTCTGTATATATTTAACCAACACTTACATATATTCTACCACAACTGGGTAAAGAATGAATAACAGCTAAAAAACAACAACAAAAAAGTAAACAGTTTACGTGTTGGTTATTAACAGGTTCAGATAAAATTCACAAGGATCTAGATACCCTTCTGCCATTAACGTATCCAGTCACAAATATGATAGAGAATACTGCTAAAATAAAAATTCACTATTGAATTACACAAATTTTTCTTACTAATCTTACCAGTCACTCATTAAAACATGCTGCAGGGTTGCATCATTTGACCAAGGACTTGTCTTTCCAGCCATTTTTCTATCAGCTCCAATACGAGGGAACAGTGGTAGCCAAGACAAAGCAGGGTGGAGCCAATAGATAAGGCTCTGCTGGAAGGCACAACGGAGCTCAGTGGAGAGTTTGGGATCCTAAATCCAAAGGTGACAGTGGAGAGTTTTTGCCCATTGAGAAATACAGAATTTTTCTGAAGATAATATATACCAAACACTTAGGTCTAAGAATCTTTACTGCTTTCTATAGGAAAGCATTTATAACTGTTATAGGAATGAAAACACAATTTATCCTTATTTGGGCCAGATATAATGTTAAACCACAGTATCAGAACATTTAAACATAGATGGGAACATCTGCCTGTTTCTACCATTCTTAAGGACAATTCACTACCTTTTTTATCATGAGGAATGGGGTGGACATGTGCGTATAGGTAACACTATGTCCAGCCCTCTCTCCAAAATGCTGTTTTAAAAGTAGCCAGTAAACACTGATATGGCAAATCACAAATCATCCTAATCTATTTATTGAAATGATGTATAATATACCAAGACCTCTTTCAGGGTAATCCTTTTTTAACCTAGTTTGAGACTTCAAAAAAATTTTTTTAAGATACAGTCTCACTCTGTCACTGTGGCTAGAGTACAGTGGCGCAATCACAGCTCACTGCAGCCCTGACCTCCTGGGCTTAAACAATCCTCCCATCTCAGCCTCCCAAGTCGCTGGGACTACAGGCACCCACCACCATGCTCAGCCATTTTCTTTTTTTGTAGAGACGGGGTCTCACTACATTGCTCAGGCTGGTCTCAAGCAATCCTCCCACCTCAGCCTCCCAAAGTGCTGAGATTACGGGCATGGGCTATTGTGCCCAGCCTCCCAGTTTTGAGTTGACGCTTTAAAACAATCAAAATGTATTTCGCTAAAACTATTCTAGAACTCACAAACTCCCCAAAATTTATAAAATTTTCCTTATACAGGTAAGAAAATCAGTAAATCCATCAACCCTTGCAATCCCACTCAATTGCTTTTCACTTCTATTTTCTTTCTCAAAAAGCCTTAGAGAAAAATAATTTAACAATTCTTGCCTGCAACACTGATTAATTTGCAGTACAAGTCTCTAAATTTATGAGCAATTACTCAATCTGACTTTAAAAAAAAAAAAGTATGAAAGCACCATAAGCACCATTTGGGAAAGACAAAATTTCCTAAGTCTTTGTATCTTTAAATTTCTAAAGAAAAACTTAATGGAAGGCAGTATCTCTGCTATTTTGCAAAGGAGATCATTTCACACTTAATTTGTTACTTTAACACATAACTATTTTATTTCAGAGTTACCTGTATACTTTTAGGCAGAGTAACTTCTGTTGCCCTACAATGCTGGACAAGACCTTGAGCTTCTTCCTGTGCTTTCAAATGATCTGCCCAGGTAAAGGGTTGAGAAGAGGTGAAAAGGAGTCGGGTTTTAATACTCCAGTCCACAGGTAACTCAGTATTTTCTGAGGATGGAATATCAGACTCGGAGAACGATACATGTGAAGTCTTTAGAAAACAAAGAATGCAAAAAATTAGTCGAGTATTAAGAAAAAACCTTCAACCTAAAGATTTTATCAGCTAACATACTCATGATCACTGAAAAGTAAAAATCATATAAACTGTATAATAAATAACACGAAAAATATATTACACACTGTAAAAAAAGTCTGAAAGGAGTCACACTAAACTTTTAACCGTGGTTATCTGTGGGAAGAGGGAATTTGTTGTTGTTGGGGGTAGGGGTTGTGGACAGGCAGATTTCACTTTTTAGTTTTTACAGTTCTTCATGGTAGTATAGATGTTTGTATTGAAGTAGAAATATTCCAAGTGTTTAAACATTTTGGATCTTTTAAGCCTCTGAAACTCTGCATCCAGGGCTAACAAAGCCCATATTTAAGAAACATTTTCTGACTTCATATATTTCCCCTCAATCTGTCTGCTGTCCTTTCAGTTCAACATTCTCCACGATACAATAATTTTTTTTTTTTTTTTTAAATTGAGACAGAGTCTCCCTCTGTCACCTAGGCTGGAGTGAAGTGGTGTGATCTCGGCTCAGTGCCAACCTCTACCGCCTGGGTTCAACCGACTATCATGCCTCGGCCTCCCCAGTAGCTGGGACTACAGGCATGCGCCACCAAGCCTGGCTAGTTTTTTTGTATTTTTAGTCGAGGCGGGGTTTCGCCATGTTGGCCAGGCTGTTCTCAAACTCCTGACCTCAGGTGATTCGCCTGCCTCAGTCTCTCAAAGAGTTGGGATTACAGGCATGAACCACCATGCCCGGCCAAGGATTCTTTTATATCACAAAAAAATATCAGAGAAGGGGGAACTATCTTTGATAGACCATAACAAGGTCACTTATTTACAAGAGAAACTGGGTCTTGGAGAACTCTTCTAGCCTGTTCCCATTAGGACAAACCGCATTTATCAAACTACACAGCACAACAGTAGCGGTTGGGGAATGGAAACGTGTGTATGTTAGCGCAGGGGAGCAACGAGGTTCAGTGCTATGCAACAACCTGTGGAGGTGGGCCAGGAGAGCTGGCTCTGAGTGATGAGCTGGAGAAGTCAACTGCCCAAAGAGGAGTATTAAAAACTGTTAGAGGGTAAAAGAAAACCCCCATGTCTATTAGGCCTATTTTAGCACTGGCTATCTTTACAGTCATCATTACTGTATCAAACCAACTCCTTTACCTTGGCTGATGTCGTATTTTCACCCCTGGTATTTTCACCCCTGATCAAGCCTCTGTAAAACTACTTTCCAAGCAAAATGCTTCTGAGAAGTATAAATGTAGTTTTAAAAATTGGCTCAAATCCTAGCTAGGAAAAAAAAGTTTATACAAATACACATTCTAATGATATTTAAAAAGTATTACCTGGGGTAATTCAGTAACAGTTGTTCTTTCAGGGAACTTCTCTTCCCATAGCAAATCATTTTCTTGATTAGAATCTAAAAACTGAGGTTAAAAATATTGTCCTTTAAATTTTAAAGGATGCTGAAGTTTGTGTTAAATATGTACAGAGCCTCACCTGGCATACACGCTTCTCAATAAATCCAAGTGCACCCAAATTCAGACACACCCCATCCAATCTATGAGTTTCAACACTTCAGTTTTGTGCCTGAACTTTAGTACCAAAATTGAGGGGAACAAGGACCGGTGTTTCCAACAGAAAGATCCAAAAGGCTTTGGATAGGACAAATGCTAGGGAATTCTGACCCCACGAATCCTCACCAATCCCCCATCCCCACAATAATTTGGAGTGCGTGAGAGAAGGGAGGCCCTGAATCACGAGGGAAGCGGGGTTTGTCACCTGCCCCATCGAACAGCGTCCTTGCAAGACGGGGGTCTCAGGGTTTTTCCAGCTCTCTTCTAAGTCACCTTTAAGTCCTCCAAGGGGCCCCTCACTTTCCTCGGGAACGCGTCCCGTGAGTACAGCCCGCAGCGGGACAGCCGGAGGCGCGTTCTTCCCGCAAATCCGGCCTTGCCAGAGCCGCGGCTCCCAGCGCGGGGCACCCTAAAGCCACGGGCGGCCGAAGTCTTCGCGCCCATTTCCTTGCCTCCAACGCGAGGACTTTCCACCCCCGATTCACAGCTGGCTCAACCCATGACAGAGCCCGTTGGCGGCTAGGCTACAAGATACTCACCGGGCCCGGCGCCTCCGGCTGCTCGCGGGCCGGCCCGTCGGGGGGCTCCGCGGCGACCCGCGGTCGGTTGTCTAGGCGGGCGAAAGGGTTCCTCCGGGCAGCGGCTGGGCCGCCGCCACCGCCTCTGCCCCCCGCGGCAGGGAAAGGGCGAAGGTGCAGTCCCGCCGCCAGGGCGGCTCGGCGGGCCGCCGGCTCCGGCAGCTCACGGGGCGGGGAGGCGGCAGCTCCACGGCTCCGGGCCCTTTTCCGTCGGAGCCGCACTACCTCGGGCGGCTTTCGGAAGCTGGGTGAGTAGCAGGGAACCGACAGGGCCATGACGCGCGGCGGCTGAGGACGGCCGGCCGGCCGCCCCGCAGAGCCTTCCCGCGTTCGCCGGGCCCGCCCCCGACGTGGCGCCGCGCCTGGCTCCAGTCCCCGACGCGGCTCCGCCCCGGCCCGCCCCCGCCGGTTCCTAGCGGAGCATGCGCAGCGGGCAGCCCGCGAGACCCAGCCCACGGCCGCGATCCCCGGAGGCCGTCAACACCCACTGTCCTAGCGGTGAGCCTGTCCTGGCGCTTCTGCCGGGTCCTCGACAGGAGTCCAATCGCCAGGTTCAGCGACGCTTCTGGAAAGCGTGCGATCCAGGGCGCTGATGTGCACTACCCCGTGGGGCACCGAAATAGCTGAACGCTATTTAAGCCCGCAGCAGGGATGTGATCAGCCCAGGGTTTGGCGCCTGGATGAAAAGGAAACAAACTTGAGCTGCGGCCATGGGCTGCTGCTTCCACAAACTTAAGAGAGGGCAGTGGCTGCTGCTCTCAATAGGCGAGGAGAGGGGACTAGGCCACCTTCCTCAACCCCCAAATAGAGAACTCAGATAAGACGTCAGCACGCTTCCTATGCCAGCGCAGCCTCCCAACAACCTCCCTTCACCGTTCCCAGTGCCTGGTCATCTCAGCCTTCCAGGCAGCGGCCACTGGCAAGTTAATGAGATCCTCTTCTTTGATCCTGGGGAAAGCCGGAGTGAATGAATAGTTGAAAACACAAAATTTAAGTGCCTATGGGCTAGGTCCTTTAAGACTTCAAAATATACTCAAAAGCTTAAATGATGACAGCAAAGACTTAAGGAAGGTGTTGAGAACGGAGTTGACAGAAAATTAATACGTTACTTTGATAGCAAAGGCCTGCAACAGCTTTATCAATAGAGTAGTGTGGCTTTTGCTGAAAGCAGCAGTTTTCTTCATGGAAGGAATTTTATAGCAGGGGCAAAATATATAGAAACAATGAAAAGGCTTTTAGAAAATTCCCTTAAGATGTTAATTATAGAATTATCTTGATCATTTGCACAAGAATTTTTCAAACACTTTTCAAATGTGTCAACTGAGCATCTTGTCTTAGCAGGGAAACGTGCTTAAAAATGCAACTTGCTTTTCTCTTCCTTGGTTTTTCTCAACAATTTCCAAATAAAATTTTGGCTTCAAATACTGGAATACGTTCATCCGATTGAGGTCTGAGAAAGAAGAAAATTAAAATTGAACAACTTGCTTTTTTCTTCCTTGATTTTTCTGAACAGCTTCCATGGAAACTTTTGCCTCATACAGTGGAATGGGTTCATCCAACTGAGGTCTGAGAAGGAATGAAATTAGAAATGTCAGGTCAAGTTAAAGTAGAACAAATGGGGTGGTATATGACAAATGCTAGTGCTCAAATCTATTACTTTATTAATTTTTTGAGAGAGACTCTGGCTCTGTTGCCCAGGCTGGAGTGCAGTGGCACGATCTCAGCTCACTGCAACCTCTGCCTCCCAGGTTCAAGCGATTCTCATACTTCAGCCTCCTGAGTAGCTGGGATTACAGGTATGCACCATCAAGCCTGGCTAATTTTTGTATTTTTAGTAGAGATGGGTTTCACCATGTTGGCCATGGGTTTCACCATGTTGGCCAGGCTGGTCTTGAACTCCTGGCCTCAAGTGATCCGCCTACCTCAGCCTCCCAAAGTGCTGGGATTACAGGCATGAGCCACTGCACCCGGCCTCAAATCTATTACTTTAAGTAATTCAAACAAATTTGTCCATTAGTGTTTCCAATGTTAAAAGTGGTTAAGTTTTGAAGGAAAAAAAATTATCTTCTTTATTTACTACCTCTTTTTTTTTGAGACGGAGTTTCTCTCGTTGCCCAGGCTGGAGTGCAAAGGTGAGATCTTGGCTCACTGCAACCTCCACCTCCCAGGTTCAAGCGATTCTCCTGTCCCAGCCTCCCCAGTAGCTGGAATTATGGGTGCTTGCCACCAGGCTCCGCTAATTTTTATATTTTTAGTAGAGACAGGGTTTTGCCATGTTGGCCAGGCTGGTCTCGAACTCCTGACCTCAGGTGATCCACCTGCTTCAGCCTCCCAAAGTGCTGAGATTACAGGGGTGAGCCACTGCACCCGGCCTACTCCTTCTTTTATAAGTGATAAACATTCAACTTTAAACAAATATACCATGGTTTTCTTTCCTTCAAGCTATTGGTTATTTCAAGTTGCTTTGGGAGGGGTGATGAGGAAAAGCAAAGGGTGAGGTACACTATATAATGGAGTGAGGAAAACTCAGAAGCCACTTCTATTTCTGGGAGTACCTACTGGTGTGCCACCAGATACACTTTGATAAATATTAAAGAGCAGCTATTTATCTAAATGAAATATAAGGTCAGTGCAAAAGTAATTACAGTTTCTGCCACTACTTTCAACGGCAAAAACCACAATTATGTTTGCACCAACCTAATAATAAAATATGGAGGCAACAGGCACATGGCGAGAGCTAAAACAAAAGTGGGACTGCCTGCCTTAGCTCCTTGAAAATAGAAAAACAACAACAATGATTTGGTTACTTTAGCGTACCTGAAAACACCAGTTGATAACTTCTCCATCACATCCTTTAAGATACGTAGCTGGAAGGATTGTTAAGGTGGCAATGTAAAGGAGAATTAAATAAAACCATTCAATAAACAGAGGATGCCAGGCAGATCACTTTCTCTTGTTTCAAGTTTTGTACTCTCAGAGATTCAACATGTTAAGTTAGAGAAATTCTGGAGGACGTCAAGTTTAGCTCTACAGCAGGGAAGTGATTTGAGAGTTGGTGGTGTAACAGAACCTAAATTTCCAAGAACAAGTGACAAGAGCAGCAACTCAAGCCTGGTGCTGATCCTAAGTGCTCACCACTATTATCTCAATGGATGGGAATGAAATAGTGTCTAGTTTTCATTTTTATATTACATATGGTATTTTAAGTTAAAAACAATTTTAGCACTTACATATCTTACTTTAGATGTACATTTGTTGACCAGGCTGTTTGGTAATAGGCTCAAAATTTGTTTGCAGAAGCCAGTAAACTTTGTGTGTGTATGATATACAGTCATTCCTCAGCATCCATGAAGGATTGGTTCCAGGACCCCCATGAAGACCAAAATCTCCAGATACTCAAGTCCTTTACAGAAAATAGCGCAGCAGGTTGGGAAACAAGGCTCTCTATAAAAAATTAAAAAATTAGCCAGGCATGGTGGCATGTGCCTATTGCCCCAGCTACTGGGGAGGCTGAGGCAGGAGGATCCCTTGAGCACATGGGTTTGAGGTTACAGTGAGCTGGAATGAGCACTGCACTCCAGCCAGGGCAACAAGCAAGACCCTGTCTCAAAAAAAAAAAAAAAAAAAAAAAAAAAGGCATATTTGCGTATAACCGAGGCACAGCTGCATTATACATTTAGTCATCTCTATGTTACTTATAATACCTAATGCAATGTAAATACTATGTAGGTAGTGGTTATACTGTTTTTTTTTTTTTTAATTGTTGTATTATTACTTTTTCAGAGTTTTTTTTTTTTTTTGAAACAGGGTCTCCCTCTGTGGCCCAGGCTAGAGGGCATGATCATGCTCACTGCAGCATTAACCTCTCAGGCTCTAGTGATCCTCAGCCTCCCAAGTAGCTAGGACCACAGCGATTCACTGCCACACCAGGTTAATTTATTTTATTTTTTTGTATAGACAGGGTCTCCCTATGTTGCCTGGACTGGTCTCGAACTCCTGAGATGAAGCCGTCCTCCTGCCCCAGCCTCCCAAAGTGTTGGGATTACAGGCGTGAGCCACTGCCCCCGGTCTCCAAATACTTTTGATCTTTGATTCATTGAATCCCTGGATGTGGAACCCTCAGATACAGGGGGCTGTATGTCACTAAGAGAATCAGAAAATGATGTAAAAATCAAAGAAAAATCTCTCTTGCTAATTTAATTGAAATTATAATATTAAGATCAAAATGCTATGTAATTGCCAGTACTTCTGAATTATTTATGGCCTAGAATGACACAGTTGGAAGGAGATGTCTCTGTTAAATCACAAGCAGCAACTTAGCTTGTATGAACTGAATGAGGAGGGTTTGCACAAGTGAGGACTACAGTATGATTCAGGACTTTAGAAAATGCAAATTAGGGCTGGGCGCAGTGGCTCACACCTGTAATCCCAGCACTTTGGAAGGCTGAAGCAGGTGGATCACCTGAGGTCAAGAGTTCGAGACCAGCCTGACCAATATGATGAAATCCTACCTCTACTAAAAATACAAAAATTAGCCGGGCATGGTGGCATGCGCCTACAGTCTCAGCTACTTGGGAGGCTGAGACAGGAGAATTGCTTGAATGTGGGAGACAGAGGTTGCAGTGAGCCAAAATGGCACCACTTCACTCCAGCCTTGGTGACAGAGCGAGACTCCGTCTCAAAAAAAAGAAAAAGAAAAAGAAAATGCAAATTAGAAAATATAAGTCATTTAAAAATATTTTTAAAAGGAAACTGAAGAATATAAATTTACTAATTCACATCCCTGCAAGTTCCCTTCCTACTGCTGTTAATAAAATTCTCACCTGTGTGCATAGCATATATTTCTGATTCTGGAAAATGTACAGTATTTCATATACACATGTCATGTTTCAACGTGGTCCAAGGATTTGTCAAATAGGTTAAAATTGTCTTCTTATCGGGAGAGGTGGTTTGAGAGAATTAAGTTATATACATCAAAGCAGTCAGTCTAGTTTCCAACATGTAAGATTCAAAACTAATAGCTACATAGTATTCCAATGTTAACTAATGTTACTTTTAATAGCCACGTGGTATTCTCCATTGTAGCATCACTCCATGTTATTCTTAATAATTACAATGTTATTCCTAATAATTACAATGTTATTGGATTGGATATATACTTTTTTTTTTTTTTTTTTTTTGAGATGGAGTCCCGCACTGTCTCCAGGATAGAGTGCAGTGGCGCGATCTCAGCTCACTGCAACCTCCGCCACCCAGGTTCAAGCAATTCCCCTGCCTTAGCCTCCAGAGTAGCTGGGACTACAGGCGTGTGCCACCTCGCCCGACTAATTTTTTTTTTTTGGTATTTTTAGTAGAGACGGGGGTTTCATCATGTTAGCCAGGATGGTCTCGATTTCCTGACTTTGTGATCCGCCCACCTCATCCTCCCAAAGTGCTGGGATTACAGGCATGAGCTACTGCACTAGTCCGTGTACCTTTTTAAAAAATGACATTAATTAAAAATCCTTTTAGAAAGTTAAATCTAATTTTCAAATTTAATAGGAAATATTTAATCAGAAACAACTTTAAATTCATACATGCACTACAAGAAGGGGTTTTGAAATCTACTCCTTAAAACTCAATACATGCAGTATACTAATTACGTAACTTTTTTTTTTTGAGAGGAGTCTCGCTCTGTCACCAGGCTGGAGTGCAGCAGCATGATCTCAGCTCACTGAAACCTCTGCCTCCCAGGCTCAAGCGATTCTCCTGCCTCAGCCTCATGAGTAGCTGGGACTACAGGCGCGTGCCACCACGTCCGGCCTACATAACTATTTAAAGCTCTGAATAAATTCTGTCATTGCTACCGGAGGGAACTGGCCTTTATATGTATCACACATATATGACTAGGCACATTTAAGAAATGTAAAGTATGATATTCACTAGAGACAAGTGTAAGGCTATGTAAATCTTTCTTCAGAAACACACGTATGCTGTATCAAGTAATGATAACTTATTATTTTTTTTATCCATTAAAACTTTTAGCAAGTGCTGCTGTCTCTAAGCCACACATTTTAGAAATAAAAGGAATTCTTAAGTTGACCCTACTCTAAAGAGGTTTGGACCTTTCTTTTTGAAATTGTTTGTATATTCCAAACTTTTTTTTTTTTTGAGACGGAGTCTCGCTGTCTCCCAGGCTGGAGTGCAGTGGCTCGATCTCGGCTCACTGCAAGCCCCGCCTCCCGGGTTCACACCATTCTCCTGCCTCAGCCTCCCAAGTAGCTGGGACTACAGGCGCCGCCACCATGCCCGGCTAATTTTTTGTATTTTTAGTAGAGACGGGGTTTCACCGTGTTAGCCAGGATGGTCTTGATCTCCTGACCTCGTGATCCGCCTACCTCGGCCTCCCAAAGTGCTGGGATTACAGGCGTGAGCCACTGCGCCCGGCATATTCCAAACTTTTTATTATTTTTACTCAACTGGAATGATTTGGCTTCAATCACACCAGACTTATCTCTGAATGACTTCTGTTTCAAAACTCAAACCCATCTTCATTTGATAAAGATTGACTAGCATTGATATTTATAAAACACTCCACAAACTCTTTAATTTAGAAAAGTATTCTGAAATGTTTCTGTGCAATGGCACCATCATAGGAGTAAGTGTGCAACCTTTCAAGGTGATGTGTAATTTCCTTAACGTCAGGTTAAAAACACAATTTTCCACGTATCTTATGGCTTATCTCCATTCAGAAAGGAGAGGGACTGCCTGAGTGTGATTCTTGTTCCGCCACTTGCTGCATCCTTGAGTCTGTATCAACATCTCTACGCTTCGGTTTCTTCACCTGTGAAATGGGGATGATAACAGTACTTACATCTCAAAAGGCTGCTTTAATGTTTAAATTAATACTTGCAAGGCACTTGGAACACTGTTTGGCATACTTAAGGAAACTTAACTGCTATTATTATTTCCTATTATCGTAATGAAAGAACTTAGTACAGTACAAGGTTTCAAGCCAGAAACTCAAATCAGTCGATAAAAAGGATATAAAGATATTTTCCCTGTTGTACATTTGACAAATTCCAAACTTCATCATTCAGGAAAGCTAACGTTGCTCCCTTGAGGAAAAGGCAATGGCTATCTGGAGGATCCAACTTGGATAGAATAAAACAAAGACTAATCAATTATTGTGAGTTTAACAGCAGGATGATTGGTATCTTGAGTCAGAAAAACTTCTACACAAATTAAATGATGTCCAAATCACAAAAATATGCACATAAATAACATTTAATAACATGTAAATGATAATATTTTATATTTCATGGTCCAGAACGATGAAACAGCGAGGTGATAAGTACATGGCAGATGCAAGGCCGATCTAGAATCCTGGTGATGAAGTAGGAGGGGTGTGTGTGTGTGTCTTTTCTCGCCATCTTCATGAGGGTGTTGGAAAATCAGTGAAGATTGGTATGTGAGAATTATGGTATTTGCATATCAGCCATCATGTAACTATGTAACTAGAATGCTGAAAAAGATAACCTTGAGAGATAACATACATAAACATGTATAGTAATTCCAGTTTGAATAATTAGGAAATTGTGATAATTTTATATGGAAATATTTTACTAAGTATATGTCAACGATGTTACCAAGAAAAAAATGCTATCTGAAATACTATTAAAAATTCATGCCGGGCGTGGTGTCTCACGCCTATAATCCCAGCACTTTGGTAGGCCGAGGCAGGTGGATCACCTGAGGTCAGAAGTTCAAGACCAGCCTAGTCAACATGGTGAAACCCCGTCTCTACTAAATACACAAAAATTAGCCTTGCGTGGTGGCAGGCGCCTGTAATCCTAGCTACTTAGGAAGCTGAGGCAGGAGAATCGCTTGAACCCGGGAGGCAGAGTTTCCAGTGAGCTGAGATCATGCCATTGTGCTCCAGCCTGGACAACAAGAGTGAAACTTCGTTCCAAAAAAAAAAAATAAGTCACATGTCTAAATCACTAAATAAAATTATACTTCATTGCTGAAAGTATGTCTCTGCTAGGCAGTATTTCAACAATTTGGCCAACATATTGCTAAAGTTAAAAAAAGCTACATTTCTTTTTTTTTTTTTTTTTTTTTTTTGAGACGGAGTCTGGCTCTGTCGTCCAGGCTGGAGTGCAGTGGCCAGATCTCAGCTCACTGCAAGCTCCGCCTCCCAGGTTTACACCATTCTCCTGCCTCAGCCTCCCGAGTAGCTGGGACTACAGGCGCCCGCCACCTCACCTGGCTAGTTTTTTGTATTTTTTAGTAGAGACGGGGTTTCACCATGTTAGCCAGGATGGTCTTGATCTCCTGACCTAGTGATTCGCCCGTCTCGGCCTCCCAAAGTGCTGGGATTACAGGCTTGAGCCATCGCGCCTGGCCGCATTTCTACATATAAAATATGTAGCTACATATAAAATATGGAATGAAAAATAAAGGTAAATTTCTTTACGATTCAGATTTTCTTTTTTTTTGAGACAGAGTCTCGCTCTGTGACCCAGGCTGCTGTAGAGTGGCACAATCTCAGCTCACTACAACCTCCGCCTCCCAGGTTCAAGTAATTCTTGTGCCTCAGCCCTCAGCCTCCCAAGGAGCTGGGAATATAAGCCTGCGCCACCATGCCTGGCTAATTTTTGTATTTTTTCTAGAGACAGGGTTTCACCATGTTGGCCAGGCTGGTCTTGAACTCCTGGCCTCAAGTGATCTACCCGCCTTGGCCTCCCATAGTGCTGGAATTATAGGTGTGAGCCACTGCACTTGGACCAGATTTTATACTAATTTAGTCACACTCTTTGCCTCAAATAACTTAGACTTTATTGTTTGTTAATTATACCCCTTTGGTGTAATGGTAATGCTTTATGGTTTCTGATAATACCTGAAGGTTTTCTTCTGTTGTTACCCAGTGGCCTCCAACACCAAGAAGTGTGATGATATCATGTTTATGTGGTAGTAGTTGTAGTTTTACAGCTGGTTCATCGTCTTTACTATAGAATCTCACTTGCAAGGGAATAGTTTAAAAAAAAAAAACAAGAGAGAGAGAGAGAAGAAATATATTTTGTAATAATCTGACAAAAATTTATTCTTCAAACAAGTTCTTATTTATTTAGAGACAAAGTCTTACTATGTTGCCCAGGCTGGCCTGGACTCCAGCAATCCTCCAGCCTCAGCCTCATGAGTAGTTGGGACTACAGGCACAGACCACTGTGTCCGGCACTCTCTTTACTTTTTAATGTACGAATGAGGAAACATTTTTCTTAGAAAAAGCAACACACAATGTATTCTGATACCATAAAATCTACTTTTTGCATTAAACTGATAAAATTTATTCTACATTTAATTACAATTTATTGTAAATCTATTTATTATAGAAATAAAGATAAAATGTCTATCTTCATTTGAAAACCAGGCAAGGTAATGTAACACATAACCAAATCTGATAATTAACACTGATAGCTTAATATAGTGAGATGAATTGATTCCCAGTTAAAAAACTCAGACTCAGGATAGTCTTAACATAATTACTGAAATGTCCATGTGAAAAAATGATGCAATAAAGTATGTGTTTACTTCCACTGACAGATTATCCCGAGCTATTTTCAAATCTTAGAAAATACTGGTTTAAAAAACCACACAATAGTCATAACCATATTCATCCATGATTCTCAAATTAGAAGATAAATTCTACCAAAGTATAAACAGAAGCACTTTGCAGGCCTGTAAAACCTATCCTTTAGGAGTCATGCTATTACTTAAGTGTGTTCAGGGTAAGTGTTAAAAAGATACTGGTTAAACTAAAAACATTAAAGAAAGTGAAACTGGAACAAACTTTGGCATTTTCCAAATAGAGACTGCAGACATCAACTATCCAATAGAAGGCAGCCACACACAGCAGATGGGACTGAAAAGGCATCGCAATGATGCTGTGTTATCTGGGAACCACCGAGGAGGCCATGTTTCTAGATTTCTTGTAGCGATATGTCATTTGTTACTCTAATGTCTACACCAAGCTTGTCCAACCCGCAGCCTGCCCAGGATGGCTTTAAATGCGGCCCACACAAATTCGTAACTTTCTTAAAACATTGTAAGACATTTTTGAGATTTTTTTTAGCTCATCAGATATCATTAGTGTTAATATATTTTGTGTGTGGCCTAAGACAATTCTTCCAGTGTGGCCAGGGAAGCGACACCCCTGGCCTACACTGTAAAAGATAAGCATGTTCTCTCTTACATACAGTACTTACACTGAGAATAAAGTGGAAGTTCCAATTTAAATTAAAAAGTCTTTAGTTAAAAACAAAACCCAAAACTCAACATCCAGTTTAATAAGTGCATTAATAATTATGCCCTAAATTTTTTTCTTAAATTCATCAAACTAAAAAAACTACACAGGCTACTAATTTCGTAAGGTACCTACCTCCAGCATCTAGGACAATGTCTACTCCCAGGCCACCTGTTTCTTCCAAACAGCTTTCAGCAACATGAACTTTCCCATTAGATACATCAATCACTCGGGCTGTAAAGGACAGGAAATCAGGCAATTGTACTGTTCTGTATGTGATCAACACAAACAAATCAGGGAAAAAGAAAAAGAAAAGCAAATAAATATCTATTCTCTGAAATGAGTTAAGCAATTCAAACAATTACTGAATTTAAAGGGAGAAAGTCAATTTAAATTATACTTTTTCTCATCTAACCCAATATGGGATATAGCAGTCTAAACGAAGAGACCTATATATTTAATAAAATTAAAATGTGAACATTTTGAGGAGAAGGTGATCCAAGGCTGGTCTGTTGACACAGAGCACTATTTTCTACAGCTATAGGGTATGTTGCCAGAATTAGGAATCTGAAAACACAGAGGTACATATATAATAAGACATGAACTGGAAGATTAAGTCAGTTTCTTTTTTTTTTTTTTCCCCAGACAGGGTCTCACTCCATTGCCTAGGATAGAGTGTAGTGGCGTGATCACAGCCCACTGCAGCCTTCAACTCCTGGGTTCAAGCAATCCTCCTGCCCTAGCCTCCCAAGTAGTAGGACTACAGGTACATGCCACCATGCCTGGCTAATTTTTTTAAATTTTTTTGTAGGGACAGGGTCTTGCTATGTTGCCTAAGCTATTTTTGAACTCTTGGCCTCATGTGATCCTCCTGTCTTGGCCTCCTGAATCCCTGGGATTATAGGTGTGAGCCACCACCCCCAGCTAGATTAAGTAGTTTATCAAGTATGTTCATATTTAATAGTCTTTAGAGCTAAAAAGCATCAAAATATACAGATGATGCTCATCTTTACGATGGGCTACATCCCAATATACCCACTGTAAGTCAAAAATGCACTTAATATCCAATAAACGCATCATAACATTTTAAAAATCCTAAATCAAAACACTGTCAGCTGAGAACAGTCTGTATTTGTATAATAAGGTAATTATCTGCTAGAGGCTGTTTCACCCTTTCTCAGTCATAGAAATCCCCCTTTCTTCCCCACTTACTCTCCCAAATGAAGAAAAATCTTAAAGCTAAGGAAAAGGAACATGATTTTTCGGAGAGTCAGTACAAATTAAATAGATTTTAACTGGCTGCATTAAAGGATATTAGTAGCATCATATTAATAGAATATAAATTATTGACAGAATTAAAAATAATTCTCAGAATTTTGAACTGGTAAATAACAACATGCTTGTATTTCCTTTCTGTATCTTTTAACACCTTCTAGTTGAAGAGAATTCCTCTTAGAGCTGCCCATATTAGTGGTATAGTCCAACAGAGTAATCTAGGATTTGGAGGGAAGGAGGAAAAGGACAAAAGGGAAAGGGGACAAAGTAATCTAGGAAAGGCAAATTAACAAATAAGAAATTTTCCCTTCATTCATGTTCTTTTTATTCACACCATTCATGCTTTTTTTTTTTTTTTTTTTGAGATGGAGTCTCGCTGTGTCACCCAGGATGGAGTGCAGTGACGTGATCTCGGCCCACTGCAAGCTCCACCTCCTAGATTCATGCCATTATTCTCCCTCAGCCTCCTGAGTAGCTGGGACTACAGGTGCCTGCCACCACGCTAGTTCATTTTTTTTTGTATTTTTAGTAAAGACGGGTTGCACCATGTTAGCCAGGATGGTCTCGATCTCCTGACCTCGTGATCTGCCTGCCTCGGCCTCCCAAAGTGCTGGGATTACAGGTGTAAGCCACTGTGCCCAGCCCATTCATGCTTTTTTTTTTCTTTTGAGGCGGACTCTCACTTTGTTGCCCAGACTGGAGTGCAATGACATGATCGCGACTCACTGCAACCTCCACCTCCCGGGTTCTACCAATTCTCCTGCCTCAGCCTCCTGAGTAGCTGGGATTACAGGCACCTGCTACCACGCCCAGCTAATTTTTGTATTTTTAATAGAGATGGGGTTTCATCATGTTGGCCAGGCTGGTCTTGAACTCCTGACCTCAAGTGATCCACCTGCCTCAGCTCCCAAAGTGCTGGGATTACAGGTGTGAGCCACCACGCCCAGCCTGTGCTCTCTTTCTCCATTCTATTTTCAAATCTCTTCTTTTTCCTTTTCTCCTCCTTTCTTCAGCCCCTGTATTGCCTTCCTTCTATTTCTTGGTTATCTCTGTCACAAGCATAATGTAACAATGGAAATCAATGTGAGCTTTACTGTCAGGCCTGGGTTCAAATCTCATTCCAGTTCTTTACTAGGTGTATATCCTTGGAGAAGCTAGTTCTCTGAGGCTTGTCTCTAGTTCTTCCGCACCCAGCCTGCATCAGGTGTTTCTAAACTGCATCAAAGTTCACCTAATTCAAAGTTGAGTAAATTGTTGAAAACAATGGGGCAAAGAGGAAAAAACACTGAAAAATGTAAGTTTACAAAAAACGTAAGTAATTAAAATTAAAACTATCACTTAAGTAAATTGGGGCTGGATATGGTGGCTCATGCCTGTAATTCCAGCACTTTGGGAGGCCAAGGTGGGTGCACTGCTTGATCTCAGAAGTTTGATACCAGCCTAGGCAACATGGCTAAACCCATCTCTACAAAAAATACAAAAAATTAGCCAGGCGTGATGGCATATGCCTGCAGTCCCAGCTACTCAGGTGGCTGAGGTGGGAGGATCGCCTGACCCTGGGGAGGTCCATACTGCAGTGAGCCATGATTGTGCCATTGTTCTCCAGCTGGGTGACAGAGTGAGACCCTGTCTCAAAAAAAAAAAAAAAAAGTAAATTGGGAGATAGCACATACACTGCATTTTCAAACTGACTTTCATTTGGGATTTTATAAATTCTTTTTTTTTTTTTTTAAGATTATATATAGATGAGGTCTTCTATGTTGCTCAGGCTGGTCTCAAACTCCTGGGCTCAAGTGATCCTCCCACCCTGGCCTCCCAAGGTGCTGGGGTTACAGTCGTGGGCCACTGCACCTGGCCAAGGATTTTGTACTTGGTTTTACAAGTACATTTTTAAAGGTGATTTTCCTCCAAAATTCCTTGTTTTAAAGTCTGTGCTCATAATACTACCCACCTATGGGAGGTCTGAATCTTTCAAGGCACTGCTTATCTTCAAGGCTGCATGCTGTTGAAATCACTTTGGCTCCTCTATGATGTGCTAACTGAATAGCTATTGTACCAAATGCCTGTGTAGAAAAAAAATATACAGTGGGTGTACGGTCATAGGGCAGAGGCCATATCAAATTGATTTCTTTATATTATTTAATAAAGTGTAATTCTTTAGTGTTACTTTAGTATATTTTAAAATGTTATCTAATAGGAAAAGAGCAAAGTTATGGGCAATTTTAATAGTGGAAATATTTGATTGACTTTCTTCTTTACAAGGGGTGGTGGAAAAGCTGCACACCACAAGCTGTCACTCAGTGTGACCACAGCACATAATTTCAAGGATGGAGGGTCACATTCAGACACATGGCCTTGCAAAGAGAAAACTGGGCCTTGTCAGTGTGATGGTCTAAGCTAATTATATAGTACATATGGGAGTCCAGCTATCTCTCTTTGAAGATCAAAGCACTTCAAAAGCTCCATCCTGTTCAGACCCATGGGGTAAGTTCAGGGAAACACTACTATCCTGATGTTGGACATCAGGCTGAAGCCAATGCTGAAGACAGCTCTGCCTTTTCTTCAAAGAAAAGCAGGAAGAAAGCATTTCATCACAAGCCAGTTAGAAAAGAGAACTATAAGTTAATTTCAAGTTTTTCTTGACATTTTTAGATGACAGTATTTTACGTATTGTTTTAGTGTCTTGCACTATGTTTTGGTATATGTAATATGTTTAAATTAGGACGTGCTGATCTTTTGTGTGATCCATCTATATATAAAATGCCAATACTTGGTCAACGTAAGTGTGAGGGTGGGAAATAGGCTACAAAGCTGGTAGGGAGTTCTGGACTATGACTTCAAGGGCTCATGCGGTATCTTAGGCTTTGTCTAACAAGAATGAATAAAAATGGCTTGTCTGCTTTTTAATGTACCAGCAGATTCAAAGTCATAAACTAATCACACTAAATCTAACTTTGATCTTCTATTGATAAAAGCTGCTTATTATAACAAAATAGGACACTGGAAAAAAAGTCAATCAATAACCTATTGGCAAAGAATTATATTAGCAAATGGATGGCTCATTGCTAAATTTCCTAAGTTTACTATATGCTGCTCTGTTTCTTAACAAAACCATTAGCACCTACACTTGCTCCATCCATTATCAGCACTGATTTTCCAGGAGAGACATAAGAAAGATAATGCAGAGCTGTATAGGCGCGTACTCCATCCCGAATGCTTCCTGCTGCTTCCGTCCATGTGACCTTTTCTGGTTTATGAACTATCATAAAGAACAGGAAAAAACAATCTGTTAGCAAGTCCCATGAGTCCTACCTCCTGGATCTATTTCTCTCCATCTCTACTTCCACCATGGCCCTGGGCCAAGCCCCCACTCCCATTCTCTCTCACCTACGTTACTTTCCATTATTGCCCATGAATAATTCTCCACATAGGAGTCAGTGTGTGTGTATTTTTAAAATGTTTAAAACACATGCAGAAAAAGTATGTAAAATATAAAATACAGTTGGATGAATAAATATAAAGGAAATATGCAAAGTTAACTACCATCCTGGTGGCGAAAGACCACAGCCATCACCCCAGCAGCCTCTTCTCTCCTCACCAGAGGTCACCACCATTCTCATACAATTTCTCATTTGTATCACTCAAGTACGCATTTCTAAACAATACAATTTCATGGCTGGGTGCAGGCGCTCACGCCTGTAATCCCAGCACTTTGGGAGGCCAAGGCCGGCGGATCACGAGGTCAGGAGATTGAGACCATCCTGGGTGACACGGTGAAACCCTGTCTCTACTAAAAATACAAAAAATTAGCCAGGCGTGGTGGCAGGCACCTGTGGTCCCAGGTACTTGGGAGGCTGAGGCAGGAGAATGGCATGAACCTGGGAGGTGGAAGTTGCAGTGAGCTCAGATCGTGCCACTGCACTCCAGCCTGGGCAATGTTAGACTCCGTCTCAAAAACAAAAAACAAAAAACAATTTTGTATTGCCAAGGCTTTAAACTTTATCTGACCGGAATCATACCATATGCATTCTTTTCTACCTCGCTTTTTATGCTCTACATTACGTTTTTAAAGCATCCTTTCTGTGGATGAGGCTGTTAGATCACTTTCACTCTTGTTGTTTTATAGCATTCCAATATATTAAAAACACCTTCATTTGCTTATCCATTGTTTAGCTGATGAACATTTGTGTTGTCTCCAGTTTTTGTCAGTTATAAACAATGCTGCTAAGTGTGTTCGTATATGAAAGATATTGTTACACTGTGCATGGTTTTTCCTAGGATATTTAAATCGGAGTGGAAATCCCAGGTCCCAGGGTATATTACCTGTTCGTTAACTACACCTTTCCAAAGTGACTGCATCAATTTACTTTCCCACAGGACTGTCCTGTTGCTGCGAATGTCCTTGTCAACTTGTGGAATGATCACATTTATACATTTTTACCAATTATGAAGGTAGGTAATAGTTTCTTACTATGATTTTAATTTGCTTTCCCTGACTACTAAAAGAGGTTGAGCATCCTTCTATGTTTATTGCCCATCTGGAATTCCTTCTGTGAATTCCTTTTTCAAGTGTTTATCAATGTTTCTATTGTTTTGTCTTTTTCTTATTTAGAGCTTTACAGGAATTCTTTATATATTGTAGATAAGTCGTTTATGTGCTATAAATATTATTTTCAACTTTGTGTCTTCTGTTTTCAATCTCTTTAACAGTATCTTTAAAAAACAGAAGCACCAGAATGGTATTTTAAAAAGATAAATGATATCCTAACAATTCTCTGCTTAAAATTTATCAATGGCTTTCCACTGCACTTGGAACCAAATGCAACTCCTAATATAGTTTAAAAAGCTCCACATGATCTGACCGTTAAACTATTCCTTAACATGTTTCTCTATTTTTGTTTTGTGTTTATGCTGTACACTGATGTGATTTTTCCTTTCGCTATTTTTGTTTTGTGTTTATGCTGTACACTGATGTGATTTTTCCACAATACGAGGAATTCTTTTTTTTTTTTTTTTTGATACGGAGTCTCACTCTGTCGCCAGGCTGCAGTGCAGTGGTGCGATCTTGGCTCACTGCAACCTCCCCGTCCTGGGTTCAAGCAATTCTCCTGCCTCAGCCTCCCAAGTAGCTGGGATTACAGGTGTGTGCCACCATGCCTGGCTAATTTTTGTATTTTTTAAGTAGAGACGGGGTTTCACCATGTTGGCCAAGCTGGTCTCAAACTCCTGACCTCAGGTGATCTGCCTACCTTGGCCTCCCAAAGTGCTGGGATTACAGGTGTGAGCCACCGTGCCTGGCCAAGAAATTCTTTCTTGTTTTACCTAAGATCAACTTTATAACACTTTCACAGTCTTTACCAGCTCTTTCAAATGTTTCCTCTAATAGCAATGATTCCCGTGGACTAGGCAGAGTAGTCAGCACTGCATTTAGCAACTAGTGCCATCTAGTGGGAGAAGTGGAGCATTCAAACATGCATGTTGAAATGCTCAGACAAGAGCCGAGAATTAAAACAGTAAAAACATATTAAGCACCAGGTGATAGCACACACAGTACTTTATTCCTTAGGTAACTCTTTAAGACAGCTATTCTCTCCATTTTACAGATTATGAAATACGGTTCAGGGTAATTGATTAATTTGTCTAATGCCACATAGCTCATAAGGTGAATATATGACTTTAAAGCACATCTATTTCAACAGTGCATGCTCAGTCAACATATAATTTACTTACTGGGAACATCTTCTATCAAAAGGATTGGAACTATCATATTTTTATTAAAAACTCAATCATGTTGTCCTTAAAGAAATGCTAACTGCGGCCAGGCGCGGTGGCTCACACCTCTAATCCCAGCACTTTGGGAGGCCAAGGCTGGTAGATCACCTGAGGTTAGGAGTTTGAGCCCAGCCTGGCCAACATGGTGAAACCCTGTCTCTACTAAAAATTCCAGCTACTTGGGAGGCTGAGGCAGGAGAATTGCTTGAACCCTGAAGGTGGAGGTTGCAGTGAGCTGAGATTGTGTCATTGCACTCCAGACTAGATGACAGGGCAAGACTTTGTCTCGGAAAAAAAAAAAAAAATTACTACCTGCAATAAAATTATATTTAAAATTTCAACAGTTCTGGCCAGGCGCGGTGGCTCAAGCCTGTAATCCCAGCACTTTGGGAGGCCGAGACGGGCGGATCACGAGGTCAGGAGATCGAGACCATCCTGGCTAACACGGTGAAACCCCGTCTCTACTAAAAAATACAAAAAACTAGCCGGGCGAGGTGGCGGGCGCCTGTAGTCCCGGCTACTCAGGAGGCTGAGGCAGGAGAATGGCGGGAACCCGGGAGGCGGAGCTTGCAGTGAGCTGAGATCCCGCCACAGCACTCCAGCCTGGGTGACAGAGCGAGACTCCGTCTCAAAAAAAAAAAAAAAAAAAAATTTCAACAGTTCTAAAATTGCATGGTTAGATGTGGGTTAATATCAACACACTTGCTTTTGTGTTGGGGGTCCACAGGTGTTATTATGTTATAAAAACTAAACAAATAAGGCCAGGTGCAGTGGCTCACACCTGTACTCCCAGCACTTTGGGAGGCCAAGGCGGGCACAGCACCTGAGGTTGGGAGTTCGAGATAAGCCTGACCAACATGGAGCAACCCCGTCTCTACTAACAATAAACAAATTAGCCAGGCATGGTGGTGCATGCCTATAATCCCAGCTACTTGGGAGGCTAAGGCAGGAGAATCGCTTGAACCCGGGAGGCAGAGGTTGCAGTAAGCCGAGATCACGCCATTGCACTCCAGCCTGGGCAACAAGAATGC
The DNA here is from genome assembly GCF_047675955.1 of Chlorocebus sabaeus. Lineage (NCBI taxonomy): Eukaryota > Metazoa > Chordata > Mammalia > Primates > Cercopithecidae > Chlorocebus > Chlorocebus sabaeus. The sequence continues at coordinate 68,626,015 of NC_132905.1, read as the reverse complement.
AACTCTGTCTCAAAAAACCAAACACCAAAAACCAAAAAAAAAAAAAAAATTAAACAAATAAATGAGAGCCATATTTCAGCATCCAAGAATTATAATTTGATTTCTTTCTAGTTTAGGTCCAAAGGAATAAAAACAACAATGCTGAAAATATGTGCAAAATTTTGAATGAAAAATAAAATTAGTTTTAGGCTTGACGGAATTGCTGAAGAACTGAAAAGTACAAAAGAGTTGGAAGAATTACTCTACTCTTTAACTCTATTATCATGTTTGAGAAACAGGACTAACATCACATTTTGGGGGAATGTTTGAAACATAGCTCTTTGGTTTGGTAAAGAACAGACTTACTTGAGTTGAAAGTGACTGAGCATTGAGCACTCATTAAACAATCATGAAGGCCAGGCACAGTGGCTCATACCTGTAATGCCAGCACTTTGGGAGGCCAAGGCGGGAAGATCACCTGAGCTCAGGAGTTAGAGACCAGCCTGGGCAACATGGCACGACCAGTTTCTGCAAAAAAAAAGTTAGCCAGGCATGGTGGTGCATGCCTATTGTCCTAGCTACTTGGGAGGCTGAGGTAGGAGGATTGCTTGAGCCCAGGAGTATGAGGCTGCAGCAAACTGTGATCATTCCGCTGCACTGCAGCCTGGGCTACAGAGGGAGACCCTGTCTCAAAAATAAACAAATAAACAAAAAACAAAACACCAAAGACAAATTAAAAAAAAAATTATATACAGAAAAATTGCCACACAAGTAATAGGAACTAAAATAGAGTTGTAGTGAACTGAAAATTTCCCCCTACAAACTTGCTGGGAAACTGAAATTATTCCCTTTTATAAAAGGTTGGAGCTACAACAGAGATTAGAGGTTATTTAGCTGAGTGTCCTCCTTTATAGACGCAGTCAGAGTGCCTAGGATCTAGCCTAAAGGTCACACTGTTAGTCATCATTCTTTTTTTTTTTTACATTGTAAATTGACAAATTATAATTGTATAAATTTATGGGGCACAAAGTGATGCTATGATTTATGAATACAATGTGGAATAATTAAATCAAGCAAGTTAACATAGCCATCATCTCAAATACTTATTTTATGATGAAGACATTTGAAATTTACTCTCAGCAATTTTGAAATGTACAATACTCTATTATTAACTATACTCACCATGCTGTGCAAAGAACTGAAAATAAAAACATACCCCTTGGCCAGGCGCGGTGGCTCACGCCTGTAATCCCAGCAGTTTGGGAGGCCGAGGTGGGTGGATCACCTGAGGTCAGGAGTTCGAGTCTGGCCTGGCCAACAAGGAGAAACCCCGGCTTTACTAAAAATACAAAAAATTAGCCGGGCGTGGTGACGGGCGCCTGTAGTCCCAGCTACTCAGGAGGCTGTGGCAGGAGAAATGGTTGAACCTGGGAGGCGGAGGTTGCAGTGAGCCAACATGGCGCCACTGCACTCCAGCCTGGGCAATAAGAGTAGAATTCTGTCTCAAAAATAAATAAATAAATAAATAAATAAATAAATAAATAAATAAATAAAAACATATCCCTCCTGTTTAGCTGAGATTTTATATGGTTTGTCCACCAACACTCCATTCTCCCCAGCCCGCAGCCTCTGTAGCCACCATTCTACTCTCTGCCTCTATGAGTTTGTTTTAGATTCCACACAGAAGTGAGAGCATGCTGTATCTGTCTTTCTGTGCCTGGCTTATTTCACTCAGCATAGTGCTCTGCTCTCCATTTCCATCCATGTTGTCACAAATGACACAATTTCCTGCTTTTTAAAGGCTCAACGGTATTCCATTGTATATATCTATCTCACATTATTCATTCATCTGTTGATGGACACTTAGGTTGAGTCCATAACTTGGCTGTTGTGAATATTGCTGCAATGAACATGGGAGTGCAGACATCTGATTTCAAAGTTTCTGGGGAAAATATCCAGAAGGAGGATTGCTGAATCATATGGTAACTCTATGTTTTGATTTTTGAGGAACATTCATACACTTTCCATAATGACTGTACTAATTTACATTCCCACCAACAGCGTACAAAGTTTTCCTTTTCTCTACATTTTTGCCAATACTTACCTTTTGTCTTTTTGATAGCAGCTATTCTGACAGGTATGAGATGGTATTTCTTTGTGATTTTAATTTGCATTTCCCTAATGATTACTGATGTCGAGTATTTTTTCACGTCTTCTTTTGAGAAACGTCTATTCAGGTCCTTTGACCCTTTTCTACTTGTTTTTTTCTTCCTACTATTGTCTGAGCTCCTTATATATCACTATATTAACCGCTTATCAGATGTACAGCTTATCAACATTTTCTCCCAGTCTGTAGGCTATCTCTGCACACTGCTGTTTCCTTTGCTGTGTAAGAGGTCCTTCTTAAAGTACTACTTTTTTTCGGAGACAGGCTGGAGTGCAGTGGTGCAAATACAGCTAACAGTAGCCTCAACCTCCTAGGTTCAAGCAATTCTTCCTTCTCAGCCTCCCAAGCAGCTAGGGCTATAGGCACATACCACCACATCTAGTTTTTTTTTGGATTTCTTATAGAGACAGGGTTTTATCATGTTGTCCAGGCTAGTCTCGGACTCCCGAGCTCAAGCAATTGGCTCTGCCTTGGCCTCCCAAAGTGCTGGGATTATAGGTGTGAGCTACTGTGCTTGGCCTAGTTTTTTTCTTTTTTTAAAAAACAAACTTTTTGTTGAGATGATCTTGCTATGTTGCCCATTCTTAAAGTCTTTCCTTCCTTCCTTCCTTCCTTCCTTCCTTCCTTCCTTCCTTCCTTCCTTCCTTCCTTCCTTCCCTCCCTCCCTCCCTCCTTCTTTCTTTTCTTTCTTTCTTTCTTTCTTTCTTTCTTTCTTTCTTTCTTTCTTTCTTTCTTTCTTTCTTTCTTTCTCTCTCTCTCTCTCTCTCTCTCTCTCTCTCTCTCTCTCTCTCTCTCTCTCTCTCTCTCTCTCTCTCTCTCTCTCTCTCTCTCTCTTTCTTTCTTTCTTTCTTTCTTTCTTTCTTTCTTTCAAAATTTTATTTGCTGGTAGAGACAAGCAAGTTGCCAAGGCTGGTCTTGAACCCCCGGGCTCAAGCAATCCTCCTACCTCAACCTCCCAAAATGTTGGGATTACAGGCGTAAGCCACCACACCCAGCCTTAAAGTACTTATTTTATCTTATTTTATTTTTTTGAGACAGAGTCTCACTCTGTCACCCAGGCTGGAGTACAGTGGCGCAATTTTGGCTCACCTCTGTCTCCTGGGTTCAAGCCAGTCTTGTGCCTCATCCTTTCGAGTAGCTCGGATTACAGGTGTACGCCACCACACCTGGCTAATTTTTTATATATTTAGTAGCGACGGGGTTTTGTCATGTTGGCCAGGCTGGTCTCAAACTCCTGACCTCAGGGGTTCCACCCGCCTTGGCCTCCAAAAGTGCTGGGATTACAGGTATGAGCCACCGTGCCTGTCGTACTTCTTTTAAAGAAACATTTTGTTGTGTTTTCTTCCTCAAGGAATATCTGCAATTGTTTTCTCTATATACTTTAGTGGATTTCTGGACTTTAATCCATCCTCCTAATTTATAAATAAGTTAGAAGAAAAAGGTCATTTGTGTGGTTTGCCTGTCTTAGCTTAAACTTCATAGCTAGAAAATGGATGCTCTAATTTGCTTTTCTCCTTCTGGTCCATGTCATAACTTTCCAGTGTTCATCAGTGCCTAAAGGAATGGGCCTTGTTTGGTTGTTGTTGGTTTTTTTTTTCTTTTTTTTGAGACAGTCTCACTCTGTCGCCGAGGCTGGAGTGCAGTGGCACTGTGTTGGCTCACTCTATCCTCCATCTCCTGAGTTCAAGCAATTCTCCTGCCTCAGCCTCCCGAGTAGCTGGGATTACAGGCACCTACCACCACGCCCGGCTAGTTTTTATATTCTTAGTAGAGACGGGGTTTCACCGTGTTGGCCAGGCTGGTCTCGAACTCCTGACCTCGGGTGATCCACCCACCTCACCCTCCCAAAGTGCTGGGATTACAGGCATGAGCCACCGCGCCCAGCCAACTGTTGTTGTTTTTAATAATTTATCTTCTATAGCAATTTAGTTTTGGTTACTTAATGAAAAGACTCCATATTCACGACGTTCTCAAAAGAACAGGGCAATAAGGCCAACCATCCAAGGAAACTCTGGGGCCAAAAACAGGATAGTTTCCTGTAAAGGAGCCAGTGGCAATCCTCAATTTTCAAACTGCACAATTTCAAAATAGCTATGGATTAGACACTTTCACTGCATGGTATTTGAAAGAGATCTTTATCTTTCAAAGGAAGACACATACTTGGCTCCTTATCTAGGTTTAATGTATATTCCAATAAGTACAGGCCTCAGATCTCTGAAAAAGTGTCTTTTGGAAATTAATTTTTAATAAAATAATACAGTATTATTGGAAATTTTAGATATAATGAATGACATTAATTTAAATAAAAATTACTTTAAATTTATAATTTTAGCAATGAAATGTCAAAGATTTGTTAGCCTAGTTTGAGTTACTGTATGGACCCAACTGAGTAAGATTACTATTTTTCTTTTTTATTATACTTTAAGTTCTAGGGTACATGTGCACAACATGCAGGTTTGTTACATATGTATACATGTGCCATGTTGGTGTGCTGCACCCATTAACTCGTCATTTACATGAGGTATATCTCCTAATGCTATCCCGCCACCCCCACAATAGGACCCAGTGTGTGATGTTCCCCTTCCTGTGTCCAAGTGATCTCATTGTTCAGTTCCTACCTATGAGTGAGAACATGTGGTATTTGGTTTTCTGTTCTTGCGATAGTTTGCTGAGAATGATGGCTTCCAGCTGCATCCATGTCCCTACAAAGGACAAGAACTCATCCTTTTTTATGGCTGCATAGTATTCCATGGTGTATATGTGCCACATTTTCTTAATCCAGTCTGTCACTGATGGACATTTGGGTTGATTCCAAGTCTTTGCTATTGTGAATAGTGCTGCAATAAACATACGTGTGCATGTATCTTTTGGAAGACCCAAATCCAAATTGGCCTCTGTCCCCAAAAGGTCTGATTAGATATTACATTATTTAAGAAGAGAACCTAGGAAAAGGTTTAATTCAATAGTTCAAGAACATAAAAGAGTGTATTTGCACCTATGGATATGGTATGAAGAACATAATGAATCCCAGCATAAGAAATATATACTGGCTGTACCGCTGTAGTCCTGGTGTGTCCACTGACCACATCTTCCTCCCCTGCTCACACAGGTAACTTCCACCTCACTTTCCATCCTCTACCTTTTCTCTGCATCCTTAAATAACATATGCTTAATTTTGTACATTTTTGAACTGTATATAAATAAATGGTATGGGGACTGTTTGTATTCTTCTGCAACTTGCTTTTTTCACTCAATATTGTTTGTGAGAATTATTCACTTTGATATGTTTAGCTCTTACTCATTTTCATGGCTATATAGAAATTCATTCTATGAATATCTTCAACTATCCATTTGCTTGGTGATGGACATTTAGGCTGTTTCCAGTTTCTTTCACTATTACAAATAACGCTGCTATGAACTCTTATACAGTGTGTCTCCTAGTGCACATCAAATTTCCATAGGCTACGTAACTATGAGTGGAATTACCAGATCTGATGTATATACATCATTACCTTAATTAGATAATGTTACATTATTTTCTAACATATTTGTACCAACTTACATTCCAGTGCATGAAAGGTTCCATCATTCCACATCCTTCCCACCCTTTGGATGGTCAGATTTTTTTTTTTTTTTTTTGAGATGGAGTCTCTGTCACCCAGACTGAGTGCAGTGGTACCATCTCGGCTCCCTGTAACCTCCACCTCCCGGGTTCAAGTGATTCTCCTGTCTCAGCCTCCCGAGTAGCTGGGATTACAGGCATGCATCAATAGCCCAGCTAAGATTTTTTGTATTTTTAGTAGGGATGGGGTTTCACCATGTTGGCTAGGATGGTCTCAAACTCCTGACCTCAAATGATCTGCTCGCCTCGGCCTCCCAAAGTACTGGGATTACAAGAGTGAGCTACTGCGCCTGGCTGATGGTCAGACTTTTTAACTTTTGTCAGTCTAGTGGATGCATAATGTTATCTCGAAGTGGTTTTAATTGCTTTCCTGATTACTTAGGAGATGAAGCAACTGTTTAATATGGTTTCATTAAGTGTATATGTGTGTGTGTGTGTACTTTAAATATCCAAAAAGTAAATAACCATAAGAAAAATTAAAAATGAACATTTCAGTTAAACTCAATACTAGTCAAAAGATGTTTGCAATAGAAACCAAAGATGAGTGTTCTTTTTTTTCTCTTTTTTGAGACAGAGTCTCGCTCTGTCACCCAGGCTATAGTGCAGTGGTGCAATCTCGGCTCCACCTCCAGAGTTCAAGCGATTCTCATGCCTCAGCCTCCTGAGTAGCTGGAATTATAGGCGTGTGCCACCAGGCCCAGCTAATTTTTTTGTCTTTTCAGTAGAGACAGGGTTTTGCTCTATTGGCCTGGCTGGTCTCAAACTCCTGGCCTCAGGTGATCTGCCCACCGTGGCCTCCCAAAGTGCTGGGATTACAGGTGTGAGCCACCACACCCAGCCTGAGATGAGTGTTCTCGATTCTTTCCTGTCTCAAACTCTACATGCACTGTCTAAATATTGTACATTTTTTGTTTCAATCAATAACCAAGAGTAAAAAAAAAATTTTAAATTCTGATTAGGGATATAATTTAACAGCCAAGAGAGAAACCACTTTTCAAAGATCTTACCATGAGCAGTGTTAGTAAAACTTAAAGGTCTATATATTGTTTAGTCTGAATAAGAATTTTATGAATACTAATTACAAGCTAGAAGTATTCACATGACCAGCCAACATTTTTTATATACATGACTGGTTAATGATACTTTATTAAGTACAACACTCATGGTAAATTCAAAAAAATTAAAATGTTATTAAACCATATGTCAATGAAGTAAGACTTATGTGAGCTCCAAAGTACTGGATTGCTACATACCCAAGTAATGCTCATGTACTCTAACAACTTCACAAAGTCCAGGGTCTTCAGAGTCCAGGGGCAAAATTCCTAAAAATCAAAATAAGATATTTAAGGCATATAAGTCAAAAATTCATTCCTAATGAGAGGCCAGTAAGTATTATTACAAATTTTATTCAGTGGAATTTTGAGGAAGGTTCCAGTAATTACTAGTGTGGATAAGAAAAAATTCAGAAATAGGGAAGCGCTCTGTGCCACTCCTATCTCTTTCTTCTTTTCCCTCTGAGTGATAGTAAGATGATGGCTGATGTTATAGAACGAAGTCAGAGTCTTGGGAGCATCTGGACTCCTTGCTAAATTTCTCCCTGATGGGCCGGGCGTGGTGGCTCACACCTGTAATCCCAGCACTTTCGGAGGCCGAGGCAGGTGAATCATGAGGTCAGGAGTTCGAGACCAGCCTGGCCAACATGGAGAAACCCTGTCTCTACTAAAAATATAAAAAATTAGCTGGGCATAGTGGCGGGTACCTGTAATCCTGGCTACTCGGGAGGCTGAGGCAGGAGAATTGTTTGAACCTGGGAGGTGGAGGTTGCAGTGAACAGAGATTGCGCCACTGCATTCCAGCCCAGGTGACAGTGCAAGACTCCATCCCCCCAAAAAAAAAATTGTCCCTGATAGGTTGGGCAAGGTGGTTCACACTTGTAATCCCAACACTTTGGGAGGCCAGGGCAGGAGGATCACTTGAGGCCAGGAGTTCAAAGCCAGCCTGGTCAACATAGTGAGACCTCATCTCTACAAAAGAAAAATTTTTAAATTAGTTGGGTGTCATGGTGTGCACCTGTGGTTCTAGCTATTGAGGAGGCTGAGGCAGGAGGATTGCTTGACTCTAGGAGTTCAAGGCTGCAATGAGCCATGATTACACCACTGCACTCCAGCCTGGGATGAGAGTAAGACTATGTCTCAAACTAATAAACAAACAAAATTATCCTTGATGCATGGCTACCTTCCTATAGTTTGGTTCCGTAACATACCTCAGTATTTTTCTTTTTCTTTTTTTTTTTTTGAGACAGAGTCTCGCTCTGTCACCTAGGCTGGAGTGCAATGGCGTGATCTTGGCTCACTGCAACCTCCGCCTCCTGGGTTCAAGCAATTCTCCTGCCTCAGCCTCCCCAGTAGCTGGGATTACAGGCATGCACCACCATGCCCGGCTAATCTTTGTATTATAAGTAGAGACGCAGTTTCACCATGTTGGCCAGGCTGGTCTTGAACTCCTGACCCTGTAATCCATCCACCTCAGCCTCTCAAAGTGTTCACAGGCATGAGCCACCGCACCCGGCCAGAGTATGTTTCTAATAAAATCCCATTTTTCTTCTAAGGTAGTCTGATTTTATTTTTGGTTTCTTACAAAAAGAATCTTGAATAATACAGAGTGCCACTGATTTCCTGAGCAGAATAAAAAGATAAGAAAGAAATAATCAATTATCCAGGATAATGCCTGAGTCAAAGGCAATACCATAAAATACTGATGAAAACCTTCTTACAAATCTATCCTTTAAGAATTTCAAGCATGCTATAAGGCTAAATATTTTTTCTTTCTTTCTTTTCTTTCTCTCTTTTTTTTTTTTTTTTTTGGACAAGGTCTCTCTCTGTCACCAGGCTGGAGTACAGTGGCGTGATCATGGCTCAATGCATCCTCAAACTTCCAGGCTCAGGCAATCTCCCACCTCAGCCTCCCGAGTAGCTGGGACTACAGATGTGCACCACCACATCTGGCTAATTTTTGTATTTTTTTTTGTAGAGTTGAGCTTTCGCAATGTTGCCTAGGCTGGTCTTGAACTACTGAGCTCCAGTGATATCCCTGTCTTGGCCTCACAAAGTGCTAGGATTACAGGTGTGAGCCACTGCATAATATATGTTATATATAATATATAATATATATTATTATATATTATCTAATACATGTTATATAACACATGTTATATAAATGTTTTCTTTTTTTTTTTTTTTTTTTTGGTATTTTTTAGTAGAGACGGGGTTTCACCGTGTTAGCCAGGATGGTCTCGATCTCCTGACCTCGTGATCCGCCCGCCTCGGCCTCCCAAAGTGCTGGGATTACAGGCTTGAGCCACCGCACCCGGCCTATATAAATGTTTTCTAACTTTATGTCTTCCACAGAGAAATGGAAATTTCAAAGACTACTATAAAAGTCATACCCTATATTTGTGTTACTGTCTAGGATGCAGGTTGCAACTATAAAAGTCATAGCCTATGTTTGTGTGACTGTCTAGCAAACAGGTTGCCAAATTTCAAAAATACTATTGATTTAAAAAAAAAAACAATAAATTAAATGTTTCAAGTCAATTTTTAGTTTTACAAGATTTGTAAGAGAAAAGCTCTGTATGATTTCAGTTGAAACGGTGCATGGAGCTTCTATATGGCCCAGTCAGTCAGCAGCCTTCAAGAACGTGATTTGTGACTTTCCTTTTCCCTAAAGACTTCAGTCTGGCCACAGACTAAGCATCTGCCAGAAAATCTAGGCTACACCAAGTACTACAGAAACTATGACTATCTTTTTATCTGTAACATTGTTCTACAGCTAAATATTAAAAAGTTTTAAATGTTCTGCTATTGCAATCAAGGTCCCAATTTTTATCATCAATAGAAATTGGACAGTAAATTTCAAAAATGAGGAAAGTCTTTCTTTTTTTTTTTTTTGAGATGGAGTTTCATTCTTGTTGCCCAGGCTGGAGTGTAATGGTGTGATCTCAGCTCACCACAACCTCTGCCTCCCGGGTTCAAGCAATTTTCCTGCCTCAGTCTTCTGAGTAGCTGGGATTACAGACATGTGCCACCATGCCTGGCTAATTTTGTATTTTTAGTAGAGACGGGGTTTTTCCATGTTGGTCAGTTTGGTCTTGAACTCCTGACCTCAGGTGATCCGCCCACCTTGGCCTCCCAAAGTGCTGGGATTACAGACGTGAGCCACCACACCTGGCCTGGAAAGTATTTCTATATGAAGCAAGGTCACAGTGAACATTAATAGTTATATAGAAAAAACAGAGATGACAGTAAAATAGATGATTTGAAATAAGACTATGAACTATAACTTACCGACTACTTCATCATCTGGTTGAAAGAATGATACCTTGCTTCCAACTAAAGAGTGAAGGAAATTAACAGTTAATATTACAAATTTATTAAATGTAATTCTTAACTATTAAAATACATTTTTAAAGTCTGTGGATTTGTAAAAAGACTGATTTTATTTTACTTAGAAAAAAGGCCAAAAATTTCAGTAACATTTTGATGGTCTATAAGGACTACAGGATATACACTTCAAATCTGGATTCTCTAGATATTTGGACCATGCGATTGTTGAGACCAGGAGAAGTACGTCTTTCTTTGCCTATTTAGCTGACCTTTTTTTTTTTTTTGAGACGGAGTTCTGCTCTTGTCACTGAGGCTGGAATGTGGTGGCGCAATCTCGGCTCACTGCAACCGCTGCCTCCCAGGTTCAAGTGATTCTTGTGCCCCAGCCTCCCGAGTAGCTGGGACTACTGGCATGCACCATCATGCCTGGCTAATTTTGTATTTTTAGTAGAGACAGGGTTTCATCATCTTGGCCAGGCTGGTCTTGAACTCCTGACCTCAAGTGATCCACCTGCCTTGGCCTCCCAAAGTGCTGGGATTACAGGTGTAAGCCACTGTGCCTGGCCTCTATTTAGCTGACTTTAAGGAAGAAGGAGTAAAGAAAAATAATCTATAGCTTCTATGATAATTATATTGTTTTCTACTCCTTCTGTGGCTAGCCCAATCTATCTTTACTTTTGTTGCCGAATCTCATACAACAAGGAATTCTGAGAATGTAGCAGGACAAGCCGCAGACAAAACCCCTCAGACACCAAGTTAAAGAAGGAAGGGCTTTATTCGGCTGGGAGCTTTGGCAAGACTCATGTCTCTAAAAACCAAGCTCCCCGAGTGAGCAAGTCCTGTCCCTTTTAAGGGCTTACAACTCTAAAGGGGTCCGCGTGAGAGGGTCGTGATCGATTGAGCAAGCAGGGGATATGGGACTGGGGGCTGCGTGCACCGGTAATCAGAATGGAACAGAACAGGACAGGGATCTTCACAACGCATTTCCATACAATGTCTGGAATCTATAGATAACATAACCGGTTAGGTCAGGGGTGGATCTTTAACCAGGCCCAGGGTGTGGCACTGGGCTGTCTGCCTGTGGATTTCACTTCTGCCTTTTAGTTTTTACTTCTTCTTTCTTTGGAGGCAGAAATTGGGCATAAGACAACATGAGGGGTGGTCTCCTCCCTTAAGAGTGACATTAAAATGATTTTGATTTGGGAAATAAATTCAGGTTGATACCAAGAAGTTTTCTGCAACTTTATGGAAATGATATAGTTACATTTTCTCTGCATATGTAGAAAAAAAGCCTTGACTATCAGTCAATTCATTTGAGTGGTTTCATTCAAAGAGTTACAAGAGGAAAAGGGAGGAAAAAAACCCAAATATTATTGAATGCCTCCTTGTGCCCAGCATTGTTGTGTATTTATACATTTAAACTTCACAATATACCAATAAGGTAGGTATTATTACTTCTATTTAACAGAAAAGGAACTGAGGTGAAGCAGTGAAGTAAGATGGAAACCTGAATCTGGAAATGGTCCCTTCGACTGGCTCTGTCAACAAAATGGCCCCAGAAGGCATTTGTTGCCACTAGCAAGTAATTTGAAGCCTGGTATTTCTACTTTCAAGCCCTCCTTTTGGAGTTTGCTCCTTCTTTGGCTCCCTTCTGTGCCATCATCCCCCAATCCTTTTGGCTTCTGATTCACTGTACTTTTCTCTTTCCCTTCTACTGCTGATCCCTGTCCTCCTAAGGTCACTCTGACTCTTTTTTTCTTGCTGTCCTTGATACTCCTCTTCTTTTAACTGACCCTCAAACAGTGCATTCCAAAGGGTTCTTTGTTTACATCTCTCATCCTTTTCCACTCTCTCTTGGAGAATTCATCAACTCTATTATTTCAAATACAACCTACATGCTGACATTTCTCAAATATATACTTTCCAGCATAGATCTCTCACCCTTGAGCTTTAAACTCATTTAATTGCTTACTAGATATTGCCAGTGAGACGTCACTTAAGTACCTTGACTCAGGAAGTATAAATCTGAACTCATAATATTCCTCCTAATTGGATCATCTTCCTTTTTTTTTTGATTTAATAAAGTTTTATTTTTCCAAATGTACAGTTGGTTGGACCTATTCATGCATCTTCACCAGCAGCTGGAGCATCTCCGCCCTTGGTATTTCTGGTGTAAATTACTTGAGCTCTGTGCTTTGAAACCAGTTTGATAAGTCCTTTACTAAGGAGCTCCTGAAGGACTGCCCTGGCCATAGAGCCTCAAATCTTCAGTCTCTCAGAGACCACAGCTGGGGTTATAAGTTTATAGTTGGGAACTTCCTTAGAGAGTTTGTCATAGGTAGCTGTGTCAAACAAGACTAAGTTATTGAGCTTGTCCCGAACTTTGCCTTTGGACCACTTCTTCTTTTTGGCCTTGCCCCCGGATTTGTTCACCGGGTCTTTGTCTTTCTTGGCCGACTTTCCGGCATCCTTGTTCTTTTTGTCATCCTTGGGTGGCATTGTGAAGCTCGGAGAGCAGCAGCAGACACTGCAGCCTCACTAAGATGTTGGACGGATCTCTTCCTTTATCAAATGTTGGTTCCAGTTCAAGCCTGAACCAGAATTCTGTAAGCCATTCCTGGTTCTCATCTGTTTTTAATTTCCCAGTTCCAATGAATTACTAGGTTCTGCTGACTTTATTTCCTCAATATGTCTTGAATCCATCCCTCTTCTCCACCTCTGCCACCACTGTTGAGGTTATGGACTTTGCTGTCTCTTGCCTCTTGGTCTACAACCCAATCAGTCCTCTCGCCTATAGACTTGTTTGCCTCACATCCACCCTTCCTTCAAATGGCTACTCTAATAATCTCCCTAAAGTGTGATCTGATATCTAAGTCTCAACTAAAGGTCTTGGCCCTTGCCTATCCTCCTGCTTCATTTTTGGAAGGCAGGAATTAGTGTTCACATCATCATGAAAGTATTTTGTACAATATCTTTTATTCTGCAATATTTGAAGGAGAATTTTTTTTTTCTTTTCTTTTTCCCTTTTTTTTTTTTTTTTTTTTTTTTTTTTTGAGACGGGGTCTTACTCTGTTGGCTCAAACTCCTGGGCTCAAGCGATCCTCTCACCTCTGCTTCCCAAAGGCTGGGATTACAGGTGTGAACCACCACACCCAGCCCAGGAGGAGAATTTTCTTGACAAAATGTTTCTCTGCTACCAAGTACCATGCTGTTGACGCCTGCCCAGGACTTTATCTTGCTCTAGCAATACCAAACTCTTTGTAATTCTTATACACATCCCACTTTCACTTGCTTGTCTTTGTTCATAATATCCTCCCTGCTGGGTGTGATTCTCCACCTGCCTGCCCCTTATTATTTGGACATCTTACTCCAAGATGCCTTTCCTGTTTCTTCTGGCCGGGTTAAGCAGCTTTCTTCGGAGCTTACATAATAATCTGCTCACGTATGTATTTGTCTCTCCCCTAGAGAGTGAGCTGTTTAAGGGCAAGGACTTCATTTCACTTATATCCTAAGCACTTAGCAATTGCTCACTAAATGTAGAATGAATGATCATCTGGTTATTATATTTATTTTTCTACAGACTGAGAAAAAAGGAAACACAATTATCATTTAGCTTTGTCAGAAGATTACATAGAGTATCAAATCTATTATATGTTAAAATCACAGGTAAAACTCAAATATAGTCTAACATACCTTAACACATTTATTCATTCGCATACGAGGTAAGAGCAAACACATTAATCATGAACCACCTGTTAGTGAATATTAAGTATAGGTCTATTTAGAAATAAATTATATCAAAAGCCTGATATAAGGCTTACTGTTCTGTATGTTAAGATCATTATTTCATCATAAAAAGACAATATTGGTCATTCTATTCAATATATGATCACTTATGGATTTAAATATATAACCCCTAAACATTTACTACACTGTAATAAGCTCTTCAATTATAAAATACCAATTAAGTCCTATTTTTCTTTTCAATTAAAAATAAAAAGGGCCAAGGACAGTGGCTCATGCCTGTAATCCCAGCACTTTGGGAGACAATGTGGGCAGATCACTTGAGGTCAGGAGTTCGAGACCAGCCTGGCCAACATGGTGAAACCCATCTCTACCAACAAATACAAAAATTTGCCAGGCTTGGTGACTAGTGCCTGTAGTCCCAGCTACTTGGAAGGTTGAGGTAGAATCGCTTGAATCTGGGAGGTGGAGATTGCAGTGGAGTGGACATCATGCCACTGCACTGCAGCCTGGGTGATAGAGTGAGACTCTGTCTGAAAAGAAAAAAAAAAAAAAAAAAAGCCAGACAAAGCCAGGCATAATGTTGTATACCTGTAGACCAGGGATGTCCAATCTTTTGGCTTCCCTGGGCCACATTGGAAGAGAAAGAATTGTCTTGAGCAACACACAAAATACACTAACACTAAATGATAGCTGATGAACCAAAAAAAAAAAAAAAAAAAAAATCACATTTTAAAAAAAATTAAAATTTTTTTGAGACAGAGTCTCCCACTTGTCGCCTAGGCTGGAGTGCAGTGGCACGATCTCGGCTCACTGCAAGCTCCATCTCCTGGGTTCACGCCACTCTCCTGCCTCAGATTCCCGAGTAGCTGGGACTACAGGCACCCACCACCACGCCCAGCTAATTTTTTGTATTTTTAGTAGAGATGGGGTTTCACTGTGTTAGCCAGGCTGGTCTTGATCTCCTGACTGTGATCCGCCCTCCTTGGCCTCCCAAAGTGCTTGGGATTACAGGCGTGAGCCACCATTCCTGGTCAAAAAATCACATAACGTTTTAAGAAAATTTACGAATTTGTGTTGGGCTGACTTCAAAGCTATCGTGGGCCACATGCTGGTTGGACAAGCTTGCTGTAGACTCAGCTACTCAGGAATCGGAGGCAGCAGGATCACTTGAACCTAGGAGTTAAGACTGAAGCTATGATCAGGCTGGGCAACACAGAGAGACCTTGTCTCTCAAAAAAATAAAAATAAAAATAAAAAAGGACATTTTCATATAATTAAATTTAAATTTCAAAGGCTGTATATAATTTTATGTACCAGGAAACCAATTAGCTACCATTTAATTTCTTTTACCTTAGAAAATGAATACATATACTCACATCTGTATACTTACCATCTAATACAATTCCAGCAATTTCTCTCCCAACAGGAAATAAATCCTTTTTCATCTTCATTTCTGCCAGAAGCTAAATCATGACAAAGGCTGTTAACATACTATTGTCAGAAGAAATCCTGGACTCTATTATGTGTGAGGAACGCAAGAGCAAAAGTCAAATCACAGAAAGAGCAAATATGGTTCAAGTTTTGGAATTAAGACAAAGCAAATAACTTCACAAAATAGGTTTCTCTAAAGGGTAGGAAACGAAGAATTTACTGAGGCATTAGTTGATCTGCAGGACTTAGGAATGAATATCATTATTCAAATTACCATTAACATCCTTTGTTTAACATCTTTACTCTGACAAGTATGAAGGGAAATTATGGCCAAAACATTTCTTGGTTGTCTAAACACTATCAGTCAACTTATTCAGGTGAAGGGAGGGTAGTCTGGAGAGAAGACTGTTTAATAAGGGGGTGTGGCCAATGAGAACAAAGGGTTCTCCATTCCTATACCCTTTAAAATCACCTGAGTTGTTAAAAGCCTTGGGTTAGGGAGTGGGTGAGAAGTAGTGATGGATATTAACAGGTAATCTCCCATATAATTTCAGATTCATGGCGACTGGAGTTTCTTTTCGTTAAGGCTAAATTTTTAAGAGATTGGTATTTTATTAGACTGTGACCAAATTAATTATAAGTACTTGTCTTTTTAAGTAACAGGGTGTACTAAGATAAGCCTGTGGTTTAAGCTCCTGGCACTTAACATTAGAGATGCTGAACGTATCTGTAGATACCATAATATTTTAGGAACAGTATGTAAAAAGAAATTGAAATAATTCTCTTCTATATTTATTTTTCAATTTTCTGATCTCCTGTATGTATACCTGATTGTCAGAAGTCTCTTATTCAATATGGAACACTATACTTTTCTTAAGATGTTCATATGACATTCTTACAGAAGTACTGGGTGTTTTACAGTATTTCTTTTCTTTTTTTTTTTTTCAAATGGAGTCTCGCTCTGTCACCCAGGCTGGAGTGCAGTGGTATGATTTCAGCTCACTGCAACCTCTGCCTCCCAGGTTCAAGCAATTTTCCTGCCTCAGCCTCCAGAGTAGCTGGGACTACAGGCACACGCCACCATGCCCAGCTAATTTTTGTAATTTTAGTAGAGACGAGGTGTCACCATGTTGGCCAGGATGGTCTCGATCTCTCGACTTTGTGATCCGCCTGCCTCGGCCTCCCAAAGTGCTGGGATTACAGGTGTGAGCCACCGTGCCTGGCCACAGTATTTCTTTTATGCACATTTGTATGGAGTTAAAACCATGGTTTTAGCAATGACATCCTGGCTCCTTCACTTACCATAAGCATTTTCTTACATTACCCACACAGTTTTCATAACCATTATGCTTAACAGATGTGCAATATTTCATTCAACTGATTTTACCATAATTTACTATTTATTTCTGTTAGACAAGGAGATTATTTCCTAGGCTTGGATTTTAATGGATTTTTCAGTTTTAAAAAAAACATCTGAAGACAGAAATCTGCAGACAAGATGAAAAGACTTCAGGGGATCCCACTAATGCATTTGTCAAGTCATGCTCATGTTACAGAGTTGCCCAATGAAAGCCTATACCTGGTCTGTAATTTCCTAAGTGTGACTTTATCAAAGAAGACTTTTAGATTCCTAAAAATTATAGTCACATTATAATCCAATAAGTCATGGGTCATGTAAACTATGGCATTAATCCTAAAAAACAAAACAAACAAAAAAACGGAGTAAATGGACCTGCTCAATTTATCATGGCACATTTAACCACAGTTTATTTACCACTGAAAACGTTCTATATATTTCATGGTCAATAATGAAAGATTACTGCAGGGCAGTGTGAGGTAGAGATGTATGTTTATGAGAGAGCAATGCAAAAAGAAATGACAAGAGAAAGATGAACCATAACTAATGATATTAATTAAATATCTAATTGGTAGCTAATAAACTGATTAGGTTTCTAGTTTCTATTTTATTATTTATTTCTTCCTTAATAATAGGCTTTGTTAATTATAAACTGTTTTCTGCAATGTAAAGGAGTTTATAAAATATTATAAAATATTTACATTAAATATTTCTATTTTCTTATAAAATATTTGTATTTTCATATAAAATATGTAACTTCAATCAGACTAATAATGTCCCTTATACAGAAATATACAAAAGCACACTAAATTTTTTCCCCTAGCTGTTCTATTCTTCTAAAGATGGTAGGCCGGGCGCAGTGGCTCATGCCTGGAATCCCAGCACTTTGGGAGGCCAAGGCAGGTGGATCACCAGAGGTCTGGAGTTTGAGACCAGCCTGGCCAACACGGCAAAACCCATTTTTACTAAAAACCATAAAAAAATTAGCTGGGTGTAGTGGTGCACCCCTGTAATCCTAGGTACTCAGAAGGCTGAGACAGGAGAATTGCTTGAACCCAGGAGGCAGAGGTTGCAGTGAGCTGAGATTGCACCACTACACTCCAGCCTGGGCAATAAGAGTGAAACTCCGTCTCAAATAAAAAAGTTAATAAAAGTCAAGATGATGGGAGGCCGAGACGGGCGGATCACGAGCTGAGATCCGGCCACTGCACTCCAGCCTGGGCGACAGAGCCAGACTCCGTCTCAAAAAAAAAAAAAAAAAAAAAAAAAAAAAAAAAAAAAAAAAAAGTCAAGATGATAATAAGTTCTTCACATTGAGATGTCAGTTATCATTATATTTATACACTAAATACACTAAGAAACTCTCATTTTACTTTGCGCCATAATAAAAGAACCAATACCTTTGTATTTATCTGGCTGAGAGCACAAGCTTTAACTTGAAGTTTCACAAAGTTATCCTCTGTAACAGGAAGATTTTCCTAGAACCAAAGGATAATAAAAGAATATGTTATTCACACATTCCTATGAGAACATCTTTATGCTGTGAAAATTTTCACACATAATTAAACAAAATTAATCAGACCCCAAATCTCACAGCTAATTTTTTTTTTTTTTTTTTTTTTTTTGAGACGGAGTCTCGCTCTGTCGCCCGGGCTGGAGTACAGTGGCCGGATCTCAGCTCACTGCAAGCTCCGCCTCCCGAGTTCACGCCATTCTCCTGCCTCAGCCTCCCGAGTAGCTGGGACTACAGGCGCCCGCCACCTCGCCCGGCTAGTTTTTTGTATTTTTTAGTAGAGACGGGGTTTCACCGTGTTGGCCAGGATGGTCTCGATCTCTTGACCTCGTGATCCGCCCGTCTCGGCCTCCCAAAGTGCTGGGATTACAGGCTTGAGCCACCGCGCCCGGCCTCTCACAGCTAATTTTAACAACTATAAGTAATTATAGAAATGTATATAATAAAAAAAGAATAAAGAAAATTTGGGGGTACAATTTTAAAAAAGCTTTTGGACATATATTTTTAAAAGTACTCAAATAACAATATGGATATATGTGTAGACAATAAAGTTAGGATAACAAAGTAAAGCAGCAAATACTGTACTCCTTTATTCCCACCTAAATAATCTCAGAACATCGGATCTTCATGTTTACAGGGATATCCTTAAACACACATACACATAACTTAGAGCCTTTACAATTTTTTTTTTTTTTTTTGAGACAGAGTCTTGCTCTGTTGCCCAGGCTGGAATGCAGTGGAACGATCTTGGCTCACTGCAAGCTCTGCCTCCCGGGTTCACGCCATTCTCCTGCCTCAGCCTCCTGAGTAGCTGGGACTACAGGCGCCCGCCACCACACCTGGCTAATTTTTTGTATTTTTAGTATTGACGGGGTTTCACCGTGTTAGCCAGGATAGTCTCGATCTCCTGACCTCGTGATTCACCCGCCTCGGCCTCCCTAAGTGTTGGGATTATAGGTGTGAGCTACTGTGCCCGGCCGGCTTTTACTAATTTTTAGAATTTTATTTGTTTGTTTGTTTTGTTTTGAGACAGGGTCTCATTCTGTCTCCCAGGCTGGAGCGGTGGCACAATCACAGCTCACTGCAGCCTCATCCTCCAGGGCTTAAGTGATCCTCCTGCCTCAGCCTTCTGAGTAGCTGGGGTTACAGGCATGCACCACCACACCCAGCTGATTTTTAATTTTTTTTGTAGGACTGGGGTATTGCTATGTTGCCCAGGCTCGTCTCTTAAGTCCTGGGCTCAAGAAATCCTCATGCCTCAGCCTCCCAAAGTGCTACGATTAAAGGCATGAGACATAGTGCCCAGACCTTAAATTTTCTTAATGCTGTAAGTGAAATTCTTTTTTAAAAATATAATTAAAATATTTACTAAATATTTTAATTTAGTAAATATTTAATATTTAATATTAATATTTTAATATTTACTTTTGTATTTACTAAAAATACAAAAAATAGCTGGGCATGGTTGCGCACGCCTGTAGTCCCAGGTACTTGGGAGGCTGAGACAGGAGAATCGCTTGAACCCAGGAGGTGGAGGTTGCAGTGAGCTGATATTGTGCCACTGCGCTCCAGCCTGGGTGACAGAGCGAGACCTGTCTCAAAAAAAAAAAAAAAAAAAGAAAGAAAAAAGAAAAGAACAAAAGACATTCAAAGGCAAACATAGTCCAAATTCAGACACTCAATGTCATCCACCTATATTATTAAATATAATATCACCTCCGCTAAACAACTGTACCTGGTACTGATAATTAAATCAGTCTCCTCTACCCCTAATATGCCCACGATTAGATCAAAAGCTGGCCAAGAATAGCCACTTATATAGCCCCTCCTGTGACGTATCACAGGGATCACTGTGTCTTATTTATCAGGAACACAATCTGAGAACATCTTTTTAAATCTCAGTTTTGACAAAACTTGGTGATAATATGAAGATGTTCAATAATATTGGTGAGTTTGTGAATTTTACTCATGATCTTGTGAACCTGGAGATGTTTCTTCCCAAGAACCAATCAACCCCTGGCCCTCATCCTGATCAATGACAGAAGTCAAGCTGTCTGAAACACAGAGCCCTGGCCTAATTGTTTTTGTTTTTTTGAGACAGGGTCTTGCTCTATCATCCAGGCTGGAGTGATGTGGTGTGAACACGGCTCGCTGTAGCCTTGACCTACACAGGTGGGTGCCACCACGCCTCGCTATTTTTTTTTTTTTTTTTGGTAGAAATGGGGGTCTCACTTTTTTTGCCCAGGCTGGTCTTGAACTCCTGGGCTCAAGTGATCCTCCTGCCTCGGCCTCCCAAAGTGTTGGAATTACAGGAGTGCACCACTGTGCATGGCCTAAATGTTTTAGGAGTTAGTGACAGACAAGAGAGAAAACTGGATTGCGTTCACGATCCAAACTCTCATAATTATTATGAAATACTGATTAACATATAGCACTTACTTTTAATCCCTAAATTTATGGAAGAATGATTTTGGCTTGCTACAAATCTTTCTAATAATCACCAATACTATATATGAAAATTCTACTATCTATGCTTAAAGTAATAAAAAACTTGGTGATAATATGAGTATGAGTGATCATTTAAAACTTAGTAAATGAGGTAACTTTGGCAATCTCTGAAATGTGTATGGAAAACAATATTTTTCTACCTTTTCCATTTCACAAACGGGACAAGGTCTGTTTTGTTTGTTTTTTTTTTGAGACAGAGTCTTGCTCTCTCACCCAGGCTGCAGTGCAGTGGTGCAATCTACGCTCACTGCAAGCTCCGCCTCCCAGGTTCACACCATTCTCCTGCCTCAGCCTCCCAAGTGGCTGGGACTACAGGCACATGCCACCACACCTGGCTAATTTTTGGCATTTTTAGTAGAGACGGGGTTTCACCATGTTAGCCAGGATGGTCTCGATCTCCTGACCTCGTGATCCGCCTGCCTCGGCCTCCCAAAGTGCTGGAATTATAGGTGTGAGCCACCGTGCCTGGCCAAGACAAGGTCTTTTCTGAAATATAGCTACTTTCTGAAAACTTGCATTATTGTGGTATTACATGTTATTTTGCAACATGTAAGACTATTAAGTTTGTTCTGTCTTCCTAATACCTTTTACGCTACCACCCTGAGGAACTAAAACCTCTTTTGCAGCAATTCTTTTAAAAATATTTTTTAAAGTAAGGTAGTGTAATGCCTCCAGCTTTATTCTTTTGGTCAAGATGGCTTTGGCTATTCAGAGTATTTTGTGGTTCCATACGATTGTTACAATTATTTTTTTATTTCTGTGAAAAATGCCATTGGCGTTTTAATAGGGATTGAATTGAGTCTGCAGATGGCTTTGGGTAGTATGGACATTTTAACAATATTAATTATTCCAGTTAATGAACACAGACTGTCTTTCCACTTATTACTGTTCTCTTCAATTTCTTCCATCAATATTTTATAGTTTTCATCGTAGAGATATTTCACCTCTTTGGTTAAATTTATTCCTGGGCATTTTATTTTTTATTCTTTATAGCTATTATAAATGGGGTTGCCTTCTTAATTTCTTTCTCTTTTTTTTGAGACAAGTCTTGCTCTGTTGCCCAGACTGGGGTGCAGTGTCAAGATCATGGATCACTGCAGCCTTGACCTCCTGGGTGCAAGTGATCCCTCTACCTTAGCCTCCCAAGTAGCTGGGACTACAGGTGTCAGTCAGCATGCCTGGCTAACTAAAAAAAAATTTTTTTTTGTAGAGACAGGGTCTCCTTTTGTTGCCCAGGCTGACCTTGAACTCCTGGGCTCAACTGATCTTCCACCCTCGGTCTCCCAAAGTGCTGGGATTATAGGCGCCTCGCCTTTTAATTTCTTTTTCAGATAGTTTGCTGTTGGTATAGAGAACTGCTACTTGGCCAGGTGCGGGGGTGCACGCCTGTAATTCCAGCACTTTGGGAGGCTGAGGTGGGAGGATAGCTTGAGCCCAGGAATTCGAGACCAGCCTGGGCAACGCGGCGAAACCTGCCTCTACAAAAAAAAACAGAAAAAAGTCAGTTGGACAAGCATGGGGGACATGCCCGTAGTCTCAGCTACTCAGCAGGCTGAGGTGGGAGCTGATGCTGGAGGAGGTTGCAGTGAGCCCAGATTGCACCACTGTATTCCAGTGTGGGTGACAGAGCAAGACCCTGTCTCAGAAAAACAAAACAACAACTACAAAAAGAACTGCTATTATTTTTTTTCTTTCGGAGATGGAGGCTTGCTCTGTTGCCCAGGCTGGAGTGCAGTGGCACAAACTTGGCTTACTACAACCTCCGCCTCTCAGGTTCAAGCAATTCTCCTGCCTCAGCCTCCTGAGTAGCTGGGACTACAGGCACATACCGCCACGCCCGGCTAATATTTTGTATTTTTAGTAGAGATGGGGTTTCACTGTGTTGCCCA
The DNA here is from genome assembly GCF_047675955.1 of Chlorocebus sabaeus. Lineage (NCBI taxonomy): Eukaryota > Metazoa > Chordata > Mammalia > Primates > Cercopithecidae > Chlorocebus > Chlorocebus sabaeus. The sequence goes on along the minus strand of NC_132905.1, from coordinate 68,603,420 downwards.
GGCTGGTCTTGAACTCTTGAGCTCAGGCAATCCACCCGCCTCGGCCTCCCAAAGTGCTGAGATTACAGGTGTGAGCCACCGCGCCCTGCCTCCTGATTTTTTATTTTGTATCCTGCAACTTTACTGAATTCATTAATTAGTTCCAACAGGTTTTTGGTGGAGTCTGTAGAGTTTTCTATATATAAGATCACGTCATCTGCAAACAACAGGGATGGTTTGACTTTCTTCCTTCCAATTCGAACGCTCTTTCTTTCTTTCTCTTGCCTAATCGCTCTGGCTAGGACTTCTAGTACTATGTTGAATAGAAGCAGTGAAAGTGGGCATCCTTGTCTTGTTCCAGATTTTAGAGGAAAAGCTTCCAACTTTTTCCTGTTCAGTATGATGTTAGCTGCAGGTTTGTTATACATGGCTTTTATTATATTGACATATATTCATTCTATGCCTAATTTATGTAGGGTTTTCATCATGAAGGGATGTTGAATTTTATTACATGGTTTTTCTGTATCTATTGAGATGATCAGAGGGTTTATGTCCTTCATTCTGTTAATGTGATGTATCACATTATGTGTTAATGTGATGTATCACATTTATTGATTTGCTTATGTTGAACTATCCTTGCATCCCTTGTTTGAATATCACTTAAACACGGCTGTCAGGGAAATAGATATCAAAACCACAAGAAGATATCCCCTCATCCCCATTTGAAAGGCTATTATCAAAAAGACAAAATGTAACAAATGCTGGTGAGGATGTGGAGAATGGGAACTCTTAAACACCACTGGTGGTCATGTAAATTAGTATAGCCATTAAGGACAAAAATATGAATGTTCCTCAAAAAATTAAAAATAGAACTACCAGGCTGGGTACAGTGGTTCATGCCTATAATCCTAGCACTTTGGGAGGCCGAGGCGAGCGGATCACCTGAGGTCAGGGGTTTGAGACCAGCCTGGCCAACCTGGCGAAACCCTGTCTCTACTAAAAATACAAAAATTAGCTGGGCATGGTGGTACATGCCTGTAATCCCAGCTACTCAGGAGGCTGAGGCAGGAGAACCACTTGAACCTGAGAGGCAGAGGTTGCAGTCAGCTGGGATGGCACCACTGCACTCCAGCCTGGGCAACACAGTGAGACTCTGTCTCAATTAAAAGATAAAATAAAATTAAAAAAAAAAAAGAACTATCATGTAATCCAACAATCCCTCTCCTGGGTATGCATACAACCAAAAGAAATGAAAGCAATATGTCAAAGTGGATAGCTGTACCTCCATGTTTACTGCAGCTATTCACAATAGCGAAGATAAGGAATCAACCTTAGCGTCCATCGACAAATGAATGGATATAGAAAACGTGGTATATATACACAACGGAATGCTATTCAGCCGTAAAAAGAAAAAAATTCTGTCATTTGTGAAAATATGGATGAATCTTGAGAATGTTGTGTTAAGTGAAATAAGCTAAGCACAGAATGACAGATGCTACATGATCTCACTCAAATATGGACTCCTAGAAAGTTGATTGCATAGACTTAGAGAGTCCAATAATGGTTATTAGAGGCTGTGGAGATTAAAGGGGTAGGAGCTGGGGAGAGAGATTTGTCAACAGGTACAAAGTTACAGATAGATGGAAGGCATAGGTTCTGGCGTTCTATTGTACAGAAGGGTAACTATAGTTAAGAATGTATTACATATTTCAATATAGCTAGAAGAGAGGATTTTGAATGACGCAACAAAATGGCAAGTATTTTACTGATGGATATGCTAATCACCCTGATTTGATCATTACATAATTTATACATGAATCAAAATATCACATGGTACCCCATAAATATGTACAATTATGTGTCAATTAAAAACAAAATAAAACTTAAAAAACAGTTAAACTACAATATGAGCCACCATTTTCACATAAAATTTAAAGGAAAGTACTGTAATTTGAGGAGTTTCATTTAAGTAATTTTTCTTCATTAAGTCTCACTCAAAATAACATGTCATTTAAAAGTGGGTTTATTGCATATAAAGATACAGTAACTTCTTTAATGATTAAACATTTTTTCTTACCCTTTCTTGAAATACAAATGTTATTTCTTCATCTGTGGAACTCTGTTGGAAATATAAGCCTTTCATAGTCACCTAAAAATAAATACATATACATGAAATAAAATAACAAGTCTTCCAGACTAAATGTAAGCAAAAATGGAAAAACAGCGCTGACAAAGGATAAAATGATAACTACAATGTAGTTTTCAAATAAGTACATTTAGAAAATCTTTCTCAAAGTGATCAAATAAGAGAATATGCAACACTCTCTGGGCACCTGTCTCACCGAGAATGTGTTTACAGTTCAACCTTTTACTACAAAGGTAAACATGCTTCATTTTACTTTCCTATACAATAAAAAAGATTACTTAAAAGAAGTCTTATGATGGCCAGAGAACCTCAATTTTATTTACCCTTTATTAAATTTTCCTTTATTTATCATTTGTCAAAGGCTTTCAAAGTCTTAAAGATCATTAAAAAGGAGAAAGCGAACAGCCAAGACACTGGTTCAAACTGTGGCCCTAATTCTTCTGTCAGTCTATAAACCATTTAATGGAAGTATTTAAACTTACAGCCGGGCGCGGTGGCTCACACCTGTAATCCCAGCACTTTGGGAGGTCAAGGCGGGCAGATCATCTGAGGTCCGGGTGTTTGAGACCAGCCTGACCAACAAGGAGAAACCCCATCTCTACCAAAAAAAAAAAAAAAAAAAAAAAAAAAGGAAAAAAAGAAAAAAAATTAGCCAGGCGAGGCAGTGCGCGCCTGTAATCCTAGCTACTCAGGATGCTGAGACAGGAGAATCGCTTGAAACCAGGAGGCGGAGGTTGCAGTGAGCCGAGATCATGCCATTGCACTTCATCCTGGGCAACAAGAGTGAAACTCTGTCTCAAAAAAATAATAAAATAAAACAAATAGGCAAGGCGCGGTGGCTCAAGCCTGTAATCCCAGCACTTTGGAGGGCTGAGACGGGCGGATCACGAGGTCAGGAGATCGAGACCATCCTGGCTAACACGGTGAAACCCCGTCTCTACCAAAAAAAAAAAAAAAAAAAAAAAAAAAACTAGCCGGGCGCGGTGGCGGCGCCTGTAGTCCCAACTACTCGGGAGGCTGAGGCAGGAGAATGGCGGGAACCCGGGAGGCGGAGCTTGCAGTGGCCGAGATTGCGCCACTGCACTTCAGCCTGGGAGACAGAGCCAGACTCCATCTCAAAAAAAAACAAAAAACAAAAAACAAATAAGCTTATATTCTGTGAACTTAATGAGGCATCTCTAAAGATTCTACAAGTGTTTCTTTAATTTTCAGAGTAATTATATGGTAAGACTTTTTTAATGCAAATTTTACAGAAGTATAAAATATAGAAAAGTACACAAATCCTTGAAGCGCCTAACTTGTTGAATTTTACAGTGTGAATAAGTCCACGTCATGGCAGGAGACACATCATCGTACACCTCCAGAAGTTCCCTGTGTCCCCTTCTCCTCCTAAGGAGACCCAATATCCCAAGTTTTAACAACACGGATTAGTTTTGTCTGCTTTTGAACTTTATATAAATAAAATTATACTCTTTAATGTCTGTTTTCTTTCTTTCTATATTAGGTTTGTGAGTCTCACTCACGTCAGTTACTTGTAGTTGTATTCTATTCATCCCACATTGCTACATAGTACTCCATTGTATAAACAAATTGCTATTTATCCATTCCACTATAGACAGACCCTTGAATTGTTTCCAGTTTGGGGCTCTTATGAATTGTTCTCTTAAAAACATTCTTGTATATACTTTTTGGTGAAAGTACTATTATTTTGTTTATGGAAACTGAGTCTTAGCTTAAAGCACATAGTTGGTGTCTCATAGCAAAAGCTGGGCCAGAACTGGGATAAAACTAGGTGCTACTGATTCCAAAGTGGTTACTCCTAACCATGGTATTTAATGGTTTCCTACAGAGCTGCTAACATTAGATATATCAATTAAAGTTGAATACTTTCTTTCTTTTTTTTTTTGGCGACGGAGTCTCGCTCTGTCGCCAGGCTGGAGGGCGCAATCTTGGCTCATTATCTATCTTGGCTCACTGCAACCTCTGCCTCCCGGGTTCAAGCAATTCTCCTGCCTCAGTCTCCCAAGTAGCTGGGACCATAGGCACACGCCACCACATCCGGCTAATTTTTGTATTTTTAGTAGAGATGGGGTTTCACCATGTTGGCCAAGATGTTCTTGATCTCCTGACCTTGTGATCCACCCACCTCGGCCTCCCAAAATACTGGGATTACAGGCATGAGCCACCACGCCTGGCCCAAAGTGGAATACTTTAAAGATAATTATTAAGTACCTGTTGATAGTTCTGGCTACATAATTTGCAGGGCCTAGTGCAAGATGAAAATGTGGGAAGCCTTGTCTAGAAATTATTAAAATTTCAAGATAGCAGAGCATGAAATCAAGCAAAAGTCTCTTCTGAATGTGAGGTCAGTGAGACTGCATAGGCCACATGCCCATAAAGCCAGCTCTCTGCGTTGAATGTTAGTGGATCTACTTGGATCCAAATACGTAAAGAGTTTTTACAGAGTGTAGTTGAGCAATGGTTGCTGGTTTCCCGGATGTGATAATCAAATGCTGGAACTAACAGAAATGAATACACGTTCAAGATATACATAGAAATTATGTATCAACGAAGTATATAAAAGCACGATTAAGCTAGGTCAAATGATTAATTCTAACCCTTTGGTTGCAGAAAGTGTTTGTGTCAATGTTTTTGGGGGCTGGGGAGAACATAAGCATGTATACAGCAGTTACGTATTCCCTCCAGCATTAAATCTAACCTCTTTTGCCTACCTTTGAAGGATCTCTAAAACGCATACTCACTCTCCCTACTCTACCTTACTGCTTCCACAATTTCCAAGCGCATACCCTCTGTCTATCTAGTCAGTAAGACTTCACATCATATGGTTACCCCATCTCAGAGCTTCTAGGCATGGCCTCTTTTCTGACAGAATGCAGATTCTGCTAAGTAAATAAAGTTCAAGTTATACCCCCTCTCTGGAATCATCCCCAGTGACTCACTCTGTTTGTTCCATGCTTCCCAATGTCATTACATACTAAAAGAACTTTGCTTTATTTACTAACTAGAGTGCTTTACCCACCATTGCCTGGGAAAATCTATATCGATTATTATTAAATAATAATAAAAAAAAATCTCTGTTCCTACTCAGTCTGGAGTTACTAGAACTGCCTTTTTGAGAAGTGGAACAATTACATATCAACGTCTTGATTTCAAAGCATTTTGCTTTGTGATATTGGACGCTACTGTTTTCTCTGCCCATTGAATCTTGAAATATATGGCATGTCTCCCAGATAAGCAGTCACATGGACCTTAGACTGTGCCCCAGTTTCAAAGACCCTGGAGGACAACTGCTTGTTTGCACCCCTAATATCCCCTAAAACAAATATTGTGTATATAATAATGGCAATATTTTTAGTCACATCATCCTAACTAGTTTCTCTAAATTAAGTGAAAATTGCCCTGGTTGGTGGAAAAAAGTAAAGTTCAGTTGGTCCAATTAAGAATTGTATGGGAACAAAAATATCCTTAAAGTTACAAAGTAAAGAAAGAGAGGTGTTTTTTTCACAAACGTAGCCAGAAGAAAACTGAGGAAATATTTGTCTTGCAAACCCAAAAAAGGAACACTGAGTTCTTAGTACTAGGAAAATGGTAGAATGGATGATGTTCAAGGCCCACATGGTTTCCTAGTCAGATTAAATAAAAGTCTATTATTTAACAAAATTTTATTTCATTTTATTTTTTGTCTCACACTCTGCCAAGTCTCATATTATTTAATAAAATTTGTATTGACTTAAACACATTTGCACACAGGACATAAAAGTATTAAACATTTTACAAAATAAAAATATACATTAAAACATATAGGCTGAGCATGGTGGCTCACGCCTGTAATCCCAGAACTTTGGGAGACCAAGGCAGGTGGATTATGAGGTCAAGAGATCGAGACCATCCTGGCCAAGATGGTGAAATCCCATCTCTACTAAAAATACAAAAATTAGCTGGGTGTGGTAGCATATGCCTGTAGTCCCAGCTACTTGGGAGGCTGAGGCAGGAGAATCACTTGAACCTGGGAGGCAGAGGTTGCAGTGAGCTGAGATCGCACCACTGCACTCCAGCCTCCAGCCTGGCAACAGAGCGAGATTCTGTCTCAAAAAAATAAAAACAAATAAATAAACAAATAAATAAAATATATAATACTTATGACATTTCTAAGAAAAGTCATGTAACTTCAAAATTATAAGTTCTACTATAAATTTTACTATATCAAAAAAATACGATATAAAACTTTTTGGCCAGAGTGGTGGCTCCCACACCTGTCATCTCAACAATTTGGGAGGCTGAGGCAGGAGGACTGCTTGAGCCCAGGAGTTCGACAGTCTGGGCAACAAAGCAAGACCCCATCTTTTAGAATAAGTAAATAAGCCTGGTGTAGTGGTGCTCACCTGTAGTTCTATCTAGGCATTGGAGGCTGCTTTGAGCTATGATCACCACTGCACTCCAGCCTGGAAAACAGAGCGAAACCCAGTCTCTTAAACACACAAAACTTCTTAATTACAATAAACCTGTTTAAAAATGTAGGCTGATATAGCCTGTGAAAAGCATAAAAACTTTGCATTTTTACAGGTATATCGGAATTTTAAAATGTTTGAATTAATCCACAAACTGAGGATTACGTTAGCAGCACTATAAATTTTTTTTTTTTTTTTTGAGATAGAGTCTCGCTCTGTCACCCAGTACAGTGGCGTGGTCTCGGCTCACTGCAAGCTTCGCCTCCTGGGTTCATGCTATTCTCCTGCCTCAGCCTCCCGAGTAGCTGGGACTACAGGTGCACGCCACCACGCCCAGCTAATTTTTTTGTTATTTTTAGTAGAGATGGGGTTTCACCATGTTAGCCAGGATGGTCTCAATCTCCTGACCTCGTGATCCATCTGCCTTGGCCTCCCCAAGTGCTGGGATTACAGGCGTGAGCCACTGCGCCTGGCCACTATAAATTTTTATAATGGCCACACAGTAAACTTACTAAAAAATCTGGGGAAACAAAAATTAAGAAGATAATACCAATTTTAAATAATTTTTAGCAAAAGCAGAACAAGAACTTTGCATAAATTAAACACTTAACTATAAAAATTAAACACTTAACTATAAACACTTCAAGAAAGTAGTTAATAAAGATACTGATCTGTTAAGGGATTTCTTAAAAATCAATGGGAATTAGTTTCAAATGGTTTCATCCTTCTTATAATAGCAACATGAACTCCACCTGCTCCTTTGTTACAGTCAATCCCCGAAGAAACTCATCTATTCTTTATTGTAAATAAAACCTCTACAAAACATTCCTTACCGACACTTTCAGGCCAAAAGTGTTCTGAGCATCAGACCAACCTCAAATTCAACAGACACAAAGCTCGACTCATCTTTCCCCCAAACAAGATTTTGCTGTAGTCTCTAGTCATCAAGAATATCTTAGATCCATCCCATCACCTTCACTGTGGTGATGTGCGAACACCTCAATGCCTCAGGCTTGGGTTGTGGCGATAGGTTGCCAAATGCTTTCAATACTCTCCCGCATTCAACCTGTCTATTCCCCTATGGCTAATTTAATTCCTGAAAGTCCAAACTCCTCTTCCTACATGCTCAAATTTGTATTATTCCCCAACACAAACTTTATAATACTATGGCCATTTCAGGCTCAGAGTTCGGTTATAATGTTTCTAACCTACCTTCATTTATATTTTACAGAAAGCAAAGATATATATAAACAGCTAGACAAGAGAAAAGCACATATATATGTAAACAGCTAGACAAGAGAAAAACAGATGAAGTCAACTCGGAAATGTGGCCCTGTATGCTCAACCTGGTCACCATGCCAGGCTCTCTTGGGCTGTTAGAGTATCCAATACCCTATTCCATCATTGGCACCTGCACACAGCATTATACTACTAGCTAGATTGTTAAGGGGAAATCTTCAGTTATATTTTGATCATTTGTGAAGAGGTGAATTAATGTTACGTTTTAACAATGTTCACATTAATCTGAGGCTTTTCATACATATCCACACATTGGAAAAATAAATATGCCTAAATATTTGATTAAAAAGAATATAGTCACCATAATCAAAGCAACTAGCTGGAGGTTTGGCTTAAATATTATACTCTGCAGGCTGTGGAGGATGGTAGTCCTAATGGGTCAGGTCTGCCTCTTTTTTTTTTTTTGAGATGGAGTTTTGCCCTGTTACCTAGACTGGAGTGCAGCAGCGCAATCTTGGCTCACTGCAACTTCCACCTCCCGGCTTCAAGCGATTCTCCTGCGCCTCCCGAATAGCTAGGATTACAGGCGCATGCTACCACATCCAGCTAATTTTTTTGTATCTTTAGTAGAGATGGGGTTTCACCATGTTGGCCAGGCTGGTCTCGAACTCCTGACCTCCCAAAGTGCTGGGATTACAGGCGTGAGCCACCGCGCCTGGCCTGCCTCTTAAAGAGGGTAGTGAATGCATGGTCATAACAGTTGAGGATATCTCTACATGGTATAGCCAACAGTCTCTAGAAATCTGTATATTCAAAGGACACTTTGCACAAGCAATGAGTCTACAGGTGTTTTGCTGCGTACAACTGCAGTGCTCTTTTGTGCCTGTTATTACATAAGATGGGCACAGGAGATACTGTGACAGTGGCTTATATCTGGCTAAATCTTGGAAAGCAATTCCAGCTAATAATACAAGAACTTTAGGTATTATAATTTAAAACTAAATGGAAAATGCGTAACATTAGATGGTCCCTATCACTAGAGGGACTGAAACAGAGGCTGGGTACATATTATCAGGGGCTTCATAAAGGAGATGCCAGCATCAACTGAGCAGGACAGGTGGATCAAATGACCATTTAGTTCTGTTCTAATTGTGACAATCTTGATAAATATTATCAAGGCATATTTGATTGAATTGATACATGTGTGGCACAATCTCTACATCTTATGCAACCTGAGATCTAAAGATAGATAAAGGAGTAGAAAAGGAAAATTGTTTCTTTTTTGCCTATCTAGTACAGTGGCTCTCAATAAAGAACTTTTTGGATCTCAAAAGAATTTCTGATGCCTCACCATCTCCATGAGGGCTTTATTATCTGTTGATTTTCAGATGGTATTTTCACTTAAGAGTCTAGGGTTTCTCACATGACCAATTTCCCACACATGTCTCTGGAGGTTAGAGATGTGGGATGGTCATTATCCTAAAGATCTGAAAATCTCTGGTCCAGTTGCTATTCAATGTAGGGCTATTTAATATAACATGATCCAGAACAACAGAAACTTAACTTTCATTTATATTTTTGAATGAGCATCATATTTTCCCATATCATACTACTGGGGAACAAGGGAGCAAATGGTGTGATGAATGAGTCTTCCCTTTATAAGCTGGCTTAATCATGTGACTCTGGAGCAATGCAGGTGGAGGTCCCTGGTGATGAGAATGACTATTTGAGGGATCCTCCCGAAACTCTACCACACCACAGTTACTTGCTCCCCTCCAATCCATTTAACTGACTTTCTTTTCCACCTACTAACATGATTGAAGTTTGTAAATGCTTAATTTTCCAGTTAACTATAGGATTGTGGAGAAACCACTCCTTGCTTCAAATGAAAAATATGAATTGTAATTTTGATAAAATATTTACTAATTCAAAAATCAAGAGAAAATAATTTCATGTCTTTATTATGCACACAATGGAAGAATTTTTTTTCCTGTAAAATACCATATTTTAGCATATGTAGATATGTGGATTTTTTTTTGAGACAGGGTCTCACTCTGTTGCCCAGGCTGGAGTGCTGTTGTTGTGATCTTGGCTCACTGTAACCTCCGCTTCTGGAGTTCAAGCGATTCTCCTGCCTCAGCCTCCTGAGTAGCTGGAATTACAGGTGTGCACCACCACACCCGGCTAATTTTTGTATTTTTAGTAGACACGGGGTTTCACCATGTTGGCCGGGCTGGTCTTGAACTCCTGGCCTCAAGTGATCCACCTGCCTAAGCCTCCTAAAGTGCCGGGATTACAGGCGTGAGCCACCACGCCTGGCCAATATGTGTATTTTTGCTCTTCTACTCATAAAACTCTCCTGAGCTCAATGTAGTACTGTTCATTGGGTCTACAAGAAGAGCATAGTTATCTTAGAAATATTTCATTGCACAAGGCTGGCAGCTTGATCTTGTATGGGGAACTACCCCAGTTGCAAATCTAAACGTCTTATCCCCTACTGTAAGCTGGAAAAGAGGCATCAATAAGGGAAATTAGTGATAAAAGGTAGTAATTATACACTGCAGTGGCTGTTGGATCTGATTTAGAAGTCATAACTGACCCGAGCTTGAATCCTGGCTCTCCTACTTATTAGCTGTATGACTTTGGACTACTTAATTTTAACCTTTCTGGGCCTGAGACCCCATATCTTAGATAATAATAGCAGTTATCTCAAAGGGTTGCCGTAAGGATTAAATAATACATGCAAAGCACTCAGCGCAACATCATACTTTCAGAAATGTTGGCTATTTTGTCTATTATTTCTGTAAATTGGGCACATCTCAATTACAGAGAATCTCTAAAGTAGTTCCGAATCCCATCTCATAGAGTTGCAAAGGGTTTGGTCAATGCAGCCTTATTTTTCACACCTTTTAATTTCTGCAGTAGGCTACTATAGCAGTCACTAGCACAGGTGGTTACTGAGCACTCCAACTGTGTCTAGTCGGAACTGAGATGCGCTGTAAGTGGAAAATATACATCAGATTTTGAAGATTTAATACGAAGAAAAGAATGTAAAATCCCAATTTCTAAATATTTGATTAAGCGTTGAAATGGTAATGTCTCAGATATACTAGGCTAAATGAAACATATACTTAAAATTAATTTCGCGCGTTTCTTTTCACGTTTTAAATGTAGCTATCTCAAAATTTAAAATGACATAAGGGACTCGCATTATATTTGCACTGGACAGAGTTCAGGTAAAACCTCGCTACTCATAACGTGGACAGCAGCACCTGGGGGCTTGTTAGAAACGCAGATGTTCCGCCCGCACCTAGACCTATGCCAAGGCGATGCTTACATCTCGCTCCAGATGATTCCGCTGTTTAGCGTAATGAAGAGGGCCGATGTGGCTCAAAAGCCACATACAGCGAATAACTACTAACTGCTTTCCGAAAACAGCAAAGTGATGAGGAAGAAAAAAGTGGCTGAGAAGAAGTAACAGAGAAAGAAAAAGACAAATTCTAGGAACAAGAAGCAGAGGAGAAAAACCCAACCTGGGAGATTAAGTGGAAGGGCACTCCCAGACCTCTACCTCCATAAAAGTACAGGGAGATGCAAACTGAGATAAGACCTACAGTCAAAACCCGTCAAGGTCCAAGGAAACTGTCCCTCAGATCTAGTCTTACCCACCCCTCAGCGGCCTCAGCTAAGCTAGGCCTGGGCCCGAACAAGTCCCAGGTTGGGGTTCGACGAGAACCACCATCCTCCCCAGGGCTGCACGGTTCCGCGGGGCATCTCTCCACCTTTCGCTTAAAGTCCCATTTCCCAAGACACAGGACGCTTTTTCCGGGGCTCACCTGCCTCTGAGCCGCCACAACGGCCTGCACCTTCACCACCGCCACCTTCAAGTCCTTCCGCAGAGAGCCCGCCCCCTGCTCCCATTGGTCAGGCCGCTCGTCACTCCTGAAGGGCGGGGTCGGATTCGCGAGGCTGTCGAGAACGCCATGGCAACCAGTCTTGGAACTACATCTCCCGTGAAGTTCCGCTCGGGGGCGGAGAAAGAGGCGAGGCACCGCCCCAAGGACTACCAATAAATGGGCGAAGTTGGAATCGCCTGGATGGGTTCCGTTTTATGCAAATCCTAACCGAAGATCACACCCTTCCTCATTCCAACCATGGGCCCGGCCAACCCCTCTGGCTTGTGCTTCGCCTCCTTTTTCCTTTCCACATTATTCTCTCCTTTAAAACCTCCAATAATTAAGTCAATTAAGTGCATTCTATCTAGTGCCTCGCACGGCAACGAGCAGATGCACCGAAATCGTGCAACAAAATCTCCATAAAACACGATAGGCAACCTCAGCCCAGAAATCTCCGGTTACGCCTACGTGGGGAAGAGGGGGAGAGTGCTAATCCTGCCCCCACTCAGCGCCTGCTGACTGGCTCATTCAGCTTGTCACTCTGTCGTCTTACATTTCTTTGGCTCCCCTTCCTCGGGTTCGCACGGTGGGCGGGGCCAGCGGTAGGGGGCGGTGAGAAGGTGCGGGCCCCTTCTTCCGATTGGCAGGCGGTTTCCCCACCCACTTATGGGCGGAGACGGAAGGTGGATGGGGGCGGGGGAGGCAGCGGAGGGAGATGAGGAGATAGGCGGGAGCGAGGGAGCGAGGGAGGGAGCGAAGGAGGGAGCGAAGGAGGTAGAGAGGAGTGGAGGCGCCAGGGGAGGGAGCACAGCTTGGTTGCTCCGTAGTACGGCGGCTCGCGAGGAAGAATCCCGAGCGGGCTCCGGGACGGACGGAGAGGCGGGCGGGGATGGTGTGCGGGGCTGCGGCTCCTGCGTCCCTCCCCGCGGCGCGTGAGCGACACTGATTTGTCCCTGGGGCGGCAGCGCGGACCCGCCCGGAGATGAGGTGAGGAGAGGGCTGCGCGGCGGCGGCCTGGACTGCGGGCAGCAGCGGCGGGGGCGGGGGTCGGCGCGATGGCTGCCCGGGGCGTCCGTCCCGCGCCCGGCGCTTGTCCCCCCGGTCGCCCTTAGCCCTCGCCGCGCGCCTGGGAGACGGCAGCGGCCGCCCCTCTGCCTCGTCCTTCCCGTCCTCGGGGGCGGCGGCGGGATGGCGGGCGGACCCGCACTGGGAGGCCGGGGGCTGCGGTGGGCCGTGGGGTGGTGGCTGTGGGACTGGCGTGGGGATGAATGGGCGCCGCGGCCCCGCCGCGGAGCGGGCTCCCTCCTGCCGCGGGGACCCCGGGCGTCCTCTCCTTCCTGGGCTGACCTCGCTGCCCTCGGCCGCCGGCGCGGGGCGGCCCGGCCTCGCCTCCCGCCGGCCTCCCGGGGACCCGCGCTGGCGGGAGCGGCGTCGCCTCTGCCTGGAGCCCCGGCTCCTTCCTCGCTCCCTCGCTCGCAAGCCTGCGGAATCCCGGGTCAGTGAAGGGCAGGCAATGCAGTTCGGCCCCAGGGCGCGCCGCGGGGCCGCCCCTGAAGGCATTTAACGGAGAGCGGCTCCCGCGCCCTGTGAGCGCGTCCCCGGGTCCGCCGCGTCCCTTCCCTTCTTACGCACCGGCACGGTTTTGTGGTGTGGACCTGAGGCACAATTGCAGTCCCTTGCTTGCACGAGGGAATGCAATCAGAATTCCTAAAAAAAAAGGAAACCGGCGAGGAATCGGCCGCACCTTCCTGCGCTTCTGCTTGCTTTGGGGTTAGAAAACAACTTCGGAGATTACATTTCCTATGGGCAATCTTTTGTTGTGATTCAGACTCAAGAAGGCTTTGCTTTGGAAGAAATAGATTAGCGGCTTCTCTGTGGAGTTGGAGGCTATAGAGATTTTTATGGCCTCTTCAATATGAAAGTTTCCTCTAGAACTTTGCCATCATCAGTGCTATTCTGAGGGCAGCAGCAACCTGGGAATTTAAATATATGCAGGCTCCGGCCAGATGCGTTTCTTTGTGCTTGTCTGTTGGCATTCTTCTCTTGCTGCTCCCCTTGATCAAAACGTACAGATAATAAAAACAAGGCCAATGAAAAAGGTGGCTAATAACAGCAAATCCCATACAAACAAATGCCTCTAGAAATTCTCAGTTCTGTCAGCGGGGAGGCAGTTTTGCTAATCCCGTGGAACGGATGAAGAGAAAAGCACAGATATCTCATGGATTATGTAGTGGACAGGATGTGAGGGCAGGAACTGGGGCCAGGACACAGCAGGCCAGCTGGTTTGCATGGTGCCACTCTAAACCCCCAAAATTTGAATAGGAGGAATGTATTTGTTGGGATAGCTTTATTTTTAGATGACTTGAAGGTTGAGAGTGCGGAAGCTTAAACACCCTTCATAGTTATTATTTCTTAGTTTATCTCTGAGAACAAAATATGCTTCTGTTTAAAATTTCTTTTACTGGTGTGCTTGAAACGTTGTTTTGATGGGAGTTTCCTTGTAAGTAAAAACATTAAAAATTACATACATATGAAAGAAAAATCGTTAGTGCAGATGGGTTTGTAAAGAATCTAGGGACTTTTAAGTCATATAAATTAAGGAGTGAGGGACACTAATTTGATGATGGTGTTAAAATTATTTCAGACACCTTTAAGTAGTCCAGTAAAGATCATTTCTCATAGTATGATCTTTTTTAAAAAATGGAATTTCATTATCTAGGAATGCTTCTGTTGAAATTGCTGGGGCGCATGGTACCTTCACAAAACTCTATTATTATTCTGCCTGAGTAAGAGGGGAAATGAACAAATTTTTAATGTACTTTGGAACCCTGTGGATTGCTCAGATACTAAGCATTGTGAAATAGGGCATAAAATGAGTGGTAGCAAGTTAGTTCTGTGAAATGTTTGTCCTTCTTAGTTTTTTTTTTTTTTTTTTTTGGCAGTCAACTAGCAATTTTCTTTTCCCTAAGGCTTATCTTCAATATTGGTAGTAGAACCTCTGCTCAAGTTTATCTTTTCCCCAAATACCTAGATTGGGGCAAACTGTCAAACCTCCTGTAAGAGGTTAAGGAGGAGCTGCTGGTAATTTCTTTTTTTCTTTTTCTTTCTTTTTTTTTTTTTTTTTTTGACAGGGTCTGGCTATGTCACTCAGGCTGGAGTGCTGTGGTGCAGTCATGGCAGCAACCTCAACCTCCTGGGTTCCAGTGATCTTCCCACCCCAGCTTCTGGAGTATCTGGGACCACAGGTGCACGCCACCATGCCCAGCTAA